>NC_135818.1:90070787-90370787 GCF_964213995.1 Mustelus asterias
GCTGTAGGTGGGCCTGTGCGCTGTAGGTGGGGCCAGTGCGCTGTAAGTGGGCCTGTGTGCTGTAGGTGGGCCTGTGCGCTGTAAGTGGGCCTGTGTGCTGTAGGTGGGCCTGTGTGCTGTAGGTGGGCCTGTGTGCTGTAAGTGGGCCTGTGTGCTGTAGTGGGCCTGTGTGCTGTAGGTGGGCCTGTGCGCTGTAGGTGGGCCTGTGCGCTGTAAGTGGGCCTGTGTGCTGTAGGTGGGCCTGTGCGCTGTAAAGTGGGCCTGTGCGCTGTAAGTGGGCCTGTGTGCTGTAAGTGGGCCTGTGTGCTGTAAGTGGGCCTGTGTGCTGTAAGTGGGCCTGTGTGCTGTAAGTGGGCCTGTGTGCTGTAAGTGGGCCTGTGTGCTGTAGGTGGGCCTGTGTGCTGTAAGTGGGCCTGTGCGCTGTAAGTGGGCCTGTGCGCTGTAAGTGGGCCTGTGTGCTGTAAGTGGGCCTGTGTGCTGTAAGTGGGCCTGTGTGCTGTAGGTGGGCCTGTGCGCTGTAAGTGGGCCTGTGTGCTGTAAGTGGGCCTGTGCGCTGTAAGTGGGCCAGTGCGCTGTAAGTGGGCCTGTGTGCTGTAAGTGGGCCAGTGTGCTGTAAGTGGGCCTGTGTGCTGTAAGTGGGCCTGTGCGCTGTAAGTGGGCCTGTGTGCTGTAAGTGGGCCTGTGTGCTGTAAGTGGGCCAGTGCGCTGTAAGTGGGCCTGTGTGCTGTAAGTGGGCTCTGTGTGCTGTAGGTGGGCCTGTGTGCTGTAAGTGGGCCTGTGTGCTGTAAGTGGGCCTGTGCGCTGTAGGTGGGCCAGTGTGCTGTAAGTGGGCCTGTGTGCTGTAAGTGGGCCAGTGTGCTGTAAGTGGGCCTGTGCGCTGTAAGTGGGCCTGTGTGCTGTAGGTGGGCCTGTGTGCTGTAAGTGGGCCTGTGTGCTGTAAGTGGGCTTAAAGGGGCTGTGCGCTGTAAGTGGGCCAGTGTGCTGTAAGTGGGCCTGTGCGCTGTAAGTGGGCCTGTGTGCTGTAGGTGGGCCTGTGTGCTGTAAGTGGGCCTGTGTGCTGTAAGTGGGCCTGTGCGCTGTAAGTGGGCCTGTGCGCTGTAAGTGGGCCAGTGTGCTGTAAGTGGGCCTGTGCGCTGTAAGTGGGCCAGTGTGCTGTAGGTGGGCCTGTGTGCTGTAAGTGGGCCAGTGTGCTGTAAGTGGGCCTGTGTGCTGTAAGTGGGCCTGTGTGCTGTAAGTGGGCCTGTGTGCTGTAAGTGGGCCGTGTGTGCTGTAGGTGGGCCTGTGTGCTGTAGGTGGGCCTGTGTGCTGTAAGTGGGCCTGTGCGCTGTAAGTGGGCCTGTGTGCTGTAGGTGGGCCTGTGTGCTGTAAGTGGGCCTGTGTGCTGTAAGTGGGCCTGTGTGCTGTAAGTGGGCCTGTGCGCTGTAGGTGGGCCTGTGTGCTGTAGGTGGGCCTGTGCGCTGTAAGTGGGCCTGTGCGCTGTAAGTGGGCCTGTGCGCTGTAAGTGGGCCTGTGTGCTGTAGGTGGGCCTGTGCGCTGTAAGTGGGCCTGTGCGCTGTAAGTGGGCCTGTGTGCTGTAGGTGGGCCTGTGTGCTGTAAGTGGGCCTGTGTGCTGTAGGTGGGCCTGTGCGCTGTAAGTGGGCCTGTGCGCTGTAAGTGGGCCTGTGTGCTGTAGGTGGGCCTGTGTGCTGTAAGTGGGCCTGTGTGCTGTAAGTGGGCCTGTGTGCTGTAGGTGGGCCTGTGTGCTGTAGGTGGGCCTGTGCGCTGTAAGTGGGCCTGTGTGCTGTAGGTGGGCCTGTGTGCTGTAGGTGGGCCTGTGCGCTGTAAGTGGGCCTGTGCGCTGTAGGTGGGCCTGTGTGCTGTAAGTGGGCCAGTGTGCTGTAAGTGGGCCTGTGTGCTGTAAGTGGGCCTGTGCGCTGTAGGTGGGCCTGTGTGCTGTAAGTGGGCCTGTGTGCTGTAAGTGGGCCAGTGCGCTGTAGGTGGGCCAGTGTGCTGTAAGTGGGCCTGTGTGCTGTAGGTGGGCCAGTGCGCTGTAAGTGGGCCAGTGTGCTGTAAGTGGGCCTGTGTGCTGTAGGTGGGCCAGTGTGCTGTAAGTGGGCCTGTGCGCTGTAGGTGGGCCTGTGTGCTGTAGGTGGGCCTGTGTGCTGTAGGTGGGCCTGTGTGCTGTAAGTGGGCCTGTGCGCTGTAGTGGGCCTGTGTGCTGTAGGTGGGCCTGTGCGCTGTAGGTGGGCCAGTGTGCTGTAAGTGGGCCTGTGCGCTGTAGGTGGGCCTGTGTGCTGTAGGTGGGCCTGTGTGCTGTAGGTGGGCCTGTGTGCTGTAGGTGGGCCTGTGGTACTGTAAGTGGGCCTGTGCTCTGTAGGTGGGCCTGTGCGCTGTAGGTGGGCCTGTGTGCTGTAAGTGGGCCTGTGTGCTGTAAGTGGGCCTGTGCGCTGTAAGTGGGCCAGTGCGCTGTAGGTGGGCCTGTGTGCTGTAGGTGGGCCTGTGTGCTGTAGGTGGGCCTGTGTGCTGTAGGTGGGCCTGTGTGCTGTAAGTGGGCCTGTGTGCTGTAAGTGGGCCTGTGCGCTGTAGGTGGGCCTGTGTGCTGTAGGTGGGCCTGTTGCGCTGTAGGTGGGCCAGTGCGCTGTAGGTGGGCCTGTGTGCTGTAAGTGGGCCTGTGTGCTGTAAGTGGGCCTGTGTGCTGTAAGTGGGCCTGTGTGCTGTAGTGGGCCAGTGTGCTGTAAGTGGGCCTGTGTGCTGTAAGTGGGCCTGTGCGCTGTAAGTGGGCCTGTGCGCTGTAAGTGGGCCTGTGCGCTGTAGGTGGGCCAGTGCGCTGTAAGTGGGCCTGTGTGCTGTAAGTGGGCCTGTGTGCTGTAAGTGGGCCTGTGTGCTGTAAGTGGGCCTGTGTGCTGTAAGTGGGCCTGTGTGCTGTAAGTGGGCCTGTGCGCTGTAGGTGGGCCTGTGCGCTGTAAGTGGGCCAGTGCGCTGTAAGTGGGCCTGTGTGCTGTAGGTGGGCCTGTGTGCTGTAAGTGGGCCTGTGGTACTGTAGGTGGGCCTGTGTGCTGTAGGTGGGCCTGTGTGCTGTAGGTGGGCCTGTGTGCTGTAAGTGGGCCTGTGTGCTGTAAGTGGGCCTGTGTGCTGTAGGTGGGCCTGTGCGCTGTAGGTGGGCCTGTGGTACTGTAGGTGGGCCTGTGCGCTGTAGGTGGGCCTGTGTGCTGTAAGTGGGCCTGTGTGCTGTAGGTGGGCCTGTGTGCTGTAGTGGGCCTGTGGTACTGTAGGTGGGCCTGTGCGCTGTAGGTGGGCCTGTGTGCTGTAGGTGGGCCTGTGGTACTGTAGGTGGGCCTGTGCGCTGTAGGTGGGCCTGTGGTACTGTAAGTGGGCCTGTGGTACTGTAGGTGGGCCTGTGGTACTGTAGGTGGGCCTGTGGTACTGTAGGTGGGCCTGTGCGCTGTAGGTGGGCCTGTGCGCTGTAGGTGGGCCTGTGGTACTGTAGGTGGGCCTGTGGTACTGTAGGTGGGCCTGTGGTACTGTAGGTGGGCCTGTGGTACTGTAGGTGGGCCAGTGTGCTGTAGGTGGGCCTGTGCGCTGTAAGTGGGCCTGTGCGCTGTAAGTGGGCCTGTGCGCTGTAAGTGGGCCTGTGTGCTGTAAGTGGGCCTGTGTGCTGTAGGTGGGCCTGTGGTACTGTAGGTGGGCCTGTGGTACTGTAGGTGGGCCAGTGTGCTGTAGGTGGGCCTGTGCGCTGTAAGTGGGCCTGTGCGCTGTAAGTGGGCCTGTGTGCTGTAGGTGGGCCTGTGCGCTGTAAGTGGGCCTGTGTGCTGTAAGTGGGCCTGTGTGCTGTAGGTGGGCCTGTGGTACTGTAGGTGGGCCTGTGGTACTGTAGGTGGGCCTGTGTGCTGTAAGTGGGCCTGTGCGCTGTAAGTGGGCCTGTGGTACTGTAGGTGGGCCTGTGGTACTGTAGGTGGGCCTGTGCGCTGTAAGTGGGCCTGTGCGCTGTAAGTGGGCCTGTGGTACTGTAGGTGGGCCTGTGGTACTGTAGGTGGGCCTGTGCGCTGTAAGTGGGCCTGTGCGCTGTAAGTGGGCCTGTGGTACTGTAGGTGGGCCTGTGGTACTGTAGGTGGGCCTGTGGTACTGTAGGTGGGCCTGTGTGCTGTAGGTGGGCCTGTGGTACTGTAGGTGGGCCTGTGTGCTGTAAGTGGGCCTGTGCGCTGTAGGTGGGCCTGTGGTACTGTAGGTGGGCCTGTGGTACTGTAGGTGGGCCTGTGCTCTGTAGGTGGGCCTGTGTGCTGTAAGTGGGCCTGTGTGCTGTAAGTGGGCCTGTGTGCTGTAAGTGGGCCTGTGTGCTGTAAGTGGGCCTGTGTGCTGTAAGTGGGCCTGTGTGCTGTAAGTGGGCCTGTGTGCTGTAGGTGGGCCAGTGTGCTGTAAGTGGGCCTGTGTGCTGTAAGTGGGCGTGTGTGCTGTAAGTGGGCCTGTGTGCTGTAAGTGGGCCTGTGTGCTGTAAGTGGGCCTGTGTGCTGTAAGTGGGCCTGTGCTCTGTAAGTGGGCCTGTGCGCTGTAAGTGGGCCAGTGTGCTGTAAGTGGGCCTGTGCGCTGTAAGTGGGCCAGTGTGCTGTAAGTGGGCCTGTGTGCTGTAAGTGGGCCAGTGCGCTGTAAGTGGGCCTGTGCGCTGTAAGTGGGCCAGTGCGCTGTAAGTGGGCCAGTGCGCTGTAAGTGGGCCTGTGTGCTGTAAGTGGGCCAGTGCTCTGTAAGTGGGCCTGTGCGCTGTAAGTGGGCCAGTGCGCTGTAAGTGGGCCAGTGCGCTGTAGGTGGGCCAGTGCGCTGTAAGTGGGCCTGTGTGCTGTAAGTGGGCCTGTGCGCTGTAAGTGGGCCTGTGCGCTGTAAGTGGGCCAGTGCGCTGTAAGTGGGCCTGTGTGCTGTAAGTGGGCCTGTGCGCTGTAGGTGGGCCAGTGCGCTGTAAGTGGGCCTGTGTGCTGTAAGTGGGCCTGTGTGCTGTAAGTGGGCCTGTGTGCTGTAAGTGGGCCTGTGCTCTGTAAGTGGGCCTGTGCGCTGTAAGTGGGCCAGTGTGCTGTAAGTGGGCCTGTGCGCTGTAAGTGGGCCAGTGTGCTGTAAGTGGGCCTGTGTGCTGTAAGTGGGCCAGTGCGCTGTAAGTGGGCCTGTGCGCTGTAAGTGGGCCAGTGCGCTGTAAGTGGGCCAGTGCGCTGTAAGTGGGCCTGTGTGCTGTAAGTGGGCCAGTGCTCTGTAAGTGGGCCTGTGCGCTGTAAGTGGGCCAGTGCGCTGTAAGTGGGCCAGTGCGCTGTAGGTGGGCCAGTGCGCTGTAAGTGGGCCTGTGTGCTGTAAGTGGGCCTGTGCGCTGTAAGTGGGCCTGTGCGCTGTAAGTGGGCCAGTGCGCTGTAAGTGGGCCTGTGTGCTGTAAGTGGGCCTGTGCGCTGTAGGTGGGCCAGTGCGCTGTAAGTGGGCCTGTGTGCTGTAAGTGGGCCAGTGCGCTGTAAGTGGGCCTGTGTGCTGTAAGTGGGCCTGTGTGCTGTAAGTGGGCCAGTGCGCTGTAGGTGGGCCAGTGTGCTGTAAGTGGGCCAGTGCGCTGTAAGTGGGCCAGTGCGCTGTAAGTGGGCCTGTGTGCTGTAAGTGGGCCTGTGCGCTGTAAGTGGGCCTGTGTGCTGTAAGTGGGCCTGTGCGCTGTAAGTGGGCCAGTGTGCTGTAAGTGGGCCAGTGTGCTGTAAGTGGGCCTGTGCGCTGTAAGTGGGCCTGTGTGCTGTAAGTGGGCCTGTGCGCTGTAAGTGGGCCTGTGTGCTGTAAGTGGGCCTGTGCGCTGTAAGTGGGCCTGTGCGCTGTAAGTGGGCCTGTGTGCTGTAAGTGGGCCTGTGTGCTGTAAGTGGGCCTGTGTGCTGTAAGTGGGCCTGTGCGCTGTAAGTGGGCCTGTGTGCTGTAAGTGGGCCTGTGTGCTGTAAGTGGGCCAGTGTGCTGTAAGTGGGCCAGTGCGCTGTAAGTGGGCCTGTGTGCTGTAAGTGGGCCAGTGTGCTGTAAGTGGGCCTGTGTGCTGTAAGTGGGCCTGTGTGCTGTAAGTGGGCCTGTGTGCTGTAAGTGGGCCTGTGTGCTGTAAGTGGGCCTGTGCGCTGTAAGTGGGCCTGTGTGCTGTAAGTGGGCCAGTGTGCTGTAAGTGGGCCAGTGTGCTGTAAGTGGGCCAGTGCGCTGTAAGTGGGCCTGTGTGCTGTAAGTGGGCCTGTGCGCTGTAAGTGGGCCTGTGCGCTGTAGGTGGGCCAGTGTGCTGTAAGTGGGCCTGTGTGCTGTAAGTGGGCCTGTGTGCTGTAGGTGGGCCAGTGTGCTGTAAGTGGGCCTGTGTGCTGTAAGTGGGCCTGTGTGCTGTAGGTGGGCCTGTGCGCTGTAAGTGGGCCTGTGCGCTGTAAGTGGGCCTGTGTGCTGTAGGTGGGCCTGTGCGCTGTAAGTGGGCCTGTGCGCTGTAAGTGGGCCTGTGTGCTGTAGGTGGGCCAGTGTGCTGTAAGTGGGCCTGTGTGCTGTAAGTGGGCCTGTGTGCTGTAGGTGGGCCTGTGCGCTGTAAGTGGGCCTGTGCGCTGTAAGTGGGCCTGTGCGCTGTAAGTGGGCCAGTGCGCTGTAGGTGGGCCAGTGCGCTGTAAGTGGGCCTGTGCGCTGTAAGTGGGCCTGTGTGCTGTAAGTGGGCCTGTGTGCTGTAAGTGGGCCTGTGTGCTGTAAGTGGGCCTGTGTGCTGTAAGTGGGCCTGTGTGCTGTAGGTGGGCCTGTGTGCTGTAGGTGGGCCTGTGTGCTGTAAGTGGGCCAGTGCGCTGTAAGTGGGCCAGTGCGCTGTAAGTGGGCCTGTGTGCTGTAAGTGGGCCTGTGTGCTGTAAGTGGGCCTGTGTGCTGTAGGTGGGCCTGTGTGCTGTAAGTGGGCCAGTGTGCTGTAAGTGGGCCTGTGCGCTGTAGGTGGGCCTGTGTGCTGTAAGTGGGCCAGTGCGCTGTAGGTGGGCCAGTGTGCTGTAAGTGGGCCTGTGTGCTGTAGGTGGGCCTGTGCGCTGTAAGTGGGCCTGTGTGCTGTAAGTTGGCCTGTGCGCTGTAAGTGGGCCAGTGCGCTGTAAGTGGGCCTGTGTGCTGTAAGTGGGCCAGTGTGCTGTAAGTGGGCCTGTGTGCTGTAAGTGGGCCTGTGCGCTGTAAGTGGGCCAGTGTGCTGTAAGTGGGCCAGTGCGCTGTAAGTGGGCCAGTGCGCTGTAAGTGGGCCTGTGTGCTGTAAGTGGGCCTGTGCGCTGTAAGTGGGCCAGTGCGCTGTAGGTGGGCCTGTGCGCTGTAGGTGGGCCAGTGCGCTGTAAGTGGGCCTGTGTGCTGTAGGTGGGCCTGTGCGCTGTAAGTGGGCCTGTGCGCTGTAAGTGGGCCTGTGTGCTGTAGGTGGGCCAGTGTGCTGTAAGTGGGCCTGTGTGCTGTAAGTGGGCCTGTGTGCTGTAGGTGGGCCTGTGCGCTGTAAGTGGGCCTGTGCGCTGTAAGTGGGCCTGTGCGCTGTAAGTGGGCCAGTGCGCTGTAGGTGGGCCAGTGCGCTGTAAGTGGGCCTGTGCGCTGTAAGTGGGCCTGTGTGCTGTAAGTGGGCCTGTGTGCTGTAAGTGGGCCTGTGTGCTGTAAGTGGGCCTGTGTGCTGTAGGTGGGCCTGTGTGCTGTAGGTGGGCCTGTGTGCTGTAAGTGGGCCAGTGCGCTGTAAGTGGGCCAGTGCGCTGTAAGTGGGCCTGTGTGCTGTAAGTGGGCCTGTGTGCTGTAAGTGGGCCTGTGTGCTGTAGGTGGGCCTGTGCGCTGTAAGTGGGCCTGTGTGCTGTAAGTGGGCCTGTGCGCTGTAAGTGGGCCAGTGCGCTGTAAGTGGGCCTGTGTGCTGTAAGTGGGCCAGTGTGCTGTAAGTGGGCCTGTGTGCTGTAAGTGGGCCTGTGCGCTGTAAGTGGGCCAGTGTGCTGTAAGTGGGCCAGTGTGCTGTAAGTGGGCCAGTGCGCTGTAAGTGGGCCTGTGTGCTGTAAGTGGGCCTGTGTGCTGTAGGTGGGCCTGTGTGCTGTAAGTGGGCCTGTGTGCTGTAAGTGGGCCTGTGCGCTGTAAGTGGGCCAGTGTGCTGTAAGTGGGCCTGTGCGCTGTAAGTGGGCCAGTGTGCTGTAAGTGGGCCTGTGCGCTGTAAGTGGGCCTGTGTGCTGTAGGTGGGCCTGTGTGCTGTAAGTGGGCCTGTGTGCTGTAAGTGGGCCTGTGCGCTGTAAGTGGGCCAGTGTGCTGTAAGTGGGCCTGTGCGCTGTAAGTGGGCCTGTGTGCTGTAGGTGGGCCTGTGTGCTGTAAGTGGGCCTGTGTGCTGTAAGTGGGCCTGTGCGCTGTAAGTGGGCCTGTGCGCTGTAAGTGGGCCAGTGTGCTGTAAGTGGGCCTGTGCGCTGTAAGTGGGCCTGTGTGCTGTAGGTGGGCCTGTGTGCTGTAAGTGGGCCAGTGTGCTGTAAGTGGGCCTGTGTGCTGTAAGTGGGCCTGTGTGCTGTAGGTGGGCCTGTGTGCTGTAAGTGGGCCTGTGTGCTGTAGGTGGGCCTGTGTGCTGTAGGTGGGCCTGTGTGCTGTAAGTGGGCCTGTGCGCTGTAAGTGGGCCTGTGCGCTGTAGGTGGGCCAGTGTGCTGTAAGTGGGCCTGTGTGCTGTAGGTGGGCCTGTGTGCTGTAAGTGGGCCTGTGTGCTGTAGGTGGGCCTGTGTGCTGTAGGTGGGCCTGTGCGCTGTAAGTGGGCCTGTGCGCTGTAAGTGGGCCTGTGCGCTGTAAGTGGGCCTGTGTGCTGTAGGTGGGCCTGTGCGCTGTAAGTGGGCCTGTGCGCTGTAAGTGGGCCTGTGTGCTGTAGGTGGGCCTGTGTGCTGTAAGTGGGCCTGTGTGCTGTAGGTGGGCCTGTGCGCTGTAAGTGGGCCTGTGCGCTGTAAGTGGGCCTGTGTGCTGTAGGTGGGCCTGTGTGCTGTAAGTGGGCCTGTGTGCTGTAAGTGGGCCTGTGTGCTGTAGGTGGGCCTGTGTGCTGTAGGTGGGCCTGTGCGCTGTAAGTGGGCCTGTGTGCTGTAAGTGGGCCTGTGTGCTGTAGGTGGGCCTGTGCGCTGTAAGTGGGCCTGTGCGCTGTAGGTGGGCCTGTGTGCTGTAAGTGGGCCAGTGTGCTGTAGGTGGGCCTGTGTGCTGTAAGTGGGCCTGTGCGCTGTAGGTGGGCCTGTGTGCTGTAAGTGGGCCTGTGTGCTGTAAGTGGGCCAGTGCGCTGTAGGTGGGCCAGTGTGCTGTAAGTGGGCCTGTGTGCTGTAGGTGGGCCAGTGCGCTGTAGGTGGGCCAGTGTGCTGTAGGTGGGCCTGTGTGCTGTAGGTGGGCCAGTGTGCTGTAAGTGGGCCTGTGCGCTGTAGGTGGGCCTGTGTGCTGTAGGTGGGCCTGTGTGCTGTAGGTGGGCCTGTGTGCTGTAAGTGGGCCTGTGCGCTGTAGGTGGGCCTGTGTGCTGTAGGTGGGCCTGTGCGCTGTAGGTGGGCCAGTGTGCTGTAAGTGGGCCTGTGCGCTGTAGGTGGGCCTGTGTGCTGTAGGTGGGCCTGTGTGCTGTAGGTGGGCCTGTGTGCTGTAGGTGGGCCTGTGGTACTGTAAGTGGGCCTGTGCTCTGTAGGTGGGCCTGTGCGCTGTAGGTGGGCCTGTGTGCTGTAAGTGGGCCTGTGTGCTGTAAGTGGGCCTGTGCGCTGTAAGTGGGCCAGTGCGCTGTAGGTGGGCCTGTGTGCTGTAGGTGGGCCTGTGTGCTGTAGGTGGGCCTGTGTGCTGTAGGTGGGCCTGTGTGCTGTAAGTGGGCCTGTGTGCTGTAAGTGGGCCTGTGCGCTGTAGGTGGGCCTGTGTGCTGTAGGTGGGCCTGTGCGCTGTAGGTGGGCCAGTGCGCTGTAGGTGGGCCTGTGTGCTGTAAGTGGGCCTGTGTGCTGTAAGTGGGCCTGTGTGCTGTAAGTGGGCCTGTGTGCTGTAAGTGGGCCAGTGTGCTGTAAGTGGGCCTGTGTGCTGTAAGTGGGCCTGTGCGCTGTAAGTGGGCCTGTGCGCTGTAAGTGGGCCTGTGCGCTGTAGGTGGGCCAGTGCGCTGTAAGTGGGCCTGTGTGCTGTAAGTGGGCCTGTGTGCTGTAAGTGGGCCTGTGTGCTGTAAGTGGGCCTGTGTGCTGTAAGTGGGCCTGTGTGCTGTAAGTGGGCCTGTGCGCTGTAGGTGGGCCTGTGCGCTGTAAGTGGGCCAGTGCGCTGTAAGTGGGCCTGTGTGCTGTAGGTGGGCCTGTGTGCTGTAAGTGGGCCTGTGGTACTGTAGGTGGGCCTGTGTGCTGTAGGTGGGCCTGTGTGCTGTAGGTGGGCCTGTGTGCTGTAAGTGGGCCTGTGTGCTGTAAGTGGGCCTGTGTGCTGTAGGTGGGCCTGTGCGCTGTAGGTGGGCCTGTGGTACTGTAGGTGGGCCTGTGCGCTGTAGGTGGGCCTGTGTGCTGTAAGTGGGCCTGTGTGCTGTAGGTGGGCCTGTGTGCTGTAGGTGGGCCTGTGGTACTGTAGGTGGGCCTGTGCGCTGTAGGTGGGCCTGTGTGCTGTAGGTGGGCCTGTGGTACTGTAGGTGGGCCTGTGCGCTGTAGGTGGGCCTGTGGTACTGTAGGTGGGCCTGTGGTACTGTAGGTGGGCCTGTGGTACTGTAGGTGGGCCTGTGGTACTGTAGGTGGGCCTGTGCGCTGTAGGTGGGCCTGTGCGCTGTAGGTGGGCCTGTGGTACTGTAGGTGGGCCTGTGGTACTGTAGGTGGGCCTGTGGTACTGTAGGTGGGCCTGTGGTACTGTAGGTGGGCCAGTGTGCTGTAGGTGGGCCTGTGCGCTGTAAGTGGGCCTGTGCGCTGTAAGTGGGCCTGTGCGCTGTAAGTGGGCCTGTGTGCTGTAAGTGGGCCTGTGTGCTGTAGGTGGGCCTGTGGTACTGTAGGTGGGCCTGTGGTACTGTAGGTGGGCCAGTGTGCTGTAGGTGGGCCTGTGCGCTGTAAGTGGGCCTGTGCGCTGTAAGTGGGCCTGTGTGCTGTAGGTGGGCCTGTGCGCTGTAAGTGGGCCTGTGTGCTGTAAGTGGGCCTGTGTGCTGTAGGTGGGCCTGTGGTACTGTAGGTGGGCCTGTGGTACTGTAGGTGGGCCTGTGTGCTGTAAGTGGGCCTGTGCGCTGTAAGTGGGCCTGTGGTACTGTAGGTGGGCCTGTGGTACTGTAGGTGGGCCTGTGCGCTGTAAGTGGGCCTGTGCGCTGTAAGTGGGCCTGTGGTACTGTAGGTGGGCCTGTGGTACTGTAGGTGGGCCTGTGCGCTGTAAGTGGGCCTGTGCGCTGTAAGTGGGCCTGTGGTACTGTAGGTGGGCCTGTGGTACTGTAGGTGGGCCTGTGGTACTGTAGGTGGGCCTGTGTGCTGTAGGTGGGCCTGTGGTACTGTAGGTGGGCCTGTGTGCTGTAAGTGGGCCTGTGCGCTGTAGGTGGGCCTGTGGTACTGTAGGTGGGCCTGTGGTACTGTAGGTGGGCCTGTGCTCTGTAGGTGGGCCTGTGTGCTGTAAGTGGGCCTGTGCTCTGTAGGTGGGCCTGTGTGCTGTAAGTGGGCCTGTGGTACTGTAGGTGGGCCTGTGGTACTGTAGGTGGGCCTGTGTGCTGTAGGTGGGCCTGTGGTACTGTAGGTGGGCCTGTGTGCTGTAAGTGGGCCTGTGCGCTGTAGGTGGGCCTGTGGTACTGTAGGTGGGCCTGTGGTACTGTAGGTGGGCCTGTGCTCTGTAGGTGGGCCTGTGTGCTGTAAGTGGGCCTGTGCGCTGTAGGTGGGCCAGTGTGCTGTAAGTGGGCCTGTGTGCTGTAGGTGGGCCTGTGCGCTGTAAGTGGGCCTGTGTGCTGTAAGTTGGCCTGTGCGCTGTAAGTGGGCCAGTGCGCTGTAAGTGGGCCTGTGTGCTGTAAGTGGGCCAGTGTGCTGTAAGTGGGCCTGTGTGCTGTAAGTGGGCCTGTGCGCTGTAAGTGGGCCAGTGTGCTGTAAGTGGGCCAGTGCGCTGTAAGTGGGCCAGTGCGCTGTAAGTGGGCCTGTGTGCTGTAAGTGGGCCTGTGCGCTGTAAGTGGGCCAGTGCGCTGTAGGTGGGCCTGTGCGCTGTAGGTGGGCCAGTGCGCTGTAAGTGGGCCTGTGTGCTGTAGGTGGGCCTGTGCGCTGTAAGTGGGCCTGTGCGCTGTAAGTGGGCCTGTGTGCTGTAGGTGGGCCAGTGTGCTGTAAGTGGGCCTGTGTGCTGTAAGTGGGCCTGTGTGCTGTAGGTGGGCCTGTGCGCTGTAAGTGGGCCTGTGCGCTGTAAGTGGGCCTGTGCGCTGTAAGTGGGCCAGTGCGCTGTAGGTGGGCCAGTGCGCTGTAAGTGGGCCTGTGCGCTGTAAGTGGGCCTGTGTGCTGTAAGTGGGCCTGTGTGCTGTAAGTGGGCCTGTGTGCTGTAAGTGGGCCTGTGTGCTGTAGGTGGGCCTGTGTGCTGTAGGTGGGCCTGTGTGCTGTAAGTGGGCCAGTGCGCTGTAAGTGGGCCAGTGCGCTGTAAGTGGGCCTGTGTGCTGTAAGTGGGCCTGTGTGCTGTAAGTGGGCCTGTGTGCTGTAGGTGGGCCTGTGCGCTGTAAGTGGGCCTGTGTGCTGTAAGTGGGCCTGTGCGCTGTAAGTGGGCCAGTGCGCTGTAAGTGGGCCTGTGTGCTGTAAGTGGGCCAGTGTGCTGTAAGTGGGCCTGTGTGCTGTAAGTGGGCCTGTGCGCTGTAAGTGGGCCAGTGTGCTGTAAGTGGGCCAGTGTGCTGTAAGTGGGCCAGTGCGCTGTAAGTGGGCCTGTGTGCTGTAAGTGGGCCTGTGTGCTGTAGGTGGGCCTGTGTGCTGTAAGTGGGCCTGTGTGCTGTAAGTGGGCCTGTGCGCTGTAAGTGGGCCAGTGTGCTGTAAGTGGGCCTGTGCGCTGTAAGTGGGCCAGTGTGCTGTAAGTGGGCCTGTGCGCTGTAAGTGGGCCTGTGTGCTGTAGGTGGGCCTGTGTGCTGTAAGTGGGCCTGTGTGCTGTAAGTGGGCCTGTGCGCTGTAAGTGGGCCAGTGTGCTGTAAGTGGGCCTGTGCGCTGTAAGTGGGCCTGTGTGCTGTAGGTGGGCCTGTGTGCTGTAAGTGGGCCTGTGTGCTGTAAGTGGGCCTGTGCGCTGTAAGTGGGCCTGTGCGCTGTAAGTGGGCCAGTGTGCTGTAAGTGGGCCTGTGCGCTGTAAGTGGGCCTGTGTGCTGTAGGTGGGCCTGTGTGCTGTAAGTGGGCCAGTGTGCTGTAAGTGGGCCTGTGTGCTGTAAGTGGGCCTGTGTGCTGTAGGTGGGCCTGTGTGCTGTAAGTGGGCCTGTGTGCTGTAGGTGGGCCTGTGTGCTGTAGGTGGGCCTGTGTGCTGTAAGTGGGCCTGTGCGCTGTAAGTGGGCCTGTGCGCTGTAGGTGGGCCAGTGTGCTGTAAGTGGGCCTGTGTGCTGTAGGTGGGCCTGTGTGCTGTAAGTGGGCCTGTGTGCTGTAGGTGGGCCTGTGTGCTGTAGGTGGGCCTGTGCGCTGTAAGTGGGCCTGTGCGCTGTAAGTGGGCCTGTGCGCTGTAAGTGGGCCTGTGTGCTGTAGGTGGGCCTGTGCGCTGTAAGTGGGCCTGTGCGCTGTAAGTGGGCCTGTGTGCTGTAGGTGGGCCTGTGTGCTGTAAGTGGGCCTGTGTGCTGTAGGTGGGCCTGTGCGCTGTAAGTGGGCCTGTGCGCTGTAAGTGGGCCTGTGTGCTGTAGGTGGGCCTGTGTGCTGTAAGTGGGCCTGTGTGCTGTAAGTGGGCCTGTGTGCTGTAGGTGGGCCTGTGTGCTGTAGGTGGGCCTGTGCGCTGTAAGTGGGCCTGTGTGCTGTAGGTGGGCCTGTGTGCTGTAGGTGGGCCTGTGCGCTGTAAGTGGGCCTGTGCGCTGTAGGTGGGCCTGTGTGCTGTAAGTGGGCCAGTGTGCTGTAGGTGGGCCTGTGTGCTGTAAGTGGGCCTGTGCGCTGTAGGTGGGCCTGTGTGCTGTAAGTGGGCCTGTGTGCTGTAAGTGGGCCAGTGCGCTGTAGGTGGGCCAGTGTGCTGTAAGTGGGCCTGTGTGCTGTAGGTGGGCCAGTGCGCTGTAGGTGGGCCAGTGTGCTGTAGGTGGGCCTGTGTGCTGTAGGTGGGCCAGTGTGCTGTAAGTGGGCCTGTGCGCTGTAGGTGGGCCTGTGTGCTGTAGGTGGGCCTGTGTGCTGTAGGTGGGCCTGTGTGCTGTAAGTGGGCCTGTGCGCTGTAGGTGGGCCTGTGTGCTGTAGGTGGGCCTGTGCGCTGTAGGTGGGCCAGTGTGCTGTAAGTGGGCCTGTGCGCTGTAGGTGGGCCTGTGTGCTGTAGGTGGGCCTGTGTGCTGTAGGTGGGCCTGTGTGCTGTAGGTGGGCCTGTGGTACTGTAAGTGGGCCTGTGCTCTGTAGGTGGGCCTGTGCGCTGTAGGTGGGCCTGTGTGCTGTAAGTGGGCCTGTGTGCTGTAAGTGGGCCTGTGCGCTGTAAGTGGGCCAGTGCGCTGTAGGTGGGCCTGTGTGCTGTAGGTGGGCCTGTGTGCTGTAGGTGGGCCTGTGTGCTGTAGGTGGGCCTGTGTGCTGTAAGTGGGCCTGTGTGCTGTAAGTGGGCCTGTGCGCTGTAGGTGGGCCTGTGTGCTGTAGGTGGGCCTGTGCGCTGTAGGTGGGCCAGTGCGCTGTAGGTGGGCCTGTGTGCTGTAAGTGGGCCTGTGTGCTGTAAGTGGGCCTGTGTGCTGTAAGTGGGCCTGTGTGCTGTAAGTGGGCCAGTGTGCTGTAAGTGGGCCTGTGTGCTGTAAGTGGGCCTGTGCGCTGTAAGTGGGCCTGTGCGCTGTAAGTGGGCCTGTGCGCTGTAGGTGGGCCAGTGCGCTGTAAGTGGGCCTGTGTGCTGTAAGTGGGCCTGTGTGCTGTAAGTGGGCCTGTGTGCTGTAAGTGGGCCTGTGTGCTGTAAGTGGGCCTGTGTGCTGTAAGTGGGCCTGTGCGCTGTAGGTGGGCCTGTGCGCTGTAAGTGGGCCAGTGCGCTGTAAGTGGGCCTGTGTGCTGTAGGTGGGCCTGTGTGCTGTAAGTGGGCCTGTGGTACTGTAGGTGGGCCTGTGTGCTGTAGGTGGGCCTGTGTGCTGTAGGTGGGCCTGTGTGCTGTAAGTGGGCCTGTGTGCTGTAAGTGGGCCTGTGTGCTGTAGGTGGGCCTGTGCGCTGTAGGTGGGCCTGTGGTACTGTAGGTGGGCCTGTGCGCTGTAGGTGGGCCTGTGTGCTGTAAGTGGGCCTGTGTGCTGTAGGTGGGCCTGTGTGCTGTAGGTGGGCCTGTGGTACTGTAGGTGGGCCTGTGCGCTGTAGGTGGGCCTGTGTGCTGTAGGTGGGCCTGTGGTACTGTAGGTGGGCCTGTGCGCTGTAGGTGGGCCTGTGGTACTGTAGGTGGGCCTGTGGTACTGTAGGTGGGCCTGTGGTACTGTAGGTGGGCCTGTGGTACTGTAGGTGGGCCTGTGCGCTGTAGGTGGGCCTGTGCGCTGTAGATGGGCCTGTGGTACTGTAGGTGGGCCTGTGGTACTGTAGGTGGGCCTGTGGTACTGTAGGTGGGCCTGTGGTACTGTAGGTGGGCCAGTGTGCTGTAGGTGGGCCTGTGCGCTGTAAGTGGGCCTGTGCGCTGTAAGTGGGCCTGTGCGCTGTAAGTGGGCCTGTGTGCTGTAAGTGGGCCTGTGTGCTGTAGGTGGGCCTGTGGTACTGTAGGTGGGCCTGTGGTACTGTAGGTGGGCCAGTGTGCTGTAGGTGGGCCTGTGCGCTGTAAGTGGGCCTGTGCGCTGTAAGTGGGCCTGTGTGCTGTAGGTGGGCCTGTGCGCTGTAAGTGGGCCTGTGTGCTGTAAGTGGGCCTGTGTGCTGTAGGTGGGCCTGTGGTACTGTAGGTGGGCCTGTGGTACTGTAGGTGGGCCTGTGTGCTGTAAGTGGGCCTGTGCGCTGTAAGTGGGCCTGTGGTACTGTAGGTGGGCCTGTGGTACTGTAGGTGGGCCTGTGCGCTGTAAGTGGGCCTGTGCGCTGTAAGTGGGCCTGTGGTACTGTAGGTGGGCCTGTGGTACTGTAGGTGGGCCTGTGCGCTGTAAGTGGGCCTGTGCGCTGTAAGTGGGCCTGTGGTACTGTAGGTGGGCCTGTGGTACTGTAGGTGGGCCTGTGGTACTGTAGGTGGGCCTGTGTGCTGTAGGTGGGCCTGTGGTACTGTAGGTGGGCCTGTGTGCTGTAAGTGGGCCTGTGCGCTGTAGGTGGGCCTGTGGTACTGTAGGTGGGCCTGTGGTACTGTAGGTGGGCCTGTGCTCTGTAGGTGGGCCTGTGTGCTGTAAGTGGGCCTGTGTGCTGTAAGTGGGCCTGTGTGCTGTAAGTGGGCCTGTGTGCTGTAAGTGGGCCTGTGTGCTGTAAGTGGGCCTGTGTGCTGTAAGTGGGCCTGTGTGCTGTAGGTGGGCCAGTGTGCTGTAAGTGGGCCTGTGTGCTGTAAGTGGGCCTGTGTGCTGTAAGTGGGCCTGTGTGCTGTAAGTGGGCCTGTGTGCTGTAAGTGGGCCTGTGTGCTGTAAGTGGGCCTGTGCTCTGTAAGTGGGCCTGTGCGCTGTAAGTGGGCCAGTGTGCTGTAAGTGGGCCTGTGCGCTGTAAGTGGGCCAGTGTGCTGTAAGTGGGCCTGTGTGCTGTAAGTGGGCCAGTGCGCTGTAAGTGGGCCTGTGCGCTGTAAGTGGGCCAGTGCGCTGTAAGTGGGCCAGTGCGCTGTAAGTGGGCCTGTGTGCTGTAAGTGGGCCAGTGCTCTGTAAGTGGGCCTGTGCGCTGTAAGTGGGCCAGTGCGCTGTAAGTGGGCCAGTGCGCTGTAGGTGGGCCAGTGCGCTGTAAGTGGGCCTGTGTGCTGTAAGTGGGCCTGTGCGCTGTAAGTGGGCCTGTGCGCTGTAAGTGGGCCAGTGCGCTGTAAGTGGGCCTGTGTGCTGTAAGTGGGCCTGTGCGCTGTAGGTGGGCCAGTGCGCTGTAAGTGGGCCTGTGTGCTGTAAGTGGGCCTGTGTGCTGTAAGTGGGCCTGTGTGCTGTAAGTGGGCCTGTGCTCTGTAAGTGGGCCTGTGCGCTGTAAGTGGGCCAGTGTGCTGTAAGTGGGCCTGTGCGCTGTAAGTGGGCCAGTGTGCTGTAAGTGGGCCTGTGTGCTGTAAGTGGGCCAGTGCGCTGTAAGTGGGCCTGTGCGCTGTAAGTGGGCCAGTGCGCTGTAAGTGGGCCAGTGCGCTGTAAGTGGGCCTGTGTGCTGTAAGTGGGCCAGTGCTCTGTAAGTGGGCCTGTGCGCTGTAAGTGGGCCAGTGCGCTGTAAGTGGGCCAGTGCGCTGTAGGTGGGCCAGTGCGCTGTAAGTGGGCCTGTGTGCTGTAAGTGGGCCTGTGCGCTGTAAGTGGGCCTGTGCGCTGTAAGTGGGCCAGTGCGCTGTAAGTGGGCCTGTGTGCTGTAAGTGGGCCTGTGCGCTGTAGGTGGGCCAGTGCGCTGTAAGTGGGCCTGTGTGCTGTAAGTGGGCCAGTGCGCTGTAAGTGGGCCTGTGTGCTGTAAGTGGGCCTGTGTGCTGTAAGTGGGCCAGTGCGCTGTAGGTGGGCCAGTGTGCTGTAAGTGGGCCAGTGCGCTGTAAGTGGGCCAGTGCGCTGTAAGTGGGCCTGTGTGCTGTAAGTGGGCCTGTGCGCTGTAAGTGGGCCTGTGTGCTGTAAGTGGGCCTGTGCGCTGTAAGTGGGCCAGTGTGCTGTAAGTGGGCCAGTGTGCTGTAAGTGGGCCTGTGCGCTGTAAGTGGGCCTGTGTGCTGTAAGTGGGCCTGTGCGCTGTAAGTGGGCCTGTGTGCTGTAAGTGGGCCTGTGCGCTGTAAGTGGGCCTGTGCGCTGTAAGTGGGCCTGTGTGCTGTAAGTGGGCCTGTGTGCTGTACGTGGGCCTGTGTGCTGTAAGTGGGCCTGTGCGCTGTAAGTGGGCCTGTGTGCTGTAAGTGGGCCTGTGTGCTGTAAGTGGGCCAGTGTGCTGTAAGTGGGCCAGTGCGCTGTAAGTGGGCCTGTGTGCTGTAAGTGGGCCAGTGTGCTGTAAGTGGGCCTGTGTGCTGTAAGTGGGCCTGTGTGCTGTAAGTGGGCCTGTGTGCTGTAAGTGGGCCTGTGTGCTGTAAGTGGGCCTGTGCGCTGTAAGTGGGCCTGTGTGCTGTAAGTGGGCCAGTGTGCTGTAAGTGGGCCAGTGTGCTGTAAGTGGGCCAGTGCGCTGTAAGTGGGCCTGTGTGCTGTAAGTGGGCCTGTGCGCTGTAAGTGGGCCTGTGCGCTGTAGGTGGGCCAGTGTGCTGTAAGTGGGCCTGTGTGCTGTAAGTGGGCCTGTGTGCTGTAGGTGGGCCAGTGTGCTGTAAGTGGGCCTGTGTGCTGTAAGTGGGCCTGTGTGCTGTAGGTGGGCCTGTGCGCTGTAAGTGGGCCTGTGCGCTGTAAGTGGGCCTGTGTGCTGTAGGTGGGCCTGTGCGCTGTAAGTGGGCCTGTGCGCTGTAAGTGGGCCTGTGTGCTGTAGGTGGGCCAGTGTGCTGTAAGTGGGCCTGTGTGCTGTAAGTGGGCCTGTGTGCTGTAGGTGGGCCTGTGCGCTGTAAGTGGGCCTGTGCGCTGTAAGTGGGCCTGTGCGCTGTAAGTGGGCCAGTGCGCTGTAGGTGGGCCAGTGCGCTGTAAGTGGGCCTGTGCGCTGTAAGTGGGCCTGTGTGCTGTAAGTGGGCCTGTGTGCTGTAAGTGGGCCTGTGTGCTGTAAGTGGGCCTGTGTGCTGTAAGTGGGCCTGTGTGCTGTAGGTGGGCCTGTGTGCTGTAGGTGGGCCTGTGTGCTGTAAGTGGGCCAGTGCGCTGTAAGTGGGCCAGTGCGCTGTAAGTGGGCCTGTGTGCTGTAAGTGGGCCTGTGTGCTGTAAGTGGGCCTGTGTGCTGTAGGTGGGCCTGTGTGCTGTAAGTGGGCCAGTGTGCTGTAAGTGGGCCTGTGCGCTGTAGGTGGGCCTGTGTGCTGTAAGTGGGCCAGTGCGCTGTAGGTGGGCCAGTGTGCTGTAAGTGGGCCTGTGTGCTGTAGGTGGGCCTGTGCGCTGTAAGTGGGCCTGTGTGCTGTAAGTTGGCCTGTGCGCTGTAAGTGGGCCAGTGCGCTGTAAGTGGGCCTGTGTGCTGTAAGTGGGCCAGTGTGCTGTAAGTGGGCCTGTGTGCTGTAAGTGGGCCTGTGCGCTGTAAGTGGGCCAGTGTGCTGTAAGTGGGCCAGTGCGCTGTAAGTGGGCCAGTGCGCTGTAAGTGGGCCTGTGTGCTGTAAGTGGGCCTGTGCGCTGTAAGTGGGCCAGTGCGCTGTAGGTGGGCCTGTGCGCTGTAGGTGGGCCAGTGCGCTGTAAGTGGGCCTGTGTGCTGTAGGTGGGCCTGTGCGCTGTAAGTGGGCCTGTGCGCTGTAAGTGGGCCTGTGTGCTGTAGGTGGGCCAGTGTGCTGTAAGTGGGCCTGTGTGCTGTAAGTGGGCCTGTGTGCTGTAAGTGGGCCTGTGTGCTGTAGGTGGGCCTGTGCGCTGTAAGTGGGCCTGTGCGCTGTAAGTGGGCCAGTGCGCTGTAAGTGGGCCAGTGCGCTGTAGGTGGGCCAGTGCGCTGTAAGTGGGCCTGTGCGCTGTAAGTGGGCCTGTGTGCTGTAAGTGGGCCTGTGTGCTGTAAGTGGGCCTGTGTGCTGTAAGTGGGCCTGTGTGCTGTAGGTGGGCCTGTGTGCTGTAGGTGGGCCTGTGTGCTGTAAGTGGGCCAGTGCGCTGTAAGTGGGCCAGTGCGCTGTAAGTGGGCCTGTGTGCTGTAAGTGGGCCTGTGTGCTGTAAGTGGGCCTGTGTGCTGTAGGTGGGCCTGTGCGCTGTAAGTGGGCCTGTGTGCTGTAAGTGGGCCTGTGCGCTGTAAGTGGGCCAGTGCGCTGTAAGTGGGCCTGTGTGCTGTAAGTGGGCCAGTGTGCTGTAAGTGGGCCTGTGTGCTGTAAGTGGGCCTGTGCGCTGTAAGTGGGCCAGTGTGCTGTAAGTGGGCCAGTGTGCTGTAAGTGGGCCAGTGCGCTGTAAGTGGGCCTGTGTGCTGTAAGTGGGCCTGTGTGCTGTAGGTGGGCCTGTGTGCTGTAAGTGGGCCTGTGTGCTGTAAGTGGGCCTGTGCGCTGTAAGTGGGCCAGTGTGCTGTAAGTGGGCCTGTGCGCTGTAAGTGGGCCAGTGTGCTGTAAGTGGGCCTGTGCGCTGTAAGTGGGCCTGTGTGCTGTAGGTGGGCCTGTGTGCTGTAAGTGGGCCTGTGTGCTGTAAGTGGGCCTGTGCGCTGTAAGTGGGCCAGTGTGCTGTAAGTGGGCCTGTGCGCTGTAAGTGGGCCTGTGTGCTGTAGGTGGGCCTGTGTGCTGTAAGTGGGCCTGTGTGCTGTAAGTGGGCCTGTGCGCTGTAAGTGGGCCTGTGCGCTGTAAGTGGGCCAGTGTGCTGTAAGTGGGCCTGTGCGCTGTAAGTGGGCCTGTGTGCTGTAGGTGGGCCTGTGTGCTGTAAGTGGGCCAGTGTGCTGTAAGTGGGCCTGTGTGCTGTAAGTGGGCCTGTGTGCTGTAGGTGGGCCTGTGTGCTGTAAGTGGGCCTGTGTGCTGTAGGTGGGCCTGTGTGCTGTAGGTGGGCCTGTGTGCTGTAAGTGGGCCTGTGCGCTGTAAGTGGGCCTGTGCGCTGTAGGTGGGCCAGTGTGCTGTAAGTGGGCCTGTGTGCTGTAGGTGGGCCTGTGTGCTGTAAGTGGGCCTGTGTGCTGTAGGTGGGCCTGTGTGCTGTAGGTGGGCCTGTGCGCTGTAAGTGGGCCTGTGCGCTGTAAGTGGGCCTGTGCGCTGTAAGTGGGCCTGTGTGCTGTAGGTGGGCCTGTGCGCTGTAAGTGGGCCTGTGCGCTGTAAGTGGGCCTGTGTGCTGTAGGTGGGCCTGTGTGCTGTAAGTGGGCCTGTGTGCTGTAGGTGGGCCTGTGCGCTGTAAGTGGGCCTGTGCGCTGTAAGTGGGCCTGTGTGCTGTAGGTGGGCCTGTGTGCTGTAAGTGGGCCTGTGTGCTGTAAGTGGGCCTGTGTGCTGTAGGTGGGCCTGTGTGCTGTAGGTGGGCCTGTGCGCTGTAAGTGGGCCTGTGTGCTGTAAGTGGGCCTGTGTGCTGTAGGTGGGCCTGTGCGCTGTAAGTGGGCCTGTGCGCTGTAGGTGGGCCTGTGTGCTGTAAGTGGGCCAGTGTGCTGTAGGTGGGCCTGTGTGCTGTAAGTGGGCCTGTGCGCTGTAGGTGGGCCTGTGTGCTGTAAGTGGGCCTGTGTGCTGTAAGTGGGCCAGTGCGCTGTAGGTGGGCCAGTGTGCTGTAAGTGGGCCTGTGTGCTGTAGGTGGGCCAGTGCGCTGTAGGTGGGCCAGTGTGCTGTAGGTGGGCCTGTGTGCTGTAGGTGGGCCAGTGTGCTGTAAGTGGGCCTGTGCGCTGTAGGTGGGCCTGTGTGCTGTAGGTGGGCCTGTGTGCTGTAGGTGGGCCTGTGTGCTGTAAGTGGGCCTGTGCGCTGTAGGTGGGCCTGTGTGCTGTAGGTGGGCCTGTGCGCTGTAGGTGGGCCAGTGTGCTGTAAGTGGGCCTGTGCGCTGTAGGTGGGCCTGTGTGCTGTAGGTGGGCCTGTGTGCTGTAGGTGGGCCTGTGTGCTGTAGGTGGGCCTGTGGTACTGTAAGTGGGCCTGTGCTCTGTAGGTGGGCCTGTGCGCTGTAGGTGGGCCTGTGTGCTGTA
This sequence comes from Mustelus asterias, assembly GCF_964213995.1. NCBI lineage: Eukaryota > Metazoa > Chordata > Chondrichthyes > Carcharhiniformes > Triakidae > Mustelus > Mustelus asterias. The sequence continues at coordinate 90,092,456 of NC_135818.1, forward strand.
AGTGGGCCTGTGTGCTGTAAGTGGGCCTGTGCGCTGTAAGTGGGCCAGTGCGCTGTAGGTGGGCCTGTGTGCTGTAGGTGGGCCTGTGTGCTGTAGGTGGGCCTGTGTGCTGTAGGTGGGCCTGTGTGCTGTAAGTGGGCCTGTGTGCTGTAAGTGGGCCTGTGCGCTGTAGGTGGGCCTGTGTGCTGTAGGTGGGCCTGTGCGCTGTAGGTGGGCCAGTGCGCTGTAGGTGGGCCTGTGTGCTGTAAGTGGGCCTGTGTGCTGTAAGTGGGCCTGTGTGCTGTAAGTGGGCCTGTGTGCTGTAAGTGGGCCAGTGTGCTGTAAGTGGGCCTGTGTGCTGTAAGTGGGCCTGTGCGCTGTAAGTGGGCCTGTGCGCTGTAAGTGGGCCTGTGCGCTGTAGGTGGGCCAGTGCGCTGTAAGTGGGCCTGTGTGCTGTAAGTGGGCCTGTGTGCTGTAAGTGGGCCTGTGTGCTGTAAGTGGGCCTGTGTGCTGTAAGTGGGCCTGTGTGCTGTAAGTGGGCCTGTGCGCTGTAGGTGGGCCTGTGCGCTGTAAGTGGGCCAGTGCGCTGTAAGTGGGCCTGTGTGCTGTAGGTGGGCCTGTGTGCTGTAAGTGGGCCTGTGGTACTGTAGGTGGGCCTGTGTGCTGTAGGTGGGCCTGTGTGCTGTAGGTGGGCCTGTGTGCTGTAAGTGGGCCTGTGTGCTGTAAGTGGGCCTGTGTGCTGTAGGTGGGCCTGTGCGCTGTAGGTGGGCCTGTGGTACTGTAGGTGGGCCTGTGCGCTGTAGGTGGGCCTGTGTGCTGTAAGTGGGCCTGTGTGCTGTAGGTGGGCCTGTGTGCTGTAGGTGGGCCTGTGGTACTGTAGGTGGGCCTGTGCGCTGTAGGTGGGCCTGTGTGCTGTAGGTGGGCCTGTGGTACTGTAGGTGGGCCTGTGCGCTGTAGGTGGGCCTGTGGTACTGTAGGTGGGCCTGTGGTACTGTAGGTGGGCCTGTGGTACTGTAGGTGGGCCTGTGGTACTGTAGGTGGGCCTGTGCGCTGTAGGTGGGCCTGTGCGCTGTAGGTGGGCCTGTGGTACTGTAGGTGGGCCTGTGGTACTGTAGGTGGGCCTGTGGTACTGTAGGTGGGCCTGTGGTACTGTAGGTGGGCCAGTGTGCTGTAGGTGGGCCTGTGCGCTGTAAGTGGGCCTGTGCGCTGTAAGTGGGCCTGTGCGCTGTAAGTGGGCCTGTGTGCTGTAAGTGGGCCTGTGTGCTGTAGGTGGGCCTGTGGTACTGTAGGTGGGCCTGTGGTACTGTAGGTGGGCCAGTGTGCTGTAGGTGGGCCTGTGCGCTGTAAGTGGGCCTGTGCGCTGTAAGTGGGCCTGTGTGCTGTAGGTGGGCCTGTGCGCTGTAAGTGGGCCTGTGTGCTGTAAGTGGGCCTGTGTGCTGTAGGTGGGCCTGTGGTACTGTAGGTGGGCCTGTGGTACTGTAGGTGGGCCTGTGTGCTGTAAGTGGGCCTGTGCGCTGTAAGTGGGCCTGTGGTACTGTAGGTGGGCCTGTGGTACTGTAGGTGGGCCTGTGCGCTGTAAGTGGGCCTGTGCGCTGTAAGTGGGCCTGTGGTACTGTAGGTGGGCCTGTGGTACTGTAGGTGGGCCTGTGCGCTGTAAGTGGGCCTGTGCGCTGTAAGTGGGCCTGTGGTACTGTAGGTGGGCCTGTGGTACTGTAGGTGGGCCTGTGGTACTGTAGGTGGGCCTGTGTGCTGTAGGTGGGCCTGTGGTACTGTAGGTGGGCCTGTGTGCTGTAAGTGGGCCTGTGCGCTGTAGGTGGGCCTGTGGTACTGTAGGTGGGCCTGTGGTACTGTAGGTGGGCCTGTGCTCTGTAGGTGGGCCTGTGTGCTGTAAGTGGGCCTGTGCTCTGTAGGTGGGCCTGTGTGCTGTAAGTGGGCCTGTGGTACTGTAGGTGGGCCTGTGGTACTGTAGGTGGGCCTGTGTGCTGTAGGTGGGCCTGTGGTACTGTAGGTGGGCCTGTGTGCTGTAAGTGGGCCTGTGCGCTGTAGGTGGGCCTGTGGTACTGTAGGTGGGCCTGTGGTACTGTAGGTGGGCCTGTGCTCTGTAGGTGGGCCTGTGTGCTGTAAGTGGGCCTGTGCTCTGTAGGTGGGCCTGTGTGCTGTAAGTGGGCCTGTGGTACTGTAGGTGGGCCTGTGGTACTGTAGGTGGGCCTGTGGTACTGTAGGTGGGCCTGTGGTACTGTAGGTGGGCCTGTGGTACTGTAGGTGGGCCTGTGTGCTGTAAGTGGGCCTGTGGTACTGTAGGTGGGCCTGTGCGCTGTAGGTGGGCCTGTGGTACTGTAGGTGGGCCTGTGGTACTGTAAGTGGGCCTGTGGTACTGTAGGTGGGCCTGTGGTACTGTAGGTGGGCCTGTGGTACTGTAGGTGGGCCTGTGCGCTGTAAGTGGGCCTGTGGTGCTGTGAGCTGTAGGTGGGCCTGTGGTACTGTGAGCTGTAGGTGGGCCTGTGGTACTGTGCGCTGTAGGTGGGCCTGTGGTACTGTGAGCTGTAGGTGGGCCTGTGGTACTGTGTGCTGGTGCAATTGCAGCAGAATAAATGCTCTTTGTCTTTGCTCTGATTCATTTGTCAGTCAGCTGGCTATCCACACAGCCACCCGTAGAAGCAGCATGCCTTCACTAACTTCATCAATATCCTTTATAATTCTCAGCGCTCTGTTAAATCTTCGAGTAACCTCCTCTGTTTTATTGAGAACAATCCCAGCTTCTCCAGTCTCTCCAAGAAACTGAACTTCCTCAGCCCTGGTTCCATTTGAATAAACCTTTGCACCCTCTCTATGGTCTATCATTCCTAAAGTATAGGGTTCAATATTGGACACAATACTCTGTTAGCCTTCATTGCAAAGACATCAGAGGATAAGAGTAAAGAAGTTTTGAATCTTGCTGAGACGACACTTGGACAACTGTGTGTAATTTTGGTTTTACCTTAGAAGGGCATTGAAGCTTCTGGAATACAGTGTTCAATTCTGGTCACCACACTACCAGAAGGATGTGGAGGCTTTGGAGAGGGTACAGAAAAGATTTACCAGGATGTTGCCTGGCATGGAGGGCATTAGCTATGAGGAGAGGTTGGAGAAACTTGGTTTGTTCTCACTGGAACAACGGAGGTTGAGGGGCGACCTGATAGAAGTCTACAAGATTATGAGAGGCATGGACAGAGTGGATAGTCAGAAGCTTTTTCCCAGGGTGGAAGAGTCAATTACTAGGGGGCATAGGTTTAAGGTGCGAGGGGCAAGGTTTAAAAGAGATGTACGAGGCAAGTTTTTTACACAGAGGGTGGTGGGTACCTGGAACTCGTTGCCAGGAGAGGTAGTGGAAGCAGATGTGATAATGACTTTTAAGGGGCGTCTTGACAAATACATGAATAGGATGGAAATAGCAGGATATGGTACCCGGAAGGGAAGGGGGTTTTAGTTCAGTCGGGCAGCATGGTCAAGAGCATGTTCCTGTGCTGTAATTTTCTTTGTTCTCTCTGATTTCGGGGAGAAGTTGATTATCCTAAGAGAAGAGATTAAGTACAGTGGGCCTGTGTTCCGTAGTGATTGGGAGAATACAGGGCACTCACATTCAAACATTTAAAATTCCCAAGGGATTTGAGAGGGGGTGGATATTCTCCATGGCGAGTGAGACACAGGGACACAGTCTCAGGATAAAGGGTCAACCATTTAAGTAACCATTTAACCAATGAAGTTCTTCATTGGAAGAGTTGTGAAACTTTGGAATTCTCTATCCTAGAGGGTGCTGGATGCTCAGTTATTGACTGTATGAAAGGCGGAGATTTGGATATTAAGGGAATGAGGGATATGGGGATATTGCAGAAAGGTGAAGTTAAGTTGGAAGATCAGCCATGATCTTTTTGAGTGGAGAACAAACTCACAGAGCTAAATAGAACAAAGAACAAAGAACAATACAGCACAGGAACAGGCCCTTCGGCCCTCCAAGCCCGCGCCGCTCCCCGGTCCAGGATTGAATCCTGAATCCAGGATCCCCGCCCAATTTTCCAGCCTATCTACATACCAATATCCTATCCACCGAGCTGTCCCTCACAGCTACGATGCTTTGTTCATTACAACCTATTAACTCACCCCCACCCCCCCATTCCAGACCATGTGATCTCCAGGGAGAGGCGAAAACCCAGAGTGAAAAACCCCAGGGCCAATATGGGGAAAAAAAATCTGGGAAATTCCTCTCCGACCCCCTGAGGCGATCGAAACGAGTCCAGGAGATCACAATGGCCCCGATCGGAAAATGCTTCCCAACCCTAGTCATTTCCACTTCCACGACACCATATGAATTCCCTGCCCCCGAGACAGGTTCCCAACTATCCGCAGTCTCGCTCTGTACTGGCACCAGCAAGATGATCATAGAATGAAGCCTTGAAACGAGAAACAAGGAACAATTAGCCCGCGCCGCTCCCTGGTCCAAACTAGACCATTCTTTTGTATCCCTCCATTCCCACTCCGTTCATATAGCTGTCTAGATAAGTCTTAAACATTCCCAGTGTGTCCGCCTCCACCACCTTGCCCGGCAACACATTCCAGGCCCCCACGACCCTCTGTGTGAAATATGTCCTTCTGATATCTGTGTTAAACCTCCCCCCCTTCACCTTGAACCTGTGACCCCTCGTGAACGTCACCACCGACCCGGGGAAAAGCTTCCCACCGTTCACCCTATCTATGCCTTTCATAACTTTATACACCTCTATTAAGTCTCCCCTCATCCTCCGTCTTTCCAAGGAGAACAACCCCAGTTTCCCCAATCTCTCCTCATAACCAAGCCCCTCCATACCAGGCAACATCCTGGTAAACCTCCTCTGTACTCTCTCCAAAGCCTCCACGTCCTTCTGGTAGTGTGGCGACCAGAACTGGACGCAGTATTCCAAATGCGGCCGAACCAACGTTCTATACATCTGCAACATCAGACCCCAACTCTTATACTCTATGCCACGTCCTATAAAGGCAAGCATGCCATATGCCTTCTTCACCACCTTCTCCACCTGCGACGTCACCTTCAAAGATCTGTGGACTTGCACACCCAGGTCCCTCTGCGTCTCTACACCCTTTATGGTTCTTCCATTTATCGTGTAGCTCCTCCCTACATTATTCCCACCAAAATGCATCACTTCGCATTTATCAGGATTGAACTCCATCTGCCATTTCCTTGCCCAAATTTCCAGCCTATCTATATCCTTCTGTAGCCTCTGACAATGTTCCTCACTATCTGCAAATGGCCCAAACCTACTCCCTTTTCTTATATTCTTATACTCCAAGTGCTTAAGCAGTATTTGTAAAGATTTAGAATCACATTTTTGCCTATGGAAAAAGAGGGTTGGGTTTTTCCTCAGCTGTGCTTAGATGCCATTGAATTCTTCCCTGCAAACATCGAAAAGGGCTAATATTTCAAAAGGTGAAGGAATTGTGACGATTTCCAGTATATCTGGTGGAAGGATTTTTTTTGTATTCAGCATGAGCTAAAAGATAGTAATGGAGAAAGAGTGAGACTTAGACCCAATAAATCCACTGAACTCACAAACAACAATGTCAACTTGCATATATCCAGAGACTTTTAATTGAGTGAAATGTTCTGTCACTTCACTCGTCCATTATAAATGAACATATAACACCAAACTATGTAAGAAAATATTAAGGAAGATGAGGAAAGCTCAAGGCAAAGAGCGAGATTTCAAGGAGAGTGTTAAATAAGGAGAGAGAGGTGGAGAGGTTTAGGGAGGGAGTGCTGGGACTTGGGGCCCAGGCAGCTGAAATCATGGCTGTTGACGGTGAGTGATTATAATCGGGAATGTTGAAGAGACCAGAATTGGAGAGGCACAGAGATCCTGGAAGGTGGGGCTGGAGGGGGGGAAGGGTGAGATCATGGAGGGATTTGAAAATAAGGATGAGAATTTTAAAATTGATGTGTTACTGAAATGGAAACCAACATAGGTTAGCAAGCACTAAAGGTTCCAGAGGAACAGGATCTATGCGAATCTAGACAGACAACAGAACACCACCACCTGGAGGTTCCCCTTCAAGTCCCTCACCGTCCTGATTTGGAAATATATCACTGTTCCTTCACTGTCACTGGGTCAAAATCCTAGAACTCCCTTCCTAACAGCACTGTGGGTGTACCTACACCACATGGACTGCAGCGGTTCAAGAGGTCAGCCCACCAGCACTTTCTTAAGGGCAGTGAGGATGGACAACAGATGTGGTCTAACCAGCAACGCCCACAGTTTATGAACAAATAAATAAAAAGTTGGGTGAGAATGAGATTGCGCAGACACACTTAACACATGGCCAAACCAAGCTGAATAATTTAAACTTGTATCTAGTAAGCAATAAAACATGTGCATATCTAATGAGCAAGTCACCCACATTAACAGCACGGTACATTGTGTGAATATGAAGTCTTACAGCACGGGACTCGGTTTACTGACAGTGAAAGTTATTGGATAAATATTTCCAACATTACTTGTTTCGCTCTAATTAATTCCACATGTTAGTCTCACATTATTTCTCTTCTTTATACAATACAGTATCGTTTGGAAGGTTCTATTCTGAGGAAACGCAGCTTTTCAATCGAATGTTTACCAGCTGCTGATAACCCAACCCAGGCGGAGTTTCTCGGGGATGAACACTGGCTACAAACACAGTTGATGTGATGTGTTGCTGTGATCACTGAATGCCTGGGACTGGAGCCAGTAATTGAAGCCTTGTGTTGTGGTGAGACTGGAACTCTCAGACTATTTATGGGGCCCCCAGAGAGGGATTCCCAGAAAACACGAGGCTGTCAGTCAGGGAATGCGGTCCAAGAGGCCCCATCTGGGGGCGGGCTGCTAACTCCTGCCAAACGGCACTTACTGGCAGCTGCTGATTCCCGGGAATAGACTGCCGCAGCATTCAGATTGTGGAAACACACACAAACAGGGAAGGTTTCAAAACACCTCATTTCTCCTTATCATCTTCAACCACCCCTGCAACCCTACACACATCCCTGTCTCCACTGACACAACCCCTATTCCCCCACCATATTCTCATCTACCCCAAACTCCCCCGTCCCCTCTGCACTCTTCACACCCCGCAGCCCACCATTGACCCCTTCCATCAGCCCGAATCTTCCCCTAAGGCCACCCCACAACTGCCACTCCCCCATTACAATGTCCCTGCACCCTCACCCCCACTTCATTCATCCCAGTCCTCTCTGCCCCTGGTCCAAATACATTCCCTTCCCTAGCTCTACTTTCCCATTATCTAGAGCTTATCACAACTGGTGAGACTATAATCCAAATTTAACTCCACTTCTTTCTCTGATATGAAGGCTGCAATAACTTAGAGCTATGAGCAATGCCCAAGGAGCATTAGAATGTCACACAATCCAATTTCCATTCCAGTGTGGGTCACACAATATGAAGATAACCCAGGTGTATTGCAGCATCAGCCTCCACACAATCAATTCAGTTACTAATTCATCAATAACTTGAACATCAAGACTCAGCTCCGATTGCACTGGGCCACAAACTGTAAAGCTGAGCTCAGTAACACATCATAGAATCCTTACAGTGCAGAAGGAGGCCATTCAGCCCATCGAGTCTGCAGTGGCAACAATCCCATCCAGGCCCTATGCCCGTAACCCCACATATTTACCCCACTAATTCCCCTGGCACTAAGGAGCAATTTAGCATGGCCAATCAACCTAACCCACACACACAGAAAGTAAAATGGATGAACAAATGGGGAAAAAGCAGACTGGGTGACAGCTGCAAACTCATGCTACAGCTTAGCAGAAAACAGTGAGAATATACACTCAAAGAGAGTATACACACAATGAGAATACACACACAATGATATAGAATATAGATATAGAATTTTCAGGCAAGACAGGGGAGGGGGTAAAAGAGGAGGAGGCATTGCATTATTCGTTAAGGAGTCAGTTACTGCAGTAAAGAGAGATGATATCTTGGAGGCGGCATCAAATGAAGCTTTGTGGGTGGAGTTTAGAAATAAAAAAGGGGCAGCCACATTGTTAGGTGTTTATTATCGACCCCCAGACAGTCAGCGAGGTGGAGATGTGTAAAAACAATAACAACAGGGTTATTATATTAGGTGATTTCAATTTTCCCAACATTAACTGGGATCTACACAGTGTTAAGGGTTTGGATGGAGTAGAGTTCTTGAAATGTGTACAGGAGAACTTTTTAAATCAATATGTGGAGAGTCCAACAAGGGAGGGAGCTGTGCTGGACCTGATTCTGGGGAATGAAGCCGGACAGGTGGTTGAGGTGGTGGTGGGAAAGCATTTTAGTGATAGCGATCACAACACAGTACAATTTCAGCTTGTTATAGACAAAGAAATAGACAAGCTGGATTGAGGGAGAGTGGATTTTAGTAAAATAAGACAGGATCTGGCCAAGGTAGACTGGGAACAGCTTCTAGTGGGAAAGTGTACAGAAGAGCAGTGGGGGCATTCAAAGAGGAAATGGGGAGGGTGCAAGGCCAGCATGTTCCATCTCGGATGATAGGGAGGAATAACAAGCCTAGAGAACTATGGATAAGCAGAGATATTCAGGATACAGTGAGAAGGAAAGAAAGGCTTTTAAAAAGTACAAGAAGACAAATACATGAATAGTATGGAAATAGCGGGATGTGGTCCCCGGAAGAATAGGGGGTTTTAGTTCAGTCGGGCAGCATGGTCGGTGCAGGCTTGGAGCGCCGAAGGGCCTGTTTCTGTGCTGGCCAATTTTCTTTGTTCTTTGTTCTCTTTGTTCAAATCAGTGGAGGCATTAGTGAGGTATAGAAAGTGCAGGGTAAAGCTTAATAAAACAATTAGGAATGCAAAGAGGGGATACAAGAAAGCTCTGGCTGGTAAAAGTAGGGAAAATCCCAAGATTTGGAACCCCAATCAGGAACCAAGGGGGCAACCTGTGGGTGGAGCCAGAGGACACTGGTAGAATGTTGAATGAATATTTCACATCCGTCTTCACCCAAGAGAATGAGGATGGTGGTCTGGAATTCACAGTAAGGAGTCTAACAACACCAGGTTAAAGTCCAACAAGTTTATTTGGTAGCAAACGCCACTAGCTTTCGGAGCGCTGCTCCTTCGTCAGATGGAGTGGAAATCTGCTCTCAAACAGGGCACAGAGACACAAAATCAAGTTACAGAATACTGATTAGAATGCGAATTAGAATGCGGTCTGGAATTCAGACAGAGAGACTGAAGTTCTTGAACAAACTGACATAGGGTAGGACAAGGTATTGGAGGGAAAATCAAATACCTGCAGATGCTGGAATCTGAAACCAAACGAGAAAATGCTGGAAAATCTCAGCAGGTCTGGCAGCATCTGTAAGGAAAGAAAAGGTATTGGAGGTGTTGGCAGCCTTAAAAGTGGATATATCTCCAGGTCCGGATGAATTGTGGCCCAGGCTGCTGTGAGAGGCAAGGGAGGAGATTGCAGGGGCTCTGACCCAAATTTTCAATTCCTCTCTGGTCACAGGAGAGGTGCCAGACGACTGGAGAACAGCTAATGTGGTTCCGCTATTCAACAAGGGTTGTAGAGATAAACCAGGGAACTACAGACCAGTGAGTCTCACGTCAGTGGTAGCGAAACTATCAGATAAACTTCTGAAGGAGAGCATCTATCTCCACTTGGAGAGGCAAAGCTTGATCAGGGATAGTCAGCATGGCTTTGTCAGAAAGAGGTCATGCCTAACAAATTTGATTGAATTTTTTGAGGTGGTGACCAGGTGTGTAGATGAGGGTAGTGCAGTCGATGTAGTTTATATGGATTTCAGCAAAGTTTTTGACAAGGTCCCACATGGGAGACTTGTAAAGAAGGTAAATTAACATTGGATACAGGGTAATTTGATAAAGTGGATTCAAAATTGGCTCAGTTGTAGGAGACAGAGAGTGATGACAGAGGCTGCTTTAGTGACTGGAAGCCAGCGTCCAGTGGCGTGCCACAGGGATCTGTGTTGGGACCCCTATTATTTGTCATTTATATAAATTACATTGACAACTATGTGGGGGGGGGGGGTGGGATTGGTAAGTTTGCGGATGACACAAAGATTGGACAGGTGGTTAACAGTGAGACGGAATGTCTTGGGCTACAAGAAGATATAGACGGAAATGTCAAATGTGCAGATAAGTGGCAGATGGAATTTAACCCTGAAAAGTGTGAGGTGATACACTTTGGAGGGAGTAATTTGACAAGAAAGTACTCAATCAATGGTAGGACACTAGGAAGCTCTGTGGAACAAAGGGCCTTGCCCTGTTTGTCCACAGATCTCTGAAAGTGGAAGGGCATGTTAGTAGGTTGGTGATAAAGGCACATGGGACACTTGCCTTTATCAATCGGGGTATAGATTACAAAAGCAGAGAGGTCATGTTGGAGTTGTATAGAACTTTGGTGAGGCCACAGCTGGAGCACTGTGTGCAGTTCTGGTCGCCACATTATAGGGAAGATGTGAACACACTGGAGGGGGTGCAGAGGAGATTCACCAGGATGCTGCCTGGGATGGAGCATTTAAGTTATGGAGAGCCGTTGAATAGTTTGGGTTGTTTTTGTTGGAGTAGAGAAAAGTGAGGAGGCGACCTAATCGAGGTGTACAAGATTATGAGAGACATGGACAGGGTGGATAAGGAGCAGCTGTTCCCCTTAGTTGAAGGGTCAGTCACGAGGGGACATAGATTCAAGGTGAGGGGCAGGAGGTTTGGGGGGATGTGAGGAAAAACTTCTTTACCCAGAGAGTGCTGACGGTCTGGAATGCGCTGCCTGGGAGAACGGTAGAAGCGAGTTGCCTCACATCCTTTAAAAAGTATCTAGATGAGCACTTGGCACAGCATAACATTCAGGGCTATGGGCCAAGTGCTGGCAGATTGGATTAGGTGGGAGTTTAAGTGTTTCTAATGTGTCGGTGCAGACTTGATGGGCTGAAGGGCCTCTTCTGTACTGTATGACTCTGTGATTCTATGATCTTGCTGTGCCATTCCCCATGGGATCTTGCTGTGCTTCCCCCTCTCTCTGGGCGGCATGGTGGCACAGTGGTTAGCGCTGCAGTCTCACAGTACCAGGGACCCAGGTTCAATTCTGGTCTTGGGTGACTGTCTGTGTGGAGTTTGCACATTCCCCCCGCGTCTGCGTGGGTTTCCTCTGGGTGCTCCGGTTTCATCCCACAGTCCAAAGATGTGCGGGTTGGGTGGACTGGCCATGCCAAATTGTCCTTTCGTGTCAGGGAGGCTAGCTAGGTAAATGCATGGGGTTAGGGATTGGGTGGGATTGTGGTTGGTGCAGACTTGATGGGCCGAATGGCCTCCTTCTGCGCTGTAGGATTCTATGATCTTGCTGTGCCGGGTTCCCCCTCTCTCTGGGATCTAGCTGTGCCGGGTTCCCGCTCTCTGGGATCTTGCAGTGCCGGGTTCCCCGTCTCTGGGATCTTGCTGTGCCGGGTTCCCCAGTCTCTGGGATCTTGCTGTGCCGGGTTCCCCCTGTCTCTGGGATTTTGCTGTGCCGGGTTCCACCTGTCTCTGGGATCTTGCTGTGCCGGGTTACCCCTCTTTCTCTGGGATCTTGCTGTGCCGGGTTACCCCACTTTCTCTGGGATCTTGCTGTGCCGGGTTCCATCTGTCTCTGGGATCTTGCTGTGCCGGGTTCCCCCTGTCTCTGGGATCTTGCTGTGCCGGGTTCCCGGACTCGGAGCGGTTTCATTCCAAATAAGGACATGTACGTCATCGGGTTCCCGGTCCGGGCTGTGCCAAGCTGCCGGGGGGGAGTCCGGAATCCTCCGGTCCGGGGACAGGGTGCGGCAGGCGGACTGAAGCGGGTGGGCAGTGGTACCGAGTGCGGACTCTGGGTGTGATCCCAAAGCCACTGCCTGCCGCTCCCGGTGCTGCCGCTCCGGCCTCTCCGCCCGGGCTCTGAGCCAGATCTCCCCCCAATCCGCGGAGAATGTGGCACAGTCCGCACTCCGTCACTGCTCCCAACCCTATAAAAGGGCGAGTCCGGGAAGCGGGGGACACAGAATCCGCACCGAGATACAGAGAGAGAGGCAGCGACAGCCCAACAACACCCAGAGTCTGGACTGACAGCAACACCGAGACAGAGAGAAGCAGCAACAACACCGAGGCAGCCCTGACAGAGGGACCCAGAGACAGAGCAACAACACAGGGGGAACCCGGAGACAAACCGAGAGCAGCCGCTCTGAGCCTGCAGCCCAGACTCAGCCTCCCTCAAACCGGACTGACTCGATCCCGGATTCCCGGCACCATGTTCCAGCCTTTCAGCACCGAGTACGATTCAGTCTCTCGCTGCAGCAACTCTCCCTCCATGGGGGACCCACATTATTATTCACCCGCTGATTCCTTCACCAGCCTGGGCAGCCCGGCCAGCAACAGCAGCACCCCGGTAAGACAGGGCTAGCACCGGGGAGAGGGGCGAGCGGGGATAGCAGTGCAGGGGGATAGTACCGGGAGAGGGGCGGAGCGGCCGGTTCATTGATGGTTTTTGCTCCATTCATGGAGAATCCGAGCGCGCCTTTGCGTAAAGCGTGACGTCAGGGAACTGATGACGTGAGCGCTGTGGACCAATCAGAGTGGGTTTATTAATAACCCGGGTCCCGCCTCATGACGCGCGCTCCATTCATAAATCACGGGGGGGAGGGGGAGCTGGGGGAGAGACTCTGCTGGATTTGGGGGGGGGGAGCTGGGGGAGAGACTCTGCTGGATTTGGGGGGGGGGGGAGCTGGGGGAGAGACTCTGCTGGATTTGGGGGGGGGAGCTGGGGGAGAGACTCTGCTGGATTTGGGGGGGGGGAGCTGGGGGAGAGACTCTGCTGGATTTGGGGGGGGGAGCTGGGGGAGAGACTCTGCTGGATTTGGGGGGGGAGCTGGGGGAGAGACTTTGCTGGGGGAGAGACTCTGCTGGATTTGGGGGGGAGCTGGGGGAGAGACTCTGCTGGATTTGGGGGGGGGGGAGCTGGGGGAGAGACTCTGCTGGATTTGGGGGGGGGGGAGGGAGCTGGCGGAGAGACTCTGCTGGATGTGGGGGTCCGCGGGCGGGGGGGGGGGGGGGGGGCAGTGCTGAGCTGGGGGAGACACTGTTGGATTGGGGGGTCCCGGGGGAGCTGCCTGGTATCTAATCTCTCTCTCTCTCTTCCCAGGATTTCTGCTCCGAACTCGGCTCCAGCTTCGTCCCCACTCTGACTGCGCTGAGCAGCCGCCAGGAGCTCCAGTGGATGGTGCAGCCCACCGGCCTGTCCCTGCCCTCCGTCACCCAGAGCCGCATTCACCCCTACAGCTCCGGGCACAGCGACTACCCCCTGTCCCGGGCCTCGCTTAACAAGCATTCTGGCCGGAGGGGCAAAGCGGAGCAGGTAATGTGTGTGTGTGTGTGTGTGTGTGTGTGGGGGGGGGGGGGAATGAGCCTCCCTTTAGGGGAGGGGAGGACTCTCTGGGATTGGGGTCTCTCTCTCTCGCGGGGGGGGGGGGGGGGACGGTGGTCTGAGGGATTGGGGGGGTCTCTCTGGCAGCACAATCTGGGCTACCGGTCACTCCAGTCTCTAACTGCCCCCCTGCTCTGTCCACAGCTCAGCCCCGAGGATGAAGAGAAGCGGAAGGTGCGGAGAGAGAGGAACAAACTGGCCGCTGCCAAATGCCGGAACCGGAGGCGGGAACTGACCGACAGTCTGCAGACGGTAAGCTCCCAACTACTGCCCGGGGGGGGGGGGGGGGGGGGGCTCCGGCCCCAGGCGGCAGGGTGCCCTTTGGGGAGTGGGGTTGTGTGGAGTGGGGTTTGGGGAGGGGGCTGTGGGTTGTGTGTGGGGTTTGGGGAGGGGGGTGTGTGGGGTTTGGGGAGGGGGTTGTGGGGTTTGGGGAGGGGGGTGGGTGGGGGTTGGGGAGGGGGGTGGGTGGGGGTTGGGGAGGGGGCTGTGGGTTGTGGGTGGGGTTTGGGGAGGGGGGTGGGTGGGGGTTGTGGTAGCTTGAAAGCAGTGTTGGGGTTGCAGACACTCAGTCTAAACTCCAGTTTATTCCCCACAGGAGACTGAGCAGCTGGAGGGACAGAAATCCACCCTGGAGACAGAGATTGCCGAGCTGCTGAAAGAGAAGGAGAGGTTGGAGTTTATCCTGGCAGCTCACCGGCCTGTGTGCCGGCTCCCGGAGCAGGAAGGCCGGTTCCTCCCCAACAGCCAGCGGGCAGATCCACAAGTGGCCGCCTTCCCGGCTCCGGCTGCAGCCCAGGACAGCAGCGGCCCTGCCCCAGACTTACTGAGCGGCCTGGACTCTGGCAGGTCGGTGCCTGATGTGGATTTAATCAGCCTGGCGGACTGGGAGCCTCTCTATTCCTCGCTGCCTGCTGAATGTGAGCCGCTGTGTACTCCCGTCCTCCCTGACACCCCCAGCGGCTCCTACTCTTCCTCTTTTACTTTCAACTACCCGGAGATTTCCGCCTGCGGATCACTCATCCACTCCGCCAGTGGCAGCGAACATTCCTCGGACTCTCTCAACTCTCCCACCCTCCTGGCCTTGTAGGCCGCCCCGGCGCACGGACACTTCACCCCCCGGGCACTGCATGCAAATATCTGGGAGACCAAGTGGTTGTCTCCCCGGGGAAGGGTGCGAGGTTAATCCCAAAGCGAATTCTCCTTCGCTGAAACTACTGTTGGAGGCACGGTGCTAGACTCTTCCAGATGTTTAGTCTGACCAACTACTGTATGTTATTGCAATATGATGTTCCTGTAATATATCAGATTATTTATTGTAAAGTTTATTTTTAAAGATGTATTCTGTTCAGTGGTCTAATATTGACATCAGTTTTCCATGAAAACGGTTTAATTTATTTCTAGAAATATTTATTTTTTCTATTTTTCATGTGATTATTCCAAGTGTTTGCCTTGTGCTAACATCAATAAAATATAAACCTAAGTCACGACTCGGTGTTCCTTACTGGTAGCTGGAGCTAGGTGTTTGGGATATTGATTGACGGGTTGCTCAGGGATCTTCCCGAGGTTCTGGCTAGCGACTAAATGGAGCTTCAGCACCTTGAAGGGAATTTCGGGACAGCGTGAGAGTTTGGAGACGGTGGAGGGATCAAATGTGAGGGGAGTTCTGGGAGTTAAAGGAGGCGCTCTCTGGATGTATGTGACTGTGTGCACACTCCCAGTCTTGTATCTTCTCCACACCATCACCCAGTTAATCTAAATCAGTCAGCTCATGTCTGGCTGACTGCTTTGTCATTCTGACGCATGAACCAGTGAGGTCACTTTGAGCCTGGCCTAGACTTCACACCAATAGACAGGGCCCATCCCACCTGCCTTAGGTGTCCTGAACAGCAGTTTACACTGCTGGAACAGCCAACCGTCTAGCCCACACCCGCCAGTGAGGCAAGAGCAGTGTAACTGGCAGTCAGCCAGTGTACAGAGTCCAAAACACACCCAGCACACAGGCAACAACACTACTCTCTCTCCCGGGATAAGCAGCACTGCGCAGGCAGGCGACTTCGCACTCAAACTGCAAAATGATTCCATAACATTGCCGAAAGATTTCGGGGGGAAAAAAGAGCTTGACAGATTCAGAGGCACGGAGCTCCGAGCTTGCCCTGTGCGAACGTAAAGCAGATTGTGTCAGCACAATGACAGGTCGTCAATGAGCTGTCTATTGTGGTAGAGGCTGGGAATGGTCCCAGTGTGCTCAGACATTGAACATAGAACAGACAACTGATCTCAAAGTGTAGCTGCCGACACTGTGCATCAAGAGTGGTTTCTTGAGTAAGATCCCAGAGGGCAGATCGACACCAAGAACAGACAGGGAAATTGAGGGACTGGTCAAAAAGAAAAGAGAGGCGTATGTTAGGTCCAGGCAGCTAAAAACGGAAGGAGCTCTGGAGGAGTACAAAGAAAGTAGGAAAGAACTCAAACGGGGAATTAGAAGGGCAAAAAGGGGTCACGAAATGTCCTTGGCAGACAGGATTAAGGAGAATCCCAAGGCATTTTATTCATACGTTAGGAACAAAAGGGTTGTCAGGGAAAAAATCGGACCTCTCAGGGACAAAAGTGGGGAATTATGCTTGGAGCCCAAAGAAGTAGGGGAGATCCTAAATGAATACTTTGCGTCGGTATTCACAAAGGAGAGGGATGTGTTGACTGGGAGTGTCTCGGAGGGGAGTGTTGACCCGTTAGCGAAAATCTCCATTACAAGGGAGGAAGTATTAGGTTTTTTAGGGGATATAAAGACTGACAAATCCCCAGGGCCTGATGGAATCTATCCAAGGCTGCTCAGGGAGACGAGAGATGAAATCGCTGGGCCTCTGACGCAAATCTTTGTCTTGTCATTGGACGCAGGTGAGGTCCCAGAGGATTGGAGGATAGCTAATGTGGTCCCGTTATTTAAGAAGGGTAGGAAGGATAACCCGGGGAATTATAGGCCGGTGAGCTTGACGTCCGTGGTGGGGAAGTTGTTGGAGAAGATTCTTAGAGATAGGATGTATGCGCATTTAGAAAGGAATAAACTCATTAACGATAGTCAGCATGGTTTTGTGAGAGGGAGGTCATGCCTCACTAACCTGGTGGAGTTTTTTGAAGAAGTGACCAGAATGGTTGACGAGGGAAGGGCCGTGGATGTCGTCTATATGGACTTTAGTAAAGCGTTTGACAAAGTCCCTCATGGTAGGCTGGTGAAAAAGGTTGGATCTCATGGGATAAAGGGGGAGGTGGCTAGATGGGTGGAGAACTGGCTTGGTCACAGAAGACAGAGGGTGGTAGTGGAAGGGTCTTTTTCCGGCTAGATGCCTGTGACTAGTGGTGTTCCGCAGGGCTCTGTATTGGGACTTCTGCTGTTTGTGATTTATATAAACGATCTGGAAGAAGGTGTAACTGGGGTGATCAGTAAGTTTGCGGACGACACACAATCACTCAAATATACACACATCACAATCACTCAAATACACACACACACACACACTCTCTCCCTCTCTCTCCATCCCAGTCTTTCTCTCTATTCAGTCTCTCTCTCTGCCTCTTTCTATCCCAGACTCTCTCTCTCTCTCTCTATCGCAGATGCTCTCTCTCTATTCCAGACTCTCGCTCTCTGCCCCAGTCTCTCTCTCTCTCCATCCCTCTCTCTCTTCCTCTATCCCAGTCTCTCTCTCTCTATCCCAGTCTCTCTCTCTCTATCCCAGTCTCTCTCTCTCTATCCCAGTCTCTCTCTCTCTATCCCAGTCTCTCTCTCTCTCTCTCTATCCCAGTCTCTCTCTCTCTGTATCCCTGTCTCTCTCTCTCTCTCTCTATCCCAGTCTCTCTCTCTCTGTATCCCTGTCTCTCTCTCTCTCTCTCTATCCTAGTCTCTCTCTCTCCCTGTATCCCAGTCTCTCTATCCCAGTTTCGCTCTCTCTCACTCCCTCTATCCCAGTCTCTCTCTCTCCATCCCAGTCTCTCTCTCTCTCTATCCCAGTCTCTCTCTCTCTATCCCAGTCTCTCTCTCACTCTATCCCAGTCTCTCTCTCTCTATCCCAGTCTCTCTCTCTGTCTCTCTGTATCCCAGTTTCTCTTCCTCTCTCTATATCCCATTCTCTCTCTCTCCATCTCAGCCTCTCTCTCTCTCTCTCTATCCCAGTCTCTCTCTCTATCCCAGTCTCCCTCTCTCTCTATCCCAATCTCTCTCTCTGTCCCTCTATCCCAGTCTCTCTCTCTCTCTATCCCAATCTCTCTCTCTGTCCCTCTATCCCAGTCTCCCTCTCTCTCTATCCCAATCTCTCTCTCTGTCCCTCTATCCCGGTCTCCCTCTCTCTCTATCCCAATCTCTCTCTCTGTCCCTCTATCCCGGTCTCCCTCTCTCTCTATCCCAATCTCTCTCTCTGTCTCTCTATCCCAGTCTCTCTCTCTCATAAGAACATAAGAAATAGGAGCAGGAGTAGGCCATCTGGCCCTTCGAGCCTGCCCCGCCATTCAACAAGATCATGGCTGATCTGAAGCGAATCAGTTCCACTTACCCGCCTGCTCCCCATATCCCCTAATTCCCTTATCGATCAGAAAACTATCTACCCGTGATTTAAACATATTCAACGAGGAAGCCTCCATCACTTCAATGGGCAGAGAATTCCAGAGATTCACTACCCTCTGAGAGAAGAAGTTCCCCCTCAACTCTGTTCTGAACCGGCCCCCCCTTATTTTGAGGCTGTGCCCTCTAGTTCTGGTTTCCCTTCTAAGTGGAAAGAATCTCTCCACCTCTACCCTATCCAGCCCCTTCATTATCTTATATGTCTCTATAAGATCACCCCTCATCCTTCTAAACTCCAACGAGTACAGACCCAATCTGTTTAATCTCTCCTCATAAGCTACACCCCTCATCTCCGGTATCAACCTGGTGAACCTTCTCGGCACTCCCTCCAAGGCCAATATATCCTTTCGCAAATAAGGGGACCAAAACTGCACACAGTACTCCAGTTGCGGCCTCACCAGTGCCTTGTACAGTTGCAGCAAGACCTCCCTGCTTTTATATTCTATCCCCCTCGCGATAAAGGCCAACATTCCATTCGCCTTCTTGATCACCTGCTGCACCTGCAGACTGAGTTTTTGCGATTCGTGCACAAGGACCCCCAGGTCCCTCTGCACAGTCGCACGATGTAATTTTTCTCCATTTAAATAATATTCCAATTTACTATTATTTCTTCCAAAGTGGATAACCTCACATTTGCTAACGTTATATTCCATCTGCCAGATCCTCGCCCACTCGCTCAGCCTATCCAAATCTCTCTGCAGACTTTCCGCGTCCTCCACGCAATTCGCTTTCCCACTCACCTTCGTGTCATCAGCAAACTTGAATACCCTAGATTCAGTCCCCTCCTCCAGATCATCTATGTAAATGGTAAACAATGGTAAACTATCCCAGTCTCCCTCTCTCTTTCTATCCCAGACTTTCTCTCTCTTTCTATCCCAGTCTCTCTCTCTATCCCAGTTTCTCTCTCTCTCTCTATCCCAGTCTCTCTCTCTCTATCCCAGTCTCTCTCTCTCTATCCCAGTCTCTCTCTCTCTATCCCAGTCTCTCTCTCTATCCCAGTCTCTCTCTCTCTCTCTCTCTCTCTCTATCCCAGTCTCTCTCTCTATCCCAGTTTCTATCTCTCTCTCTCTCTCTCCATAGAACCATAGAAAATTACAGCTCAGAAACGGGCCTTTTGGCCCTTCTTGTCTGTGCCGAACCATTTTTGTGCCTAGTCCCACTGACCTGCACTTGGACCATATCCCTCCACATCCCTCTCATCCATGAACCCGTCCAAGTTTTTCTTAAATGTTAAAAGTGAGCCCGCATTCACCACCTCATCTGGCAACTCATTCCAAACTCCCACCACTCTCTGTGTGAAGAAGCCCCCCCTAATATTCCCTTTAAACTTTTCTCCTTTCATCCTTAACCCATGTCCTCTAGTTTTTTTCTCCCCTAGCCTCAGTGGAAAAAGCCTGCTTGCATTCACTCTATCTATACCCATCAAAATCTTATACACCTCTATCAAATCTCCCCTCAATCTTCTACGCTCCAGGGAATAAAGTCCTAACCTATTCAATCTCTCTCTGTAACTCAGCTTCTCAAGTCCCGGCAACATCCTTGTGAACCTTCTCTGCACTCTTTCAACCTTATTTACATCCTTCCTGTAACTAGGTGACCAAAACTGTACACAATACTCTAAATTCGGCCTCACCAATGTCTTATACAACCTCACCATAACATTCCAACTCTTCTACTCAATACTTTGATTTATAAAGGCCAATGTACCAAAAGCACGCTTTACGACCCTATCTACCTGTGACGCCACTTTTAGGGAATTATGTATCTGTATTCCCAGATCCCTCTGTTCTACTGCACTCTTCAGTGTCCTACCATTTACCTTGTATGTTCTACCTTGGTTTGTCCTTCCAAAGTGCAATACCTCACACTTGTCTACATTAAACTCCATCTGCCATTTTTCAGCCTATTTTTCTAACTGGTCCAAATCCCTCTGCAAGCTTTGAAAACCTTCCTCACTGTCCACTATACCTCCAATCTTTGTATCATCAGCAAATTTGCTGATCCAATTTACCACATTATCATCCAGATCATTGATATAGATGACAAACAACAATGGACCCAACACCGATCCCTGCGGCACACCACTAGTCACAGGCCTCCACTCAGAGAAGCAATCCTCCACAACCACTCTCTGGCTTCTTCCATTGAGCCAATGTCTAATCCAATTTACTACCTCTCCATGTATACCTAGCAACTGAACCTTCCTAACTAACCTCCCATGCGGGACCTTGTCAAAGGCCTTACTGAAGTCCATGTAGACAACATCCACTGGCTTCCCTTCGTCCACGTTCCTGGTAACCTCCTCGGAAAACTCTAATAGATTGGTTAAACATGACCTATCATGCACAAAGCCATGTTGACTCTCCCTAATAAGTCCCTGTCTATCCAAATATTTGTAGATCCTATCTCTTAATACTCCTTCCAATAATTTACTGACTACTGACGTCAAACTTACCGGCCTATAATTTCCCACAGTACATTTTGAGCCTTTTTTAAACAACAGAACAACACAATATGTGGATAGGCCGACAAGAGGTGAGGCCACATTGGATTTGGTACTGGGAAATGAACCGGGCCAAGTGTTAGATTTGGTTGTGGGAGAGCACTTTGGAGATAGTGACCACAATTCGGTATCTTTTGTTATTGCAATGGAGAGGGATAGGGCCGTACGGCAGGGCAAGGTTTACAATTGGGGGAGAGGTAATTATGATGCGATTAGGCAAGAATTAGGGGGCATAAGTTGGGAAC
This sequence comes from Mustelus asterias, assembly GCF_964213995.1. Classification (NCBI taxonomy): domain Eukaryota; kingdom Metazoa; phylum Chordata; class Chondrichthyes; order Carcharhiniformes; family Triakidae; genus Mustelus; species Mustelus asterias. Next base: position 90,113,276 of record NC_135818.1, read on the forward strand.
AGAAACTGTCAGAGAAAGGAACTAATGAAAAGTGGAACTTTTTCAAGGAACAAATACTGGGTGTCCTTGATAGGTATGTCCCTGTCAGGCAGGGAGGAAATGGCCGAGTGAGGGAACCATGGTTCACGAAAGAGGTGGAATGTCTTGTGAAAAGGAAGAGGGAAGCTTATGTAGGGATGAGGAAACAAGGTTCAGATGGCTCAATTGAGGGTTACAAGTTAGCAAGGAACGAGCTGAAAAAGGGGCTTAGGAGAGCTAGGAGGGGACATGAGAAGTCCTTGTCGGGTTGGATCAAGGAAAACCCCAAGGCTTTTTACTCTTATGTGAGGAATAAAAGAATGACCAGGGTGAGGTTAGGGCCGGTCAAGGACAGTAGTGGGAACTTGTGTATGGAGTCAGTAAAGATAGGCGAGGTGATGAATGAATACTTTTCTTCAGTGTTCACCAAGGAGAAGGGCCATGTTTTTGAGGAAGAGAAGGTGTTACAGGCTCATAGGCTGGAGGAAATAGATGTTCGGAGGGAGGATGTCCTGGCAGTTTTGAATAAACTGAAGGTCGATAAGTCCCCTGGGCCTGATGAAATATATCCTAGGATTCTTTGGGAGGCAAGGGATGAGATTGCAGAGCCTTTGGCTTTGATCTTTGGGTCCTCGCTGTCCACGGGGATGGTGCCACAGGACTGGAGAATGGCGAATGTTGTTCCTCTGTTTAAGAAAGGGAATAGAAATGACCCTGGTAATTATAGTCTTACTTCGGTGGTTGGTAAATTGATGGAAAAGGCCCTTAGGGATGGGATTTACGACCATTTAGAAAGATGCGGATTAATCCGGGATAGTCAGCACGGATTCGTGAAGGGCAAGTCGTGCCTCACAAATTTGATTGAATTTTTTGAGGAGGTAACTAAGTGTGTTGATGAAGGTAGGGCAGTTGATGTCATATACATGGATTTTAGTAAGGCGTTTGATAAGGTCCCCCATGGTCGGCTTATGATGAAAGTAAGGAGGTGTAGGATAGAGGGAAAGTTGGCCGATTGGATAGGTAACTGGCTATCTGATTGAAGACAGAGGGTTGTGGTGGATGGAAAAATTTCAGACTGGAGGCAGGTTGCTCGCGGAGTGCCACAGGGATCAGTGCTTGGTCCTCTGCTCTTTGTGATTTTTATTAATGACTTAGAGGAGGGGGCTGAAGGGTGGATCAGTAAATTTTCTGATGACACCAAGATTGGTGGAGTAGTGGATGAGGTGGAGGGGTGTTGTAGGCTGCAAAGAGACATAGATAGGATGCAAAGCTGGGCTGAAAAATGGCAAATGGAGTTTAACCCTGATAAATGTGAGGTGATTCATTTTGGTAGGACTAATTTAAATGTGGATTACAGGGTCAAAGGTAGGGTTCTGAAGACTGTGGAGGAACAGAGAAATCTTGGGGTCCATATCCACAGATCTCTAAAGGTTGCCACTCAAGTGGATAGAGCTGTGAAGAAGGCCTATAGTGTGTTAGCTTTTATTAACGGGGGGTTGGAGTTTAAGAGCCGTGGGGTTATGCTGCAACTGTACAGGACCTTGGTGAGACCACATTTGGAATATTGTGTGCAGTTCTGGTCACCTCACTATAAGTAGGATGTGGAAGCGCTGGAAAGAGTGCAGAGGAGATTTACCAGGATGCTGCCTGGTTTGGAGGGTAGGTCTTATGAGGAAAGGTTGAGGGAGCTAGGGCTGTTCTCTCTGGAGCGGAGGAGGCTGAGGGGAGACTTAATAGAGGTTTATAAAATGATGAAGGGGATAGATAGAGTGAACGTTCAAAGACTATCTCCTCGGGTGGATGGAGCTATTACAAGGGGGCATAACTATAGGGTTCGTGGTGGGAGATATAGGAAGGATATCAGAGGTAGGTTCTTTACGCAGAGAGTGGTTGGGGTGTGGAATGGACTGCCTGCAGTGATAGTGGAGTCAGACACTTTAGAAACATTTAAGCGGTTATTGGATAGGCACATGGAGCACACCAGGATGATGGGGAGTGGGATAGCTTGATCTTGGTTTCAGATAAAGCTCGGCACAACATCGTGGGCCGAAGGGCCTGTTCTGTGCTGTACTGTTCTATGTTCTATGTTCTATGAGCTATCCTCCAATCATCCAGCACCTCACCCGTGGATACCGACATTTTAAATATATCTGCCAGGGCCCCTGCAATTTCAACACTCGTCTCCTTCAAGGTCCGAGGGAATACCCTGTCCGGTCCTGGGGATTTATCTACTCTGATTTGCCTCAAGACAGCAAGCACCTCCTCCCCTTTAATCTGTATAGGTTCCATGACCTCCCTACTTGTTTGCCTTATTTCCATAGACTCTATGCCAGTTTCCTTAGTAAATACGGATGCAAAAAACCCATTTAATATCTCCCCCATTTCTTTTGGTTCCATATATAGCCGACCACTCTGATCTTCAAGAGGACCAATTTTATCCCTTACTATCCTTTTGCTCTTAATATACCTGTAGAATCTCTTAGGATTATCCTTCACCTTGTCTGCCAAAGCAATCTCATGTCTTCTTTTAGCCCTCCTGATTTCTTTGTTAAGTAGTTTCTTACACTTTTTATACTCCTCAAGCATCTTATTTGCTCCCTGTTGCCTATACATGTCGTACATCTCTCTCTTCTTCTTTATCAGAGTTCCAATATCCCTCGAGAACCAAGGTTCCTTATTCTTATTCACTTTGCCTTTAATCCTAACAGGAACATACAAACTCTGCACTGTCAAAATTTCTCCTTTGAAGGCCTCCCGCTTACCAATCATGTAACGATCTAAATGCTTTTTAAAAGATAAAATTGTACGGCACCTCTAATACTACCTCTGGCAGCTTGTTCCAGACACTCAGCACCCTCCGTGTGAAAAAATTGCCCCTCTGGACACTTTTGTATCTCTCCCCTCTCACTTTAAACCTATGCCCTCTAGTTTTAGACTCCCCTACCTTTGGGAAAAGATATTGACGATCTACCTTGTCTATGCCCCTCATTATTTTATAGACCTCTATAAGTCACCCCTCAGCCTCCTACGCTCCAGAGAAAAAAGTCCCAGTCTATTCAGCCTCTCCTTATAACTCAATCCATCAAGTCCCGATAGCATCGTAGTAAATCTTTTCTGCACTCTTTCTAGTTTAATAATATCCTTTCTATAATAGGGTGACCAGAATTGCACACAGTATTCCAAGTGTGGTCTTACCAATGTCTTGTACAACTTCAACAAGACGTCCCAACTCTTGTATTCAATGTTCTGACCGATGAAACCAAGCATGCCGAATGCCTTCTTCACCACTCTGTCCACCTGTGGCTCCACTTTCAAGGAGCTACATCTCTTTGTTCTGTAACTTTCCCCAACGCCCTACCATTAACTGAGTAAGTCCTGCCCTAGTTCAATCTACCAAAATGCATCAGCTCGCATTTGTCTAAATTAAACTCCATCTGCCATTCATCAGCCCACTGGCCCAATTGATCAAGATCCCGTTGCAATTGGAGATAACTTTCTTCACTGTCCACTATGCCACCAATCTTGGTGTCATCTGCAAACTTACTCCGGTACCTCCCCGGTATCTAGTGAGAATTGGAAAATCATCCTCAGAGCATCTGCCATCTCCTTCAGCAGCCTGGGAAACAGTCCATCTGGCCCTGGTAACTTATCAACTTTCAAGGATTCCAACCCTTTTAGTTCTTCCTCTCTCTTTATGATTATCCTGTCCAATATCTCAGTGTTCCTCCTGGAATACTAAATCCACATCACCTCTGTGTAAACACTGAGACAAAATATTCATTTACCTCTGCATCTACAACAAGTCCCCTTCTTAGAGTCATACTTATAGAGTCATAGAGGTTTAGAGCATGGACACAGGTCCTTCGGCCCAACTTCTTCATCTCTTGTAGGTCCCACTTTTTCCTGAACTAATCTTTTACCATTACTAGATGGGTAAAACATCTTTGGGTTTTCTTTAACTTTACTTGCTAATCTTCCTTCACACCCTCTCTAGGATTTCCTTATTCCCTTTTTTACTTCATTCCTGCACTTCCTATATTCATCTGGGCTACCTGCAGTGCTTAGTTCTTTGTGCCTATCACAGACTTTCTTTTTCTGTTTGATCTTCCCCTGTATTCCTCTAGATAACCGGGGTGGGGTGGGTGGTCGAGATTTGGCAGCACCACTCTTATTTCTGGAGGGGACGTGTCTACTTTGTGCATTTTGTATCTCGCTTTTTACTGCTTCCCACTGGTTTTCCACTGATTTATCCTCGAGCAGTGCTGTCCAGCCCACCTCAGCCAAGTCCCTTCTCATTCCTGTAAAATTTGCATTTCCCCAGTTCAAAACATTTATTCCAACTTTATCTCTGTCCTTTCCATGGAAATGCTAAATCTAACTGAACTGTGATCACTGTCCCTGATACAGTCACCAACCATCACTTCACCCACTTGCCCTTCCTCATTCTCCAAGACTGTCTAGAATTGCATCTCCTCTTGGTGGGTTTGTCACTAATTAGTTAAAAAACTTTGTGGACAAACTGCATGAATTCTTCCCCTCAGATTGTTCGAATCCCAGTTGATATTGGGATTCAGTGTGACCTTAGTGGAAGAAAATGCAATAGCAGAATCTGTTTGTAATTAGTGTAAAATTCTGTAATTAGTGGGAAAACCACAATTACCAGAATTCATTTGTAATTAGCCAGAAAACTGCAATTAGTGGAATCTGTTTGTAATTAGCGGAAACACAGTTAGGGAAATCAGTTTGTAATTAATGGAATCCAATTCTAATTCGTGGAATCCATTCACAATTAGCAGAAAAAAACTGCAACCAAAGGTATCAGATTCTAATTAGTAGGGAAAACTAATTAGTAGTTTCAGATTCTAATCAGCAGAGTCAGATTCTAATTAGTGGATAAATGGAAATTAGCAAAATCAATTCAAAATGAGCAGAAAAATGCAATTCATGGAACTCGTGTGTAATTATCAAAATCAGTGTGTAATAATCAAAATCAGTTTGTAATTATCAAAATCAGTTTGTAATAGCAGAACCAGATTCTTACGAGCAGAATCAGTTTGTAATTAGTGGAAAAAAATGCAAAGAATGGAATCAGTTCGAAATTAGTGGAATCAGAATCTGATTCGTAGAATTGGTAAATGTAGTTAGTGGCATACATCACAACTAGCAAAATTAGTGCATAACTAGCGGAATCAGTGTGTAATTAGCAGAATTAGTGTGTAACCATCAGAATTAGTGCATAACTAGCGGAATCAGTGTGTAACTAGTGGAATCAGTGTGTAACTAGTGGAATCAGTGTGTAACCAGCGGTATTAGTGCATAACTAGCACAATTAGTGCATAACTAGCAGAATTAGGGTGTAACTAGCGGAATTAATGCATCACTAGATGAATTAGTGCCTAACTAGTGGAATCAGTGCATAACCAGCAGAATTAGTGCATAACTAGATGAATTAGTGCCTAACTAGTGGAATCAGTGCATAACCAGCAGAATTAATGCATAACTAGCAGAATTAGTGTGGAACTAGTGCATAACTAGCAGAATTAGTACATAACTAGTGGAATCAGTGCATAACTAGCGCAATCAGTGTGTAACGAGTGGAATTAGTGCATAACTAGTGGAATTAGTGCATAACTAGGGGAATTAATGCGTAACCAGCAGAATTAGTGTGTAACTAGCAGGAAAAGCACAAATAGTGAAATGAATTTGGAAATTACAGATTTATCAGCAATTTATGGAATTAGACTCTAATTTGTATCAGTTTCCATTCATGGAATCCATTTGCAATTAGTGGAATCTATTTGCGACTAAATGAATTATATCCACAATTAGAAGAATTAAATAATAATTAGCAGAATTAAAGCTGAAGTTGGTGGAATTAAATGACAATTATTATAATCAAACAGCTTTTCAAACACTAGGGGGCTTGTGCCAAAATTGGGAGAGCTGTCTCACAGATTAGTCAAACAATAGGCTTCAGCAGTCACGGGCATTCGGCCTCTGATCTTCAGGTAAGCGTTCTCCAAGGCGGCCTTCAGGACACACGACAACGCAGAGTCGCTGAGCAGAGACTGAAAAGCAAGTTCCGCACACATGAGGACGGCCTTAACCGGGATCTTGGGTTCATGTCACACTATCTGTAACCTCCACGACTTGCCTGGGCTTGCAAAATCTCACTAACTGTCCTGGTTGGAGACAATGCACATCTCTTTAACCTGTGCTTAATCCTCTCTCCACTCACATTGTCTGTACCTTTAAGACCTGATTACCTGTAAAGACTCGCATTTCAACCATTATTTTGTAAATTGAGTTTGTGTCTTTATATGCCCTGTTTGTGAACTGAAATCCCACTCACCTGATGAAGGAGCAGCGCTCCGAAAGCTAGTGGCTTTTGCTACCAAATAAACCTGTTGGACTTTACCCTGGTGTTGTGAGACTTCTTACAAGGGTGGCATGGTAGCACAGTGGTTAGCACTGCTTCTTCACAGCTCCAGGGACCTGGGTTCGATTCCCGGCTTGGGTTACTGTCTGTGTGGAGTTTGCACATTCTCCTCGTGTCTGCGTGGGTTTCCTCCGGGTGCTCCGGTTTCCTCCCACAGTCCAAAGATGTGCGGGTTAGGTTGATTGGCCATGATAAATTGCCCCTTAGTGTCCTGAGATGCGTAGGTCAGAGGGATTAGCGGGTAAATGTGTAGGGATATGGGGCTAGGGCCTGGGTGGGATTGTGGTCGGTGCAGACTCGATGGGCCAAATGGCCTCTTTCTGCACTATAGGCTTTCTATGATTTCTATGATTCTACTATGTCCTGTCCCACCAGCAGGACTGACCCATCAGAGGTGGCAGCACAGTGCGGGAAAGAATTGCCCTGGGAGACCTGAACATCGAGTCTGGACCCCATGAAGTCTCATGGCACCAAGTCAAACATGAGCAAGGAAACCCCCTGCTGATTACCACATTCCGTCCCCCCTCAGCTGATGAATCAGTATTCCTCCATGTTGAACACCACTTGGAGGGAGCACTGAGGGTGGAAAAGGCAGAGAAAGTACACTGAGTGGCCTCGGTAGTACTACCACAGACTGAGTTGACCAGGTCCTAAAGGACATCGCTGCGAGACTGGGACTGCAGCAGGGAGTGAGGGAGCCAACAAGAGGGAAAAACATACTTGACTCCATCCTCACCAACATGCCTGCTGCAAATGCATCTGTCCATGACAGTATAGATAGGAGTGACCACCACACAGTTCCGATGGAGACAAAGTCTCGAATATTGTGTGCAGTTTTGGTCTCTTATCTGAGGAAGGGTGTTCTTGCTCTGGACAGAGCACAGAGAAGGTTTATCAGACTGATTCCTGGGATGGAAGGACTGATGTTTGATGCACGATTGAGTCGGTTAGGATTATATTCACTGGAGTTCAGAAGAATGAGGGGGGATCGCATAGAAACCTACAAAAATCTAACAGGACTAAATAGGGTACATGCTTGAAGGATGTTCCCAATGGTGGGGTGTCCAGAACCCGGGGTCATAGTCTGAGAATACAGGGTAGACCATTTAGGTCTACATGAGGAGACATTTCTTCACCCAGAGAGCGGTCCGCTGTGGAATTCATTACCACAGAAAGCAGTTGAGGCCAAAACATTATATGATTTCAAGAAAGATATGGAGGCTTTGGAGAGGGTACAGAAAAGATTTACCAGGATGTTGCCTGGTATGGAGGGCATCAGCTATGAGGAGAGGTTGGAGAAACTTGGTTTGTTCTCACTGGAACGACGGAGGTTGAGGGACGACCTGATAGAAGTCTACAAGATTATGAGGGGCATGGACAGAGTGGATAGTCAGAAGCTTTTTCCCAGGGTGGAAGTGTCAATTACGAGGGGGCACAGGTTTAAGGTGCGAGGGGCAAGGTTTAAAGGAGATGTACAAGACAAGTTTTTTGCACAGAGGGTGGTGGGTGCCTGGAACTCGCTGCCAGGGGAGGGAGTGGAAGCAGATACGACAGTGAGTTTTAAGGGGCATCTGGACAAATACATGAATAGGATGGGAATAGAAGGATACGGTGCCCGGAAGGGTAGGCGGTTTTAGTTCAGTTGGGCAGAATGGTCAGTGCAGGCTTGGAGGGCCGAAGGGCCTGTTCCTGTGCTGTAATTTTCTTTCTTTGTTCTTTCTTTCTTTGTTCTAAACAGTTTGATATAGCTCTTGAAGCTAAAGGGATCAAACGATATGGGGGGAAGGGGGAATCAGGAGACTGAGTTTGATGATCAGCCATGATCAAAATGAATGGTGGAGTAGGCTCAAAGGGCCGAATGGCCTGCTCCTGCTTCTAGTTTCTATGTTTTACATTGAGGATACCCTGCATCATGTGTGGCACTATCGTGCTAAATGGGATAGACTTTGAACCGATCCAGCAGTTCAAGACTGGGAACCCATGAGGCTCTATGGGCCATCAGCAGCAGCAGAATTGTCCTCGACCACAATCTGTAACCTCACGGCCCGGCATATCCCCCACTCCACCATTACCACCAAGACAGGGGATCAACTCTGGTCCAATGGAAAGTTCAGGAGGGTATACCAGGAACAGCACCAGACATATCTAAAAATGAGGTGTCAACCTGGTGAAGCTGCAACACAGGACTATGTGCATGTCAAACAGCATAAGCAGCAAGTAATAGACGGAGCTCAACAATTTCTCAACCAATGGATCAGATCTAAGCTCTGCAGTCCTGCCACATCCAGCCGTGAATGGTGAAGGACAATTAAACAACTCATTGGAGGGTGTGGCTCCACAAATATTCCCATTCTCAATGATGAAAGAGCCCAGCACATCGTGGTAAAGAGCTGGTGTAGGAGAGAGGGCTTTAAAGATATGGGTCACTGGGAAGGTGGGACCTGTACAAGAAGGACAGGTTGCACCTGAACTGGATGGGCATCAATATCCTGTAAGAAGTCTCACAAACAGGCTCTCAAACAGTGCACATTTCCACTCCATCTGACGAAGGAGCAGTGCTCCGAAAGCTTATGGTATTTGCTACCAAATAAACCTGTTGGACTTTAACCTGGTGTTGTGAGACTTCTTACTGTGTTCACCCCAGTCCAACGCTGGCATCTCCACATCATCAGTATCCTGGGCAGAGGTTTGCTAGTGCTGTTTGGGAGGGTTTAAACTCATGGGGCAGGAGGTTGGGAACCAGACCAGCAGGCCAGTAAGTGTAGAGACTCTGGAAAAAAGTGAGACTGAGATAGACACAGCGCAGAGTAAGAGCCGGCAGAGGGAGGCCGCGGGGCTCAGTGAGACTGAGATAGACACAGCGCAGAGTAAGAGCCGGCAGAGGGAGGCCGCGGGGCTCAGTGAGACTGAGATAGACACAGCGCAGAGTAAGAGCCGGCAGAGGGAGGCCGCGGGGCTCAGTGAGACTGAGATAGACACAGCGCAGAGTAAGAGCCGGCAGAGGGAGGCCGCGGGGCTCAGTGAGACTGGAGGTCTGGAGTACGTTTGGTTCAATGCAAGAAGTGTAACAGTAAGACAAATGAACTGAGAGCCTGGATTACTGCATGGAATTATGATCTTACTGCAATTAAGGAGACATTGTTAAAGAAGGGACAGCATTGGCAGCTTAACATTGCGGGACATCATTGTTTTAGACGGGACAGAAGGGGAAACAAAAGGGGTGGGGGAGTTGCATTCTGATTAGGGAGCACAGCACGGTGTCGAGGGAGGAGACATTGGAGGGATCTTGCAGTGAGGCATTATGGGTGGAGCTCAGGAATAGGAAGGGTGAAAGCACAATGTTGAGAGTATAATATAGACCTCCCAACAGCCCGCAGGAGACAGAGAAGCAGCTGTGTAGTCAGATACTGAGAAGGTGTGAAAAAAGCAGGGTATTGTGTTGGGTGACTTTAACTTCCCCCATATTGACTGGGAATCCCTTGCAGCCAGGGGCTCAGATAGAGTGCAATTTGTTAGATGTGTCCAGGAGGGCTTTTTGATACAGTATGTTGACAATCCAACCAGGGAGGAGGCCATACTGGACTTGGTATTGGGGAATGAGCTGGGCCAGGTGATCGATGTTTCAGTGGGGGAGCATTTTGGGTTTCGTGACCATAATTCCATAAGATTTTGGGTGGTCATGGATAAGGACAAGAGTGGCCCTTGGATCCGGGTGCTTAGTTGGGTGAGGGCCAATTAGATCCAAATTAGACAGGAACTGGGGAATGTGGATTGGGAGCGGCTATTTGAGGGCAAATCCACCTCTGACATGTGGAGGGTTTTTAAAGACCAGTTGATTGAAGTGCAGGACAGGCATGTCCCCGCAAAAATGAAGGATGGAAATGGCAGGATTCAGGAGGCATGGATGACAAGGGAAATTGTAAGCTTCGTCAAAAGGAAAAAGGAAGCATGCGATAGGTCGAGACATCTGAAAACAGACAAAGCCCTTGAGGAGTACAGTGAAAGTCGGAAGGAACTTAAACATGGAATTAAGAGAGCTAAAAGGGGCCATGAATGTCTTTAGCAAACAGGGTCAAGGAGAATCCCAAGGCTTTTTATGCATATATTAGGAATAAGAGGGTAGCAAGAGAAAGGGTAGGCCCAGTCAAGGACAATGGAGGGAAGTTATGCGTGGAGCCACAGGAAGTGGGTGAGATCCTTAATGAGTACTTTATATCTGTATTCACCAAGGAGAAGGACATGACGGATGTTGAGGTCAGGGATAGGTGTGCGAACGCTCTAGAGAATGTCAATATATCAAAGGAGGAAGTGTCGAGTATCCTAAATTGCATTCAGGTAGACAAGTCCCCGGGGCCGGATGGGATCTATCCCAAGTTACTACTGGAGGCAAGGGAAGAAATAGCTGGGGCCTTAACAGATATCTTCACATCCTCTTTGACCACAGTGAAATTCGAGAGTACTGGAGAATAGCCAATGTTATTCCCTTGTTTAAGAAAGGAAGCAGGGATAATCCAGGAAATTATAGACCAGTGAGCCTGATGTCAGTGGTGGGGAAGATTTTGGAGAAGATACTGAGGGACAGGATATATGCACATTGGAAAGAAAATGGACTAGTTAGTGACTGGCAGCATGGTTTTGTACAGGGAAGGTCATGTCTCACCAACTTGATTAGGCTTTTTGAAACAGTGACAAAGATAATTGATGAGGGAAGGGCTGTGGATGTAGTTTATATGGATTTTAGTCAGGTGTTTGACAAGGTCCGACATGGCAAATTGGTACAAAAACTAAAATCACATGGGATTCGTGGTGGGCTGGCTAGTTGGATACAGAATTGGCTTGGTTATAGAACACAGTAAAAAGTTTAACAACACCAGGTTAAAGTCCAACAAGTTTATTTGGTAGCAAAAGCCACAAGCTTTCGGAGCCGTAAGCTCCTTCTTCAGGTGAGTGGGAATTCTGTTCACAAACAGGGCATATAAAGACACACTCAATTTACAGAATAATGGTTGGAATGCAAATACTTACAGCTAATCAAGTCTTTAAGGTACAAACAATGTGAGTGGAGAGAGCATTAAGACAGGCTAAAGAGATGTGTACTGTCTCCAGGCAGGACAGCCAGTGAGACTCTGCAAGTCCAGGCAAACTGTGGGGATTACAGATAGTGTGACATGAACCCAATATCCCGGTTGAGGCCATCCTCATGTGTGCGGAACCTGGCTCTCAGTCTCTGCTCAGCGACTCTGCGCCATTGTGTATCGTGAAGGCCGCCTTTGAGAACGCTTACCCGAATATCAGAGGCCGAATGCCCATGAGCGTCACAGGCATTCGGCCTCTGATATTCGGGTAAGCGTTCTCCAAGGCAGCCTTCACGACACACGACAGCGCAGAGTCGCTGAGCAGAAACTGATAGCCAAGTTCCGCACACATGAGGGCGGCCTCAACCGGGATATTGGGTTCATGTCACACTATCTGTAATCCCCACAGTTTGCCTGGACTTGCAGAGTCTCACTGGCTGTCCTGCCTGGAGACAGTACACATCTCTTTAGCCTGTCTTAATGCTCTCTCCACTCACATTGTTTGTACCTTTAAGACTTGATTAGTTGTAAGTATTTGCATTCCAACCATTATTCTGTAAATTGAGTGTGTCTTTATATGCCCTGTTTGTGAACAGAATTCCCACTCACCTGAAGAAGGAGCTTACGGCTCCGAAAGCTTGTGGCTTTTGCTACCAAATAAACCTGTTGGACTTTAACCTGGTGTTGTTAAACTTCTTACTGTGTTTACCCCAGTCCAACGCCGGCATCTCCACATCTCGGTTATAGAAGACAGAGAGTGGTGGTGGAAGGGTGTTTTCCAAAGAACAAAGAACAAAGCAAATGACATCACAGGAACAGGCCCTTTGGCCCTCCAAGCCTGCACCGACCATGCTGCCCGGCTGAACTAAAACCCCCTACACTTCCAGGGATCATATCCCTCTATTCCCATCCTATTCATGTATTTGTCCAGACGCCCCTTAAAAGTCACTACCGTGTCCGCTTCCACTACCTCCCCCGGCAGCGAGTTCCAGGCACCCACCACCCTCTGTGTAAAAAATCTGCCTCGTACATCTCCTTTAAACCTTGCCCCTCGCACCTTAAACCTGTGCCCCCTAGTAATTGACTCTTCCACCCTGGGAAAAAGCTTCTGACTATCCACTCTGTCCATGCCCCTCATAATCTTGTAGACTTCTATCAGGTCACCCCTCAACCTCCATCGTTCCAGTGAGAACAAACCAAGTTTCTCCAACAAAGAACAAAGAACAAAGAACAATACAGCACAGGAACAGGCCCTTCGGCCCTCCAAGCCCACGCCGCTCCCCGGTCCAGGATTGAATCCTGAATCCAGGATCCCCGCCCAATTTTCCAGCCTATCTACATACCAATATCCTATCCACCGAGCTGTCCCTCACAGCTACGATGCTTTGTTCATTACAACCTATTAACTCACCCCCCACCCCCCCATTCCAGACCATGTGATCTCCAGGGAGAGGCGAAAACCCAGAGTGAAAAACCCCAGGGCCAATATGGGGAAAAAAAAAATCTGGGAAATTCCTCTCCGACCCCCTGAGGCGATCGAAACGAGTCCCCATGACTCCCCATAGCTAATGCCCTCCATACCAGGCAACATCCTGGTAAATCTTTTCTGTACCCTCTCCAAAGCCTCCACATCCTTCTGGTAGTGTGGCGACCAGAATTGAACACTATATTCCAAATGCGGCCTAACTAAGGTTCTATAAAGCTGCAACATGACTTGCCAATTTTTAAACTCAATGCCCCGGCTGATGAATGCAAGCAGAATGGAGATCTGTAGCTAGTGGTGTTCCACAGGGATCTGTGCTGAGACCTCTGTTGTTTGTAGTATATATAAAAGATCTGAAAATGTGGTGGTCTGATTGGTAAGTTTGCAGATGACACGAAGACTGGTGGAGTTGCTGATAGTGCCGGGGATTGTCAGAGGATACAACAGGATATAGATAGATTGGAGACTTGGGCACAGAAATGGCAGATGGAGTTTAATCCGGACAAATGCGAGGTGATGCATTTTGGAGGATCAAATTTAGGTGTGAATTATATTGTAAATGGCAAAACCCTTAGGAACATTAACATACAGAGGGATCTGGGCGTGCAGGTCCACTTTAGTTCCCTAAAAGTGGCAACACAGGTGGCCAAGGTGATTAAGAAGGTATATGGCATGCCTGCCTTCATCAGGCGGGGCATTGAGTACAGGAGTTGGGCAATCATGTTGCAGCTGTATAAAACCTTGGTTAGGCTGCATTTGGAGCATTGTGTGCTGTTCTGGGCACCACAATAATGGAAGGAGGTAGAAGCTTTGGAGAGAGTGCAAAGAAGGTTCACCAGGGTGTTGCCGGGTCTCGAGGGTGTCGGCTATGAGGAGAGGTTGAATAAACTAGGATTGTTTTCACTGGAAAAACAGAGGCTGAGGGGAGACCTGATAGAGGTCTACAAAATTATGAGAGGCACAGACAGGGTGGAGAGTCAGAGGCTTTTTCCCAGGGTGGAAGTGTCAATTACCAGGGGGCACAAGTTCAAGGTGAAAGGGGGGAAGTTTAAGGGAGATGTGCGGGGGAAGTTTTTCACACAGAGAGTAGTGGGTACCTGGAACGCACTGCCAGAGGAGGTGGTGGAAGCAGACACATTAGCAACATTTAAGAGGCATCTGGATGGGTACATGGAGGAGATTGAGGGGAGACTTAATAGAGGTGTATAAAATGATGAAGGGGATAGATCGAGTGAACGTTCAAAGACTATTTCCTCGGGTGGATGGAGCTATTACAAGGGGGCATAACTATAGGGTTCATGGTGGGAGATATAGGAAGGATATCAGAGGTAGGTTCTTCACGCAGAGAGTGGTTGGGGTGTGGAATGGACTGCCTGCAGTGATAGTGGAGTCAGACACTTTAGGAACATTTAAGCGGTTATTGGATAGGCACATGGAGCACACCAGGATGGTAGGGAGTGGGATAGCTTGATCTTGGTTTCAGATTAAGGTCGGCACAACATCGTGGGCTGAAGGGCCTGTTCTGTGCTGTAATGTTCTATGTTCTATGTTCTACATGAATAGAGGGGGAATAGAGGGATACGGACCGAGTAAGGGCAGAAGGGTTTTCCTTTAGTTCAGTTAGAGTATCATGGACGGCACGGGTTTGGAGGGCCGAAGGGCCTGTTCCTGTGCTGTACTTTTCTTTATTCTCTGTTCTTTGAAAACCTTGATGGTGCCAATGAATACCACATGTTCTCTCTCCACTGACACCCGGCCACCAATATTGCATTTGGTTCTCTGTTTTCATTCCTGGGTTTGTGTTTCTCTCTCACTCTATATGTATGTATGTATATATATATTGCGATGATACTGTGCCTTAAAGAAATATATGTATATCATGTTTCTTGTCGGGGTATGTTTTGAATTCAGATCTATTTTGCAGGGTGCCATATTGTCTCGCAAAACCTTTGAATTAGTAGCTGGAAGCACAGGGTAAGTACTCATCTTAAGCAGAGCTGATGCATTTGTTTTTACTTGGGTCTCCCCGGGGGTTTCAGTGTAGAGTTTTGATTAGGTTGGTTGACAGGGATAGAGTCATGAACTTAATGGAAGGAGCGAAGTTTTCAGGGAAGAAATACTGTTTCTGTTTCATTTAAAAAATAAAAGCAATTGCTGCTTGGGCTGCCAGAGGAAAGCAGTGTTTCTCTCTCTCTCTCTTGCTGTCTCCAGAGGTGTTCTGAAATCTCTAGGACTGGTAACTTAAGTCACAGCAAGTATGCTTGTGTTTCTCTAACTAATTTTAAATAAGGGGTTTAAGTCTATAAGCGGAATATTGCTTAAATTGGAACTCATTGAGATAGGTTAGCAATTAAGATTTGTATCGTATGTTTATGTATTGTTCAATTGTTAAAAGTTAAGCTCATTCATTTGTTATAGTTAAAGTTTGTTGTTAAGCCATATTTGTTTTGATAAAGCTCCCCAGTTTGTCAGTAGAATCGCGCCCAGAGAGAAACATCTTAGCCTCACACTAATGCCAAAATAGAAAATTCATGGAATCACAGAATACTACAGTGCAGAAGAGGCTCTTCAGTCCATCGAGTTCGTAACAATGCATTAAAGGCCCTGACCTGCCCACTTGCCAGCACTCGGCCCAGAGCCCTGAATGTTATGGCGTGCCAAGTGCTCATCCAGGTATTTTAAGAACAAAGAACAATACAGCACAGGAACAGGCCCTTTGGCCCTCCAAGCCCGCACCGCTCCCTGGTCCAAACTAGACCATTCTTTTGTATCCCTCCATTCCAACTCCGTTCATATGGCTGTCTATTTAAGTCTTAAACGTTCCCAGTGTGTCCGCCTCCACCACTTTGCCCGGCAGCGCATTCCAGGCCCCCACCACCCTCTGTGTAAAATACGTCCTTCTGATATCCGTGTTAAATCTCCCCCCCCCCCTCACCTTGAACCTATGATCCCTCGTGAACGTCACCACTGACCTGGGAAAAAGCTTCCCACCGTTCACCCTATCTATGCCTTTCATAATTTTATACACCTCATCCCCCGTCTTTCCAGTGAGAACAACCCCAGTTTACCCAATCTCTCCTCATAACTAAGCCCTTCCATACCAGGCAACATCCTGGTAAACCTCCTCTGCACTCTCTCTAAAGCCTCCACGTCCTTCTGGTAGTGTGGCGACCAGAACTGGGCGCAGTATTCCAAATGCAGCCGAACCAACGTTCTATACAACTGCAACATCAGACCCCAACTTCTATACTCTATGCCCCGTCCTATAAAGGCAAGCATGCCATATGCCTTATTCACTTCCTTCTCCACCTGTGACGTCACCTTCAAGGATCTGTGGACTTGCACACCCAGGTCCCTCTGCGTATCTACACCCTTTATGGTTCTGCCATTTATCGTATAGCTCCCCCCTACGTTAGTTCTACCAAAATGCATCACTTCGCATTCATCTGGATTGAACTCCATCTGCCATTTCTTTGCCCAAATTTCCAGCCTATCTATATCCTTCTGTAGCCTCTGACAATGTTCCTCATTATCTGCAAGTCCAGCCATTTTCGTGTCGCCCGCAAACTTACTGATCACCCCAGTTACACCTTCTTCCAGATCGTTTATACAAATCACAAACAGCAGAGGTCCCAATACAGAGCCCTGCGGAACACCACTAGTCACAGGCATCCAGCCGGAAAAAGACCCTTCCACTACCACCCTCTGTCTTCTTTGACCAAGCCAGTTCTCCACCCATCTAGCCACCTCCCCTTTTATCCCATGAGATCCAACCTTTTGCACCAACCTACCATGAGGGACTTTGTCAAACGCTTTACTAAAGTCCATATAGACGACATCCACGGCCCTTCTCTCGTCAACCATTCTCGTCACTTCTTCAAAAAACTCCACCAGGTTAGTGAGGCATGACCTCCCTCTCAATAAACCATGCTGACTATCGTTAATGAGTTTATTCCTTTCTAAATGCGCATACATCCTATCTCTAAGAATCCTCTCCAACAACTTCCGTACCACGGACGTCAAGCTCACCGGCCTATAATTTCCCGGGTTATCCTTCCTACCCTTCTTAAATAACAGGACCACATTAGCTATCCTCCAATCCTCTGGGACCTCACCTGTGTCCAGTGAGAAGACAAAGATTTGCGTCAGAGGCCCAGCGATTTCATCTCTCGTCTCCCTGAGCAGCCTTGGATAGATTCCATCAGGCCCTGGGGATTTGTCAGTCTTTATATTCTCTAACAAACCTAACACTTCCTCCCTTGTAATGGAGATTTTCGCTAACGGGTCAACACTCCCCTCCGAGACACTCCCAGTCAACACATCCCTCTCCTTTGTGAATACTGACGCAAAGGATTTTTAAAAGGATGTGAGGCATTCCACCTTCCACCACCCTCCCAGGCAGCGCATTCCAGACCATCACCACCCTCGGAGTAAAAAGGTTTTTCCTCAAATCCCCCCTAAACCTCCCAACCCTCACTTTTAATTTGTGTCCCCTCGTGACTGACCTTTCAACTAAGGGGAACAGCTGCTCCTTATCCACTCTGTCCATGCCCCTCATAATCTTGTACACCTCAATCAGGTCACCCCTCAGTCTTCTCTGCTCCAGAGAAAACAACCCAAGCCTATCCAACCTCTCATCATAATGTAAATGTTCCATCCCAGGCAGCATCCTGGTGAATCTCCTCTGCACCCTCTTCCAGTGTCAGCACATCCTTCCTATAATGTGGCGACCAGAACTACACAGCACTCCAGCTGTAGCCTCACCAACATGGCCTCTCTGCTTTTGTAATCTATACCCCGATTGATAAAGGCGGGTGTGCCATATGCCTTTTTCACCACCCTATTAACCCGCCTTTCCGCCTTCAGAGATCTATGGACAAACACGCCAAGATCCCTTTGTTCTTCAGAACTTCCCAGTGCCAAACATAAGAACATAAGAACATAAGAAATAGGAGCAGGAGTAGGCCATCTAGCCCCTCGAGCCTGCCCCGCCATTCAATAAGATCATGGCTGATCTGACGTGGATCAGTACCACTTACCCGCCTGATCCCCATAACCCTTAATTCCCTTACCGATCAGGAATCCATCCATCCGCGCTTTAAACATATTCAGCGAGGTAGCCTCCACCACCTCAGTGGGCAGAGAATTCCAGAGATTCACCACCCTCTGGGAGAAGAAGTTCCTCCTCAACTCTGTCTTAAACCGACCCCCCTTTATTTTGAGGCTGTGTCCTCTAGTTTTAACTTCCTTACTAAGTGGAAAGAATCTCTCCGCCTCCACCCTATCCAGCCCCCGCATTATCTTATAAGTCTCCATAAGATCCCCCCTCATCCTTCTAAACTCCAACGAGTACAAACCCAATCTCCTCAGCCTCTCCTCATAATCCAAACCCCTCATCTCCGGTATCAACCTGGTGAACCTTCTCTGCACTCCCTCCAATGCCAATATATCCTTCCTCATATAAGGGGACCAATACTGCACACAGTATTCCAGCTGCGGCCTCACCAATGCCCTGTACAGGTGCATCAAGACATCCCTGCTTTTATATTCTATCCCCTTCGCAATATAGGCCAACATCCCATTTGCCTTCTTGATCACCTGTTGTACCTGCAGACTGGGCTTTTGCGTCTCATGCACAAGGACCCCCAGGTCCCTTTGCACGGTAGCATGTTTTAATTTGTTTCCATTGAGATAGTAATCCCATTTGTTATTATTTCCTCCAAAGTGTATAACCTCGCATTTATCAACGTTATACTCCATTTGCCATATCCTCGCCCACTCACTCAGCCTGTCCAAATCTCTCTGCAGATCTTCTCCGTCCTCCACACGATTCACTTTTCCACTTATCTTTGTGTCGTCTGCAAACTTCGTTACCCTACACTCTGTCCCCTCCTCCAGATCATCTATATAAATGGTAAATAGTTGCGGCCCGAGTACCGATCCCTGCGGCACGCCACTAGTCACCTTCCTCCAACCGGAAAAACACCCATTTATTCCGACTCTTTGCTTCCTGTCGGATAGCCAGTCCCCAATCCACTTTAACACACTACCCCCAACTCCGTGTGCCCTAATCTTCTTCAGTAGCCTTTTATGGGGCACCTTATCAAACGCCTTTTGGAAATCCAAAAACACCGCATCCACCGGTTCTCCTCCATCAACCGCCCTAGTCACATCTTCATAAAAATCCAACATGTTCGTCAAGCACGACTTTCCCCTCATGAATCCATGCTGCGTCTGATTGATCGAACCATTTCTATCCAGATGCCCTGCTATCTCCTCTTTAATAATGGATTCCAGCATTTTCCCTACTACAGACGTTAAGCTGACCGGCCTATAGTTACCCGCCTTTTGTCTCCTTCCTTTTTTAAACAGCGGCGTAACATTAGCCGTTTTCCAATCAACCGGCACTACCCCAGAATGCAACGAGTTTTGATAAATAATCACTAACGCATCCACTATTACCTCTGACATTTCTTTCAATACCCTGGGATGCATTCCATCCGGACCCGGGGACTTGTCCACCTTCAGTCCCATTAGTCTACCCAGCACTGCCTCTCTGGTTACATTAATTGTATTAAGTATTTCTCCTGCTGCCAACCCTCTATCGTTAATTTTTAGTTTCACTGGCTGTCTTGTCTGGAGACAATACACATCTTTTTAGCCTGTCTTGATGCTCTCTCCACTCCCATTGTTTTGTTTCTTAAAGACTGGATTAGTTGTAAGTATTCGCATTCCAACCATTATTCATGTAAATTGAGTCTGTGTCTTATAAGTTCTGTTTGTGAACAGAATTCCCACTCACCTGAAGAAGGGGCTCAGAGCCTCGAAAGCTTGTGTGGCTTTTGCTACCAAATAAACCTGTTGGACTTTAACCTGGTGTTGTTAAACTTCTTACTCTCTCTGTTTCACCCTCGGTCTCTCTCTCTCTTTCTCTTTCTGTCGCTTTCTCTCTCTCTGTGTGTCTCTGTTTCTCTTTTCTCTGTCTCTCTCTCTCTCTGTTTCTCTCTCTTTCTGTTTCACCCTCGATCTCCCTCTCTCTGTCTCTCTCTCTCTCTCTGTCTGTCTCTCTCTCTTTCTCTGTCTGTCTCTCTCTCTGTCGGTTTTGATTCCAGTTTCTCAGTAAACTTCTTGTGCTGAACTTTCTCTGTTGTTTGGTCGCTAGGGCTGAGCTATGGAGACGGAATGACGTGAGTTTGGATCCGGAGTGGTTCCGCATTCCCAAACCCTCCCAGAATCTGGGATCGCAATAAAAACAGAGGCTGATGCAAGGGCCCGGCTTGCTGCACTTTGTCCAAGACTGAATCGCCGGGAAGGAGATTGCAACCCTCATTCTGACAGGTACAATGCGCTCACTCTAATCTCCGCAATCTGCTAGCAGCTCGGCCAATCGGCCCCTCCAACCTTTCCCTGCCCATTCCCGCATACTCCACCTCTCCCCCGGCAAAACTTTCTGCAACTTCGCCAATAAGTTGTGCCTTTTTTTAAGAAACTTCCAGCCACTTTTGTTGCTAATTTTGGGGGTGAATTACAGTGGGACCCCCCCTCCCCGGGACCCCGACCCTCCCCCCCAAATAACCGCAAACTTCACTGTTTAATTGAAACCCTTGCCCTTTAAAAATACTCCAGTCTGCCCATAAAATACCCCAGGGCCAAAATATAGACCCCCCCCCCCCCCCCCCGTGTAGAGAAATAACACCCCCTCCCCCCCACCCCCGCCCGGAGAAACATTACCCCTGTGTAGAACAATTAACCCGGTGTAGGAAATTAGCCCCCAGGCAGAGAGAAATTACCCCTTGTGTAGAAAATTAGCATAAGATATAGGAGCAGAACTAGGCCATTCGACCCATCGAGTCTGCTCTGACATTCAATTATGGCTGGTAAGTTTCTCAACCCCATTCTCCTATCTTTTTCCCGTAACCTTTGATCCCCTTACCAATCAAGAATCTATCGATCTCTGTCTTAAAGACACTCAATGACCTGGCTTCCACAGCCTTCTGCAGCAAAGAGTTCCACAGATTCACCACTCTCTGGCTGAAGAAATTCCTCTTCACTTTGGTTCTAAAGAGTCATCTTTTTACTCTGAGGCTGTGCCCTCGGATCCTAGTCTGTCCGACTAATGGAAACATCTGCCTCACATCCACTCTATCCAGGCCTTTCAGTATTCTGTAAGTTTCAATGAGATTCCCCCCTCATCCTTCTAAGCTCCCATCGAGTACAGACCCCCAGAGTCCTCAAACGCTCCTTATACATCAAGCTTTTCATTCCTGGGATCGCTCTCGTGAACCCCCTCTGGACCCTCTCCAGGGCCAGCGCATCCTTCCTGAGATTCCCCCCACCCCCTCCTCCCCCTACCCCAAGGATGTTTCTTTGTGTGGGAGAATCTAGAACGAGGGCTCAGTGTTTAAGAGGGAGATGAGGAGAATGTTTTCCTCTGAGGGTGCTGAGTTTCAGGAACTCTCTTGCGTGATGGCAGTGGAAGCAGAGTCTTTGGATGGGATTTCTCACACCCCTCCCCCTGAGGCGTGATTGGCTGATGGTGAGATTTCCCAGTCCCATCGCTGTCAATGGAATATCCTGTTGTTTGTACCCTCTGCTGTCCGGGAAGCCACGGCAGAGGGTCACCGCTAGCAATGGCTGTAAAACCCATCCCGTGAATATTTTTAAGGTAGAGCTAGATAGATTCTTGATTAACAAGGGGTGAGAGGTTATTGGGGGTAGACAGGATGTGGAGTTAAGGTTACAGTCAGATCTGCCATGGTCCTATTCAGTGGTGGAGCAGGATCGAGGGGCCAAGTGGCCCTACTCCTGCTCCTAATTTGTATGTTCGTATGTACAAATATCCCCATCTTCAATGATGGAGGAGCCCAGCACATCAGTGCAAAAGATAAGGCTGAAGCATTCGCAGCAATCTTCAGCCAGAAGTGCCGAGTGGATGATCCATCTTGGTCTCATCAGGAGGTCCCCAGCAGTCTTGATGTCAGATTTCATTCTTCAGCCAATTCGATTCACTCTACGTGATATCAAGAAACAGCTGAAGGCACTAGATACTGCAAAGGCAATGGGCCCTGATAACATTCTGGTAATAATTCTGAAGAATTGGGGGGAGAGGCCAGTCATCTCAGCTCCAGGACATCACTGCAGGAGTCCCTCAGGATAGTGTCCTAGGCCCAACCATCTTCAGCTGCTTCATCAATGACCTTCCTTCCATCATAAGGTCAGAAGTGGGGATGTTGTGCAATCATCTGAAAATGTTCAGCACCATTTGCGACTCCTCAGATATTGAAGCAGTCCATGTTCAAATGCAGAGGGTACTGGATGACATCCAAACCTGGGCTGACAAGTGACAAGTAACATTTGTGCCATACAAGTGCCAGGCAATGACCATCCCCAACAAATGAGGATCTAATAATCACGCCTTTACACTCAATGTCATTGCCATCACTGAATCTCCCACTATCAACATCCTGGCGGTTACCATTGATGAGAAACTGAACTGGACTCATCAGCACAGCGAAGGTTTACCAGACTGATTCCTGGGATGGCAGGACTGATAGACTGATATGGTCTGATAGCCATTGCAGGCACATGGTTACAGGATGACAGGGATTAGTACGTGAATATTGAAGAGTCTGTGACATTTTGGAAGGACAGGAAGTTGAGAACAGGTGAAAGGGCGGCTCTGTTAGTCAATGATGATGTTAGAATATCAGAGAGGGATGACCAAGTTCAGGAAACCAGGATGTAGAAGCGGTTTGGGTTGAGATGAGAAATAATAAAGGCAAGAAGCCACTTTTGAGAGTCCTGTCCAGGCCCCCAAATTTTAACTACACAATAGGACAGAGTATGAAAGAAGAGATCGTGGGTGCTTGTCAGAAAGGTACCGTGATAATCATGGGGGATTTTAATCTACCTATAGATTGGAAAAATTAGATGGGCAAAGGTAGCATCGATGAGTTTGTAGAATAGACACATTGTTTGTAGAATAGGCACGGTGGCACGGTGGTTAGCACTGTTGCCTCACAGCGCCCGGGACCTGGGTTCAGTTCCCAGCTTGGGTCACTGTATGTGTGGAGTTTGCACTTTCTCCCTGTGTCTGCATGGGTTTCCTCCGAATGCTCTGGTTTCTTCCCACAGGCCAAAGATGTGCGGGTTAGGTGGATTGACCATGCTAAATTGCCCCTTAGTGTCCAGGGGACTAGCTAGGGTAAATGTATGGGGATAAGGGCCTGGATCGGATTGTGGTCGGTGCAGACTCGATGGGCCAAATGGTCTCCTTCAGCACTATATGATTTATTAATGTTTTTTGGGGTAGTTTCTCAGAACAGCACATTCTGGAGTCAACCAGAGGGCAGACTATACTAGACCTGGTATTGTGCAATGTGATAGGGTGAATTGATAACCTCATAGTGAAGGTACATCTCGGTAACAGCGATCATAATATGATTGAAGTTTACATTCAGTTTGAGGGAGAGAAGACTATGTCCCACATAGTATTTTAAACTTAAATTAGACCAATTATGACAGCAGGAAAGCAGAGCTAACGAGTGAACTGGCAAATTTGCTTAAGGAGTATATTGATAGGGGTTCAATGGCAGACATTTAAAGGGATATTTCCGAATGCACAATAGACACATTCAAACGAGAAAGAAAAATCCTAAGGGGAGGGCCCATCATCTGTGGTTAACTTAAAAACGTTGAAGACAGTATACAACTTGAAGAAAAAGCATATTATTTGTGCAAAGATGAATGGCAGGTCAGAAGATTGGAAAAATATAAAGAACACCAAAGAATGACAAAGAGATTGATAAGGAGGGAGAAACTAGAGTACGAGAGAAGGCTGGCCAGTAATAAAAAGGTGGACAGTCAGAGTTTCTATAGATATTTAAATAAGAAAGCAGATAAAGTGAGCATCGGTCCTATAGAACGTGAGTCTGGAGAATTGCTAATGGAACGTAGAGATATGGCAGACGGGTTAAACAGGTATTTAGCATCTGTTTCCTCTATCAAGGGCACAAGTAACATCCCAGAAATAGCTGTAAGTCAGGAAATGGGAGGGATGGAGGAACTCAGGAAAATTACAATCACCAGGGAAGTGGTATTGGGCTCATTGTTGGGTCTGCAGGCTGACAAATCTGGGTCAAGATGGGCTTCACCCTAAGTTCTTGAAAGAAGTGACTGATAAGATAGTTGATGCATTGGTTTTAATTTTCCAAAAGTCCCTATATTTGGGGACGGTTCCATTCAATTGGAGGATAGTAAATATCACTCCTTTATACAAAAAAGGAGGGAGACAGAAAGCAGGTGATGCACCATCAATCGAGCAAAGACTAGTTTGTATGCAAGAACAAATAGGCTTTTATTAGCAAAAGACTTGGAGCACACCCATGCCGATGAACTGGTCCAGACTGAGGCAGGGGGGTGGGGAGCAGTCGCCTTTATACCAGGACCGGGGGGGAGGAGTCTCGGGTAGGGCCGGCAGGGGTGTGTCCAGGCATGTCACATATATAGGTAATAAGCTAACAGTGGTTTACCACAGCAGGAAACTACAGTCCTGACAAAGGGTCATCCAGACTCGAAACGTTGGCTCCATTCTCTGTTCACAGAAGCTGAGATTTTCCAACATTTTCTATTTTTGTTTCAGATTCCAGCATCCACAGTATTTTGCTTTTAAACTACAGGCCAATTAGCCTGTTGTAGGAAAAATGTTAGAAGCTATGGGTAAATACATAGCAGGGCATTTGGATAAGTTCAAGACAATCAGGCAGAGTCAACATGGTTTTGTGAAAGAGAAATCATATTTAAACAATTTATTGGAGTTCTTTGAAAGAGTCACATGCTGTGGATAAATAAATTCCACAGACTCACCACTCTCTGGGTGAAGAAATGTCTCCTCACCTCCGTCCTAGATGGTCTACCCGGTTCCTCAGACTGTGACCCCTGGTTCTGGACTCCCCCACCATCGGGAACATCCTCCCTACGCCTACCCTGTCTAGTCCTGTTAGAATTTTCTAAGTTTCTATGAGATCCCTTCTCATTCTCCTGAACTCCAGCAAATATAATCCGAACTGACTTAGTCTCTCCTCATATGACAGACCTGCCATTCCCAGGAATCAGCCTGGTAAACATTCTCCCTCTATAGCAAGAATATCCTCCCTCAGATAAGGAGACCAAAACTGCACACAGTACTCCAGGCCTCACCCAAGGCCCTGTATAATTGCAGCAAGACATCCCTATCCCTAATCTCAAATCCTCTCGCTATGAAGGCCAACATACCATTTGCCTTCTTTACTGCCTGCTGTACCTGCACGCTTACTTTCAGAAACTGGAGTACAAGGACAGAAGTAGGGACGTTATCCTTCAGTTATATAGGGCATTAGTGAGACCACATCCAGAGGACTGTATACACAGTCACATTGTTTAAGGGTCAGCGAGAATCAGCAAGCTCCAATTGTCCAGAGACAGCCAGCGAGGGCCAGCGAGGGCCAGCGAGGGTCAGTGGGGGTCAGTGGGGGTCAGTGGGGGTCAGTGAGGGTCAGTGGGGGTTGGTGAGGGTCAGTGGGGGTTGGTGAGGGTTGGTGAGGGTTGGTGAGGGTCAGTGAGGGTCAGCAAGGGTCAGCAGGGGTCAGTGAGGGTCAGTGGGGGTCAATGAGGGCCAGTGGGGGTCAGCAAGGGTCAGTGGGGGTCAGCGAGGGTCAGGGGGGGTCAGTCAGAGTTAGCAAGGGTCAGCAAGGATCTGTGGGGGTCAGTGAGGGTCAGTGGGGGTCAGTGAGGGCCAGTGAGCGCCAGTGAGGGTCTGCGAGGGTCAGTGAGGGTCATTGGGGTCAGCGAGGGTCATTGGGGGTCAGCAAGCATTAGTGGGGGTCAGTGAGGGTCAATGGGGGTCAGCGGGGGTCAGTGAGGGTCAGCAGGGGTCAGTGAGGATCAGTGAGGGTCAGTGGGGGTCAGTGAGGGTCAATGGGGGCCAGTGGGGATCAGTGAGGGTCAGCGGGGGTCAGTGAGGGTCAGTGGGGGATCAGTGAGGATCAGTGAGGGTCAGTGGGGGGTCAGTGGGGGTCAATGAGGATCAGTGGGGGTCAGCGAGGGTCAGCGAGGGTCAGTGGGGGTCAATGGGGGTCAGCGGGGATCAGTTGGGGGTCAGTGAGGGTCAGCGGGGGTCAGCGAGGGTCAGTGAGGGTCAGTGGGGGTCAGCAAAAAGGCAACAAAGGTCAGTGAGTGTTTTTTAGCTCCTATCATGATAGTGAGAAGGAAGATGAAGTTTGTGAAGTTCAGTCCCTGGACTGTCGGGATGAGTTTGCTTGTTAATTGCTCGTTCTTGGTGACTGGAATTTGAGGATTGTGACCTTGAACTCAATCTCTGTCTGTCCCAGGGATTCAGACAGAGACAAGAAGCTATCTTTGGATCCTCTGGTGATGATGCCTGGAGAGATTGCGGATCACTCGTTAAGAACAGGATCTGTCCCTGTCATTGAAACCTTCAGGGCAATGCCAACAAACACACTCAGAACGCAGCAACAGAAATTCACACATCTCCAGCATGTGGGTACCATCATCTCACCTCTCCATTTCCTGGGAGTGAAATACAGCAAGCAAACACTCTCACTGAAGCCCGAGGTGAGAATTAACTTCCATTTCAAAGAGCTCGGAGATTAACAGAAAGAAAGTGGGAATTAATTTTACTGTTGCAGCTTTTTCAATGTCCTGAACAACGAGGAGGTGACAACAGCGATCTATCACCTCTCCTGGGAGTGTTTGATGGGGGCAATGTAGAGGGAGCTTTATTCTGTATCTAACCCCGTGCTGTACCTGTCCTGGGAGTGTTTGATGGGGACAGTGTAGAGGGACCTTTACTCTGTATCTAACCCCGTGCTGTACCTGTCCTGGGAGTGTTTGATGGGGACAGTGTAGAGGGACCTTTACTCTGTACCTAATCCCATCCTGTAGTTGCCCTAAGAGTGTTGATGGGGACAGTGTAGAGGGAGCTTTACTCTGTATCTAACCCCGTGCAGTACCTGTCCTGGGAGTGTTTGATGGGGGGGACAGTGTACAGGGACCTATACTCTGTATCGAACCCCATGCTGTACCTGTCCTGGGAGTGTTTGATGGGGACAGTGTAGAGGGAGCTTTACATTATATCTAACCCTGTGCTGTCCCTGTCTTGAGAGTGTTTGATGGGCACAGTGTAGAGGGACCTTTACTCTGTATCTAACCCCGTATTGTACCTGTCCTGGGAGTATTTGATGGGGACAGTGTAGAGGGAGCTTTACTCTGTATCTAACCCCGTGCTGTACCTGTCCTGGGAGTGTTTGATGGGGACAGTGTAGAGGGAGCTTTACTCTGTATCTAACCCCGTGCTGTACCTGTCCTGGGAGTGTTTGATGGGGACAGTGTAGAGGGAGCTTTACTCTGTATCTAACCCCGTGCTGTACCTGTCCTGGGAGTGTTTGATGGGGACAGTGTAGAGGGAGCTTTACTCTGTATCTAACCCCTGCTGTACCTGTCCTGGAAGTGTTTGCTGGGGGCACTGTCGAGGGAGCTTTACTCTGTATCTAACCCCATGCTGTACCAGTCCTGGGAGTGTTTGATGGGGACAGTGTAGAGAGACCCTTACTCTGTATCTAATCCCGTGCTGTACCTGTCCTGGGAGTATTTGTTGGGGACAGTGTAGTGGGAACTTTAATCTGTATCCAAACCCGTGCTGTACCTGTCCTGGGAGTGTTTGATGGGGACAGTGTAGAGGGAGCTTTACTCTGCATCTAACCCCATGCTGTACCTGTCCTGGGAGTGTTTGATGGGGACACTGTAGAGGGAGCTTTACTCTGTATCTAACCCCCTGCTGTACCTGTCCTGGGAGTGTTTGATGGGGGACAGTGTAGAGGGAGCTTTACTCTGTATCTAACCCCATGCTGTACCTGTCCTGGGAGTGTTTGATGGGGGGGACAGTGTTCAGGGACCTATACTCTGGATCGAACCCCATACTGTACCTGTCCTGGGGGTGTTTGATGGGGACAGTATAGGGAGACCCTTACTCTGTATCTAATCCCGTGCTGTACCTGTCCTGGGAGTATTTGATGGGAACAGTGTAGTGGGAGCTTTACTCAGTATCAACCCCGTGCTGTACCTGTCCTGGGAGTGTTTGATGGGGACAGTGTAGAGGGAGCTTTACTCTGTATCTAACCCCATGCTGTACCTGTCCTGGGAGTGTTTGATGGGGGGGACAGTGTACAGGGACCTATACTCTGTCTCGAACCCAATGCTGTACCTGTCCTGGGAGTGTTTGATGGGGGACAGTGTAGAGGAAGCTTTACTCTGTATCTAACCCTGTGCTGTCCCTGTCTTGAGAGTGTTTGATGGGCACAGTGTAGAGGGACCTTTACTCTGTATCTAACCCCGTATTGTACCTGTCCTGGGAGTATTTGATGGGGACAGTGTAGAGGGAGCTTTACTCTGTATCTAACCCCGTGCTGTCCCTGTCCTCGGAGTGTTTGATGGGGACAGTGTAGAGGAAGTTTTATTCTCTATCTAACCCCGTACTCGACCTGTCCTGGGAGTGTTTAATGGAGACAGTGTAGAGGGAGCTTTACTCGGTATCTAACGCCCTGTTGTACCTGTCCTGGGAGTGTTTGATGGGGACACTGTAGAGGGAGCTTTACTCTGTATCTAACCCCGTGCTGTACCTGTCCTGGGAGTGTTTGATGGGGACAGTGTAGAGGGAGCTTTACTCTGTATCTAACCCCATGCTGTACCTGTCCTGGGAGTGTTTGATGGGGGGGGACAGTGTTCAGGGACCTATACTCTGTATCGAACCCCATACTGTACCTGTCCTGGGAGTGTTTGATGGGGACAATATAGGGAGACCCTTACTCTGTATCTAATGCCGTGCTGTACCTGTCCTGGGAGTATTTGATGGGGACAGTGTAGTGGGAGCTTTACTCTGTATCTAACCCCGTGCTGTACCTGTCCTAGGAGTGTTTGATGGAGACAGTGTAGAGGGGTCTTTACTCTGTATCTAACCCTGTGCTGTACCAGTCCTGGGAATGTTTGATGGGGGACAGTGTAGAGGGAGCTTTACTCTGTATCTAACCCCGTGCTGTACCTGTCCTGGGAGTGTTTGATGGGAACACTGTAGAGGGAGCTTTTCTTTGTATCTAACCCTGTGCTGTACCAGTCCTGGGAGTGTTTGATGGGGACAGTGTAGAGGGAGCTTTACTCTGTATCTAACCCCATGCTGTACAAGTCCTGGGAGTGTTTGATGGAGTGTTTGATCATCGACACGGATGCCATCATCTCACGTGAGAACACCATCTACCAGGTACACGGTACATACTCTTGCAACTCGGCCAACGTTGTCTACCTGATACGCTGCAGGAAAGGGTGGCCCGAGGCATGGTACATTGGGGAGACCATGCAGACGCTACAACAACAGATGAATGAACACCGCTCGACAATCACCAGGCAAGAGTGTTCTCTTCCTGTTGGGGAGCACTTCAGCGGTCACGGGCATTCGGCCTCTGATCTTCGGGTAAGCGTTCTCCAAGGCGGCCTTCACGACATACGACAGCGCAGAGTCGCTGAGCAGAAACTGATAGCCAAGTTCCGCACACATGAGGACGGCCTCAACCGGGATATTGGGTTCATGTCACACTATCTGTAACCCCCACAGCTTGCCTCCTGGACTTGTCCTGTCTGGAGACAATACACATCTTTTTAACCTGTGCTTAATGCTCCCTCCACCCACATTGTCTGTATCTTTAAGATCTGGTTGGCTGTAGGGATTTGCATTCTAATCAGTATACTGTAACTTGATTTTATGTCTCTGTGCCCTGTTTGAGAGCAGATTTCCACTCCATCTGACGAAGGAGCAGTGCTCCGAAAGCTAATGGTATTTGCTGCCAAATAAACCTGTTGGACTTGAACCTGGTGTTGTTAAAACTCTTACTGTGTTCACCCCAGTCCAACGCCGGCCTCTGCACATCGTGTTTGATGGGGACAGTGTCGAGGGAGCTTTACTCTGTATCTAACCCCGTGCTGTACCTGTCCTGGGAGTGTTTGATGGGGACAGTGTAGAGGGAGCTTTACTCTGTATCTAACCCCATGCTGTACCTGTCCTGGGAGTGTTTGATGGGGACAGTGTAGAGGGAGCTATACTCTGTATCTAACCCCATGCTGTACCTGTCCTGGGAGTGTTTGATGGGGGACAGTGTAGAGGGAGCTATACTCTGTATCTAACCCCATGCTGTACCTGTCCTGGGAGTGTTTGATGGGAACACTGTAGAGGGAGCTTTACTTTGTATCTAACCCTGTGCTGTTCCTGTCCTGGGAGTGTTTGATGGGGGACAGGATAGAAGGAGCTTTACTCTGCATCGAAGCCTATGCTGTACCTGTCCTGGGTGTGTTTGATGGGAACACTGTAGAGGGAGCTTTACTTTGTATCTAACCCTGTGCTGTTCCTGTCCTGGGTGTGTTTGATGGGGCCAGGGAGCTCCACTCTCTATCTAACCCCATGAAGTACCTGTCCTCATAGAAGAAATCATAGAAACCCTACAGTGCAGGAAGTGGCCATTCGGCCCATCGAGTCTGCACTGACCACAATCCCACCCAGGCCCTACCCCCATATCCCTACATATTTACCCGCTAATCCCTCTAACCAACACATCTCAGGATACTAAGGGACAATTTTAACATGGCCTATCAACCTAACCCGCACATCTTTGGACTGTGGGAGGAAACCGGAGCACCCGGAGGAAACCCACGCAGACACGAGGAGAATGTGCAAACTCCACACAGACAGTGACCCAAGCCGGGAATCGAACCCAGGTCCCTGGAGCTGTGAAGCAGCAGTGCTAACCACTGCGCTACCGTGCCGCCCGACCACTGTGCTACCGTGCCACCCGACCACTGTGCTACCGTGCCGCCCCCTGTCCTGGGAGGGTCCCTGTTGTCCTGGGAGTGTTTGATGGGGACAGTGTAGAGGGAGCTTTACTCTGCATCTAACCCCGTGCTGTCCCTGTCCTGGGAGTGTTTGATGAGGGACAGTGTAGAGGGAGCTTTACTCTGTATCTAACCCCGTGCTGTACCTGCCCCGGGAGTGTTTGATTGGGGACAGTGTAGAGGGGGCTTTACTCTGTATCTAACCCCATGCTGTACCTGTCCTGGGAGTGTTTGATGGGGATAGTGCAGAGGGAGCTTTACTCTGTATCTAACCCCGTGCTGTACCTGTCCTGGGAGTGTTTGATTGGGGACAGTGTAGAGGGGGCTTTACTCTGTATCTAACCCCGTGCTGTACCTGTCCTGGGAGTGTTTGATGGGGATAGTGCAGAGGGAGCTTTACTCTGTGTCTAACCCCGTGCTGTACCTGTCCTGGGAGTCTTTGATGAGGACAGTGTAGAGGGAGCATTCCCCTGTATCTAACGGTGTGCTGTACCGGTCCTGGGAGTGTTTGATGGGGTAAACACGAAGAAGTCTAACAACACCAGGTTAAAGTCCAACAGGTTTATTTGGTAGCAAAAGCCACTAGCTTTCGGAACAGGCTGTCCCTTCGTTAGGTGGGTGGGAGTTCTGATCACAAACAGGGCAGAAAGACACAAACTCAATTTACATGAATAATGATTGGAATGTGAGTCTTTGCAGCTAATCAAGTCTTAAAGGTACAGACATGGTGAGTGGAGGGAGCATTAAGCACAGGTCGTAGAGATGTGTATTGTCTCCCGACAGGGCAGTTAGTGAGATTTTGCACATCCAGGCAGGTTGTGGGGGTTACAGATAGTGTGACATGAACCCAATATCCCAGTTGAGGCCGTCCTCATGTGTGCGGAACCTGGCTATCAGTCTCTGCTCAGCGACTCTGCGCTGTCGTGTGTCATGGAGGCCGCCTTGGAGAACGCTTACCCGGAGATCAGAGGCTGAATGCCTGTGACCACTGAAGTGCTCCCCAACAGGAAGAGAACAGTCTTGCCTGGTGATTGTCGAGCGGTGTTCATGCATCCGTTGTCGTAGCGTCTGCATGATTTCCCCAATGTACCATGCCTCGGGACATCCTTTCCTACAGCGTATCAGGTAGACAACGTTGGCCGAGTTGCAAGAGTAGGCACCTTGTACCTGGTGGATGGTGTTCTCACGTGAGATGATGGCATCCGTGTCAACGATCCGGCACATCTTGCAGAGGTTGCTGTGGCAGGGTTGTGTGGTGGATAGTGGATAGTGTCGAGGGAGTTTTACTCTGTATCTAACCCTGTGCTGGACCTGTCCTGGGAGTGTTTCATGGTGACAGTGTAGAGAGAGCTTTACTCTGTATCTAACCCCTGTGCTGTACCGATCCTAGGAGTGTTTGATGGGGGACAGTGTAGAGGGAGCTTTACTCTGTATTTAGCCCCGTGCTGTCCCTTTAAAATTTGATTAGCTGTAAAGACTCACATTCCAATCATTATTCATGTAAATTGAGTTTGTGTCTTTCTGCCCTGTTTGTGATGAGAACTTCCACCCACCTGACGAAGGGACAGCCTGTTCCGAAAGCTAGTGGCTTTTGCTACCAAATAAACCTGTTGGACTTTAACCTGGTGTTGTTAGACTTCTTACAGTCTTTGATGGAGACAGTGTAGAGGGAGCTTTACTCTGTATCTAACCCCGTGCTGTACCTGTCCTGGGAGTGTTTGATGGAGACAGTGTCGAGGGAGCTTTACTCTGTATCTAACCCCGTGCTGTACCTGTCCTGGGAATGTTTGATGGGGACAGTGTAGAGGGAGCTTTACTCTGTAACTAACCCCATGCTGTACCTGTCCTGGGAGTGTTTGATGGGGACAGTGTAGAGAGAGCTTTACTCTGTATCTAACCCCATGCTGTACCTGTCCTGGGAGTGTTTGATGGGGACAGTGTAGAGGGAGCTTTACTCTGTATCTAACCCCATGCTGTACCTGTCCTGGGAGTGTTTGATGGGGACAGTGTAGAGAGAGCTTTACTCTGTATCTAACCCCATGCTGTACCTGTCCTGGGAATGTTTGATGGGGACAGTGTAGAGGGAGCTTTACTCTGTATCTAACCCCGTGCTGTACCTGTCCTGGGAGTGTTTGATGGGGACAGTGTAGTGAGAGCTTTACTCTGTATCTAAACCCGTATTGTACCTGTCCTGGGAGTGTTTGATGGGGCCAGTTTAGAGGGAGCTTTAGTCTGTATCTGATCCTGTGCTGTACCTGCCCTGGGAGTGTTTGATGGGGACAGTGTAGAGGGAGCTTTACTCTGTATCTAACCCCGTGCTGTACCTGCCCTGGGAGCCTTTGATGGGGATAGTGTAGAGGGAGCTTTACTCTGTATCTCACCCCGTGCTGTACCTGTCCTGGGAGTGTTTGATGGGGACAGTGTAGAGGGAGCTTTACTCTGCATCTAACCCCGTGTGGTACCTGTCCTGGGACTGTTTGAAGGCGACAGTGTAGAGGGAGCTGGATCGTACCCGGGAAATAAAGGCTTTTAATAGCAACAAGAATAGAGCATACTGCTTAACAATACAATCCCAGACTAAAGGGTCACGAGGAAGTGCAGTGACCTTTATACTCCTATAGGAAGGCGGAGCCAACCGGAGTGTACCACAGAACAATACCAACAGGTGGAACACCCCAACCCGAACCCCAACAGTAACAAGAGTAACATATGTACAAGGACCCATAGTGATAACCATCTACGGTTCAGTACCCATAGGGGTAACCATCTATGGTTCACCACAGACAGTGTAGAGGAAGCTTTACTCTGTATCTAACCCCGTGCTGTACCTGTCCTGGGAGTGTTTGATGGGGGAGAGTGTAGAGGGAGCTTTACTCTGTATCTAACCCCGTGCTGTACCTGTCCTGGGAGTGTTTGATGGGGACAGTGTAGAGGGAGCTTTACTCTGTATCTAACCCCTGCTGTACCTGTCCTGGGAGTGTTTGATGGAGACAGTGTAGAGGGAGCTTTACTCTGTATCTAACCCCGTGCTGTACCTGTCCTGGGAGTGTTTGATGGGGACAGTGTAGAGGGAGGTTTACTCTGTATCTAACCCCGTGCTGTACCTGCCCTGGGAATGTTTGATGGGGACAGTGTAGAGGGAGCTTTACTCTGTATCTAACCCTGTGCTGTACCTGTCCTGGGAGTGTTTGATGGGGACAGTGTAGAGGGAGCTTTACTCTGTATCTAACCCTGTGCTGCACCTGTCCTGGGAGTGTTTGATAGGGGACAGTGCAGAGGGAGCTTTACTCTGTATCTAACCCCGTGCTGTACCTGCCCTGGGAATGTTTGATGGGGACAGTGTAGAGGGAGCTTTACTCTGTATCTAACCCTGTGCTGTACCTGTCCTGGGAGTATTTGATGGGGGACAGTGTAGAGGGAGCTTTATTCTGTATCTAACGCTGTGCTGTACCTGTCCTGGGAGTGTTTGATGGGGGCAGTGTAGAGGGAGCTTTACTCTGTATCTAACCCCGTGCTGTACCTGTCCTTTGAGTGTTTGATGGAGACAGTGTAGAGGGAGGTTTACTCTGTATCTAACCCCGTGCTGTACCTGTCCTGGGAGTGTTTGATAGGGACACTGTAGAGGGCGCTATACTCTGTATTGAACCCCAATGCTCTACCAGTCCTGGGAGTGTTTGTTGTTGACAGTGTAGAGCGAGCATTACTCTGTATCTACCCCGTGCTGTACCCCTGTCCTGGGAGTGTTTGATCGGGGCAGTGTAGAGGAAGTTTTTCTCTCTATCTAACCCCGTGCTGTACCTGTCCTGGGAGTGTTTGGTGGGAGACAGTGTGGAGGGAGCTTTTCTCTGCATCCTACCCCGTGCTGTACCTGTCCTGGGAGTCTTTGATGAGGACAGTGTAGAGGGAGCATTCCGCTGTATCTAACGGTGTGCTGTACCGGTCCTGGGAGTGTTTGATGGGGTAAACACACTAAGAAGTCTCACAACACCAGGTTAAAGTCCAACAGGTTTATTTGGGAGCAAACGCCACTAGCTTTCGGAACAGGCTGTTCCTTCGTTACGTGGGTGGGAGTTCTGGTCACAAACAGGGCAGGAAGACACAAACTCAATTTACATGAATAATGATTGGAACAAAGAACAAAGAACAATACAGCACAGGAACAGGCCCTTCGGCCCTCCAAGCCCGTGCCACTCCCTGGTCCAAACTAGACCATTCTTTTGTATCCCTCCATTCCCACTCCGTTCATATGGCTATCTAGATAAGTCTTAAATGTTCCCAGTGTCCCCGCCTCTACCACCTTGCCTGGCAGCGCATTCCAGGCCCCCACCACCCTCTGTGTAAAATATGTCCTTCTGATATCTGTGTTAAACCTCCCCCCCTTCACCTTGAACCTATGACCCCTCGTGAATGTGAGTCTTTACAGCTAATCAAGTCTTAAAGGAACAGACAATGTGAGTGGAGGGAGCATTAAGCACAGGTCATAGAGATGTGTATTGTCCCCCGACAGGACAGCCAGTGAGATTTTGCAAGCCTAGGCATGTTGTGGGGGTTAGAGATAGTGTGACATGAACCCAATATCCCAGTTGAGGCCGTCCTCATGTGTGCGGAACCTGGCTATCAGTCTCTGCTCAGCGACTCTGCGCTGTCGTGTGTCATGGAGGCCGCCTTGGAGAACGCTTACCCGGAGATCAGAGGCTGAATGCCCGTGACTGCTGAAGTGCTCCCCCACAGGAAGAGAACAGTCTTGCCTGGTGATTGTCGAGCGGTGTTCATTCATCCGTTGTCATAGCATCTGCATGGTTTCCCCAAGGTACCATGCCTCGGGACATCCTTTCCTGCAGCGTATCAGGTAGACAACGTTGGCCAAATTGCAAGAGTAGGTACCGTGTATCTGGTAGATGGTGTTCTCACGTGAGATGATGGCATCCGTGTCGATGATGCGGCACGTCTTGCAGAGGTTGCTGTGGCAGGGTTGTGTGGTGGATAGTGGATAGTGTCGAGGGAGCTTTACTCTGTATCTAACCCCGTGCTGTACCTGTCCTGGGAGAGTTTGATGGGGACAGTGTAGTGAGAGCTTTACTCTGTATCTAAACCCGTGCTGTACCTGTCCTGGGAGTGTTTGATGGGGCCAGTTTAGAGGGAGCTTTAGTCTGTATCTGATCCTGTGCTGTACCTGCCCTGGGAGTGTTTGATGGGGGACAGTATAGAGGGAGCTTTATTCTGTATCTAACCCCGTGCTGTACCTGTCCTGGGAGTGTTTGATGGGGACAGTGTAGAGGGAGCTTTACTCTGCATCTAACCCCGTGCTGTACCTGTCCTGGGAGTGTTTGATGGGGACAGTGTAGAGGGAGCTTTACTCTCTATCTAACCCCGTGCTGTCCCTGTCCTGGGAGTGTTTGATGGGGACAGTGTAGAGGGAGCTTTACTCTGTATCGAACCCCATGCTGAAACCAGTCCTGGGAGTGTCTGATGGGGACAGTGTAGAGGGAGCTTTACTCTGTATCTAATCCCGTGCTGTACCTGTCCTGGGAGTGTTTGATGGGGACAGTGTAAAGGGAGCTTTATTCTGTATCTAACCCCGTGCTGTACCTGTCCTGGGAGTGTTTGATGGGGACAGTGTAGAGGGAGCTTTACTCTCTATCTAACCCCGTGCTGTACCTGTCCTGGGAGTGTTTGATGGGGACAGTGTAAAGGGAGCTTTATTCTGTATCTAACCCCGTGCTGTACCTATCCTGGGAGTGTTTGATAGGGGACAGTGTAGAGGGAGGTTTACTCTGTATATAACCCTGTGCTGTACCTGTCTTGGGAGTATTTGATGGGGGCAGTGTAGAGGGAGCTTTATTCTGTATCTAACCCTGTGCTGTACCTGTCCTGGGAGTGTTTGGTGGGGACAATGTAGAGGGAGCTTTACTCTGTCTCTAACCCTGTGCTGTACTTGTCCTGGGAGTTTTTGATGGGGACAGTGTAGAGGGAGCTTTACTCTGTATCTAAGCCCGTGCTATACCTGTCCTGGGAGTGTTTGATGGGGGCAGTGTAGAGGGAGCTTTATTCTGTATCTAACTCTGTGCTGTACCTGTCCTGGGAGTGTTTGATGGGGGCAGTGTAGAGGGAGCTTTATTCTGTATCTAACCCCATGCTGTACCTGTCCTGGGAGTGTTTGATGGCGACAGTGTAGAGGGAGCTTTACTCTGTATCTAATCCCGTGCTGTCCCTGTCCTGCAAACTGCTGGCTCCAAGTGGAGAGGATCTCCAAGAAGATCGTGCATATCAAAACAGACATCAAGTTTCTACAAAGATGCAAGAAAGCAGACAAGATATCGAAAGGACTACAGATCACGAACCCACTCAGGTCAACCTATTGCACAGACTATGCCGAGAGCCTTTGCCGTTGCACCTCTCTCACACTCCTCAACCACCTCATACACCAACTCTACAGCAAACGCCGCATCCTGGAAACCAAGATAGAATCCATATTCTCAACTTGCGCTCAGGACGCAGACCAGCTGCGAAACTCTGCCAAGCAGACGAGATAAAGGAACTACACCATCTACATGCACACCAAGAACAGGAAACTTGAGAAACTCGGCATCACCACCAGCAGCAACCAAGCCTCCCCCGGTACCACAGTAGAAAACAGTACCACTGCAGGGAAGTCCATTGTCAACTTGTCCGACTACACACTTCAGCCAGATGAAATCAAAGTTCTCAGCCGAGGGCTCAATTTTTGCCCCACCACCAAAATAGACCCCATCAGTCTCGCAGCAGACACAGAGGAATTCATCAGGCGAATGAGGCTGAGGGAGTTCTTCCACAAACCCCAAGAGGCCAACAGCGAACACAATGAGACAGCCAATGAACCGGAACAGCCGACAGAGAGATCCGCAGTGCAGCAACCGAAGAGGAAAGAGTCGAATTGGACTCCTCCAGAAGGCCGCTGCCCTCGACTTGACATGTATGCCCAAGCCGTCAGGAGGTGCGTCAACACCAGATTCATCAGCTGCACTCACAAGACAGCCCTGAACATCACCCAATCACAACGCAACGCCATCCACGCTCTCAAGACCAACCGCAACATTGTCATCAAACCAGCAGACAAAGGAGGGGCCATCGTCATACTGAACAGAACGAATTACTGCAAAGAAGTGTACCGACAACTGAACAACAAGGAACACTACAGACAGTTACACGCAGATCCGACCAAAGAACACACCCGTCAACTCAACAGACTGATCAAGACCTTTGATCCAGACCTTCAGAGCACCCTCCGTGCTCTCATCCCACGCACTCCCCGCGTTGGAGATCTGTACTGCCTCCCGAAGATACACAAGGCAAACACACCCGGCCGTCCCATCGTATCGGGCAATGGGACCCTATGCGAGAACCTCTCCGGCTATGTCGAGGACATCTTGAAACCCATTGTACAAAGAACCCCCAGCTTTTGTTGCAACACTACGGACTTACATAGAACATAGAACAGTACAGCACAGAACAGGCCCTTCGGCCCACGATGTTGTGCCGACCTTCATCTGAAACCAAGATCAAGCTATCCCACTCCCTACCATCCTGGTGTGCTCCATGTGCCTATCCAATAATCGCTTAAATGTTCCTAAAGTGTCTGACTCCACTATCACTGCAGGCAGTCCATTCCA
The DNA here is from genome assembly GCF_964213995.1 of Mustelus asterias. Taxonomy (NCBI): domain Eukaryota; kingdom Metazoa; phylum Chordata; class Chondrichthyes; order Carcharhiniformes; family Triakidae; genus Mustelus; species Mustelus asterias. The sequence continues at coordinate 90,151,868 of NC_135818.1, forward strand.
CACCCCAACCACTCTCTGCGTGAAGAACCTACCTCTGATATCCTTCCTGTATCTCCCACCATGAACCCTATAGTTATGCCCCCTCGTAATAGCTCCATCCACCTACAGAAACTCAGCACACATGGAGCAGTTGAACCAGGAGCACTCCTCGTCACAATGGATGTCTCGGCACTCTACACCAGCATCTCCCACGATGATGGCACTGCTGCAACTGCCTCAGTACTCAACGCCAACAGCTGCGAGTCTCCAGATGCAATTTTACAACTCATCCGCTTCATCCTGGACCACAATGTCTTCACCTTCAACAACCAGTTCTTCATCCAAACACACAGAACATCCATGGGGACCAAATTTGCACTTCAATATGCCAACATCTTCATGCACAGGTTTGAACAAGACTTCTTCACCGCACGGGACCTTCAACCGATGCTATACACTAGATACATCGATGACATTTTCTCCCTTTGGACTCATGGTGAACAATCACTGAAACAACTATATGATGACATCAACAAGTTCCATCCCACCATCAGGCTCACCATAGACTACTCTCCGGAATCGGTTTCATTCTTGGACACACGCATCTCCATCAAGGACGGTCACCTCAGCACCTCACTATACCGCAAACCCACGGATAACCTCACGATGCTCCACTTCTCCAGCTTCCACCCTAAACACGTTAAAGAAGCCATCCCCGACGGACAAGCCCTCCGTATACACAGGATCTGCTCGGATGAGGAGGATCGCAACAGACACCTCCAGACGCTGAAAGATGCCCTCATAAGAACAGGATATGGCGCTCGACTCATCGATCGACAGTTCCAACGCGCCACAGCGAAAAACCGCACCGACCTCCTCAGAAGACAAACACGGGACACGGTGGACAGAGTACCCTTCGTCGTCCAGTACTTCCCCGGAGCGGAGAAGCTACGGCATCTCCTCCGGAGCCTTCAACATGTCATTGATGAAGACGAACATCTCGCCAAGGCCATCCCCACACCCCCACTTCTTGCCTTCAAACAACCGCACAACCTCAAACAGACCATTGTCCGCAGCAAACTACCCAGCCTTCAGGAGAACAGTGACCACGACACCACACAACCCTGCCACAGCAACCTCTGCAAGATGTGCCGGATCATCGACACGGATGCCATCATCTCACGTGAGAACACCATCTACCAGGTACACGGTACCTACTCTTGCAACTTGGCCAACGTTCTTTACCTGATACGCTGCAGGAAAGGATGTCCCGAGGCATGGTACATTGGGGAGACCATGCAGACGCTACGACAACAGATGAATGAACACCGCTCGACAATCACCAGGCAAGACTGTTCTCTTCCTGTTGGGGAGCACTTCAGCAGTCATGGGCATTCAGCCTCTGATCTTCGGGTAAGCGTTCTCCAAGGCGGCCTTCACGACACACGACAGCGCAGAGTCGCTGAGCAGACTGATAGCCAGGTTCCGCACACATGAGGACGGCCTCAAACGGGATCTTGGGTCCATGTCACACTATCTGTAACCCTCACGACGCTCACGACTTGCCTGGGCTTGCAAAATCTCACTAACTATCCCGGCTGGAGACAGTACACATCTCTTTAACCTGTGCTTCACCCTCTCTCCACTCACATTGTCTGTACCTTTAAGACTTGATTACCTGTAAAGACTTGCATTCCAACCATTATTTTGTAAATTGAGTTTGTGTCTTTATATGCCCTGTTTGAAAACAGAACTCCCACTCACCTGACGAAGGGGCAGCGCTCCGAAAGCTAGTGGCTTTTGCTACCAAATAAACCTATTGGACTTTAACCTGGTGTTGTGAGACTTTTTACTGTGTTTGCCTCAGTCCAACGCCAGCATCTCCACATCAGTATTTAATGGGGACAGTTTAGAGGGAGCTTTATTCTGTATCTAACCCCATGCTGTACCTGTCCTGGGAGTGTTTGATGGGGACGATGGAGAGGGAACTTTACTCTGTATCTACCTCCATGCTCTACCTGTCCTGGGAGTGTTTGACAGAGGATAGTGTAGAGGGAGCTTTATTCTGTATCTAACCCTGTGCTGTACCTGTCCTGGGAGTGTTTGATGGGGACGATGGAGAGGGAACTTTACTCTGTATCTACCTCCATGCTCTACCTGTCCTGGGAGTGTTTGATAGAGGATAGTGTAGAGGGAGCTTTATTCTGTATCTAACCCTGTGCTGTACCTGTCCTGGGAGTGTTTGATGGGGACAGTGTAGAGGGAGCTTTACTCTGTATCTAACCCCGTGCTGTCCCTGTCCTGGGAGTGTTTGATGGGGACAGTGTAGAGGGAGCTTTACTCTGTATCCAATCCCGTGCTGTACCTGTCCTGGGAGTGTTTGATAGGGACAGTGTAGAAGGAGCTTTACTTTGTATCTGACCCTGTGCTGTACCTGTCCTGGGAGTGTTTGATGAGGACAGTGTAGAGGGAGATTTACTCTGTATCTAACCCTGTGCTGTACCTGTCCTGGGAGTGTTTGACGTGAACAGTGTAGAGGGAGCTTTACTCTGTACCTAACCCTGTGCTGTACCTGTCCTGGGAGTGTTTGATGGGGATAGTGCAGAGGGAGCTTTACTCTGTATCTAACCCCGTGCTGTACCTGTCCTGGGAGTATTTGATGGGAACAGTGTAGAGGGAGCTTTACTCTGCATCTAACCCCGTGCTGTACCTCTCCTGGGAGTGTTTGATGGGGACAGTGTAGAGGGAGCTATACTCTGTATCTAATCCGGTGCTGCTCCTGTCCTGGGAGTGTTTGATGGACATGATGTGGAGATGCCGACGTTGGACTGGGGTGAACACAGTAAGAGTTTTAATAACACCAGGTTCAAGTCCAACAGGTTTATTTGGTAGCAAATACCATTAGCTTTCGGAGCGCTGCTCCTTCGTCAGATGGAGTGGAAATCTGCTCTCAAACAGGGCAAGGAGACACAAAAATCAAGTTACAGAATACTGATTAGAATGTGAATCCCTACAACCAGCCAGATCTTAAAGATACAGACAATGTGAGTGGAGGGAGCATTAAGCACAGGTTAAAGAGATGTGTATTGTCTCCAGACAGGACAGCCTGCAAGTCCAGGAGGCAAGCTGTGGGGGTTACTGATAATGTGACATAAATCCAAGATCCCGGTTTAGGCCGTCCTCATGTGTGCGGAACTTGGCTATCAGTTTCTGCTCAGCGCCTTTGCGCTGTCGTGTGTCGTGAAGGCCGCCTTGGAGAACGCTTACCTGAAGATCAGAGGCTGAATGCCCGTGACTGCTGAAGTGCTCCCCCACAGGAAGAGAACAGTCTTGCCTGGTGATTGTCGAGCGGTGTTCATTCATCCGTTGTCGTAGCGTCTGCATGGTTTCCCCAATGTACCATGCCTCAGGACACACGACAGCGCAGAGTCGCTGAGCAGAAACTGATAGCCAAGTTCCGCACACATGAGGACGGCCTAAACCGGGATATTGGATTTATGTCACATTATCAGTAACCCCCACAGCTTGCCTCCTGGACTTGCAGGCAGTCCTGTCTGGAGACAATACACATCTCTTTAACCTGTGCTTAATACTCCCTCCACCCACATTGTTTGTATCTTTAAGATCTGGCTGGTTGTAGGGATTCGCATTCTAATCAGTATTCTGTAACTTGATTTTTGTGTCTCTGTGCCCTGTTTGAGAGCACATTTCCACTCCATCTGACGAAGGAGCAGCGCTCCAAAAGCTAATGGTATTTGCTACCAAACAAACCTGTTGGACTTTAACCTGGTGTTATTAAAACTCTTACTATGTTTGATGGAGACAGTGTAGAGGGAGCTTTACTCTGTATCTAACCCCATGCTGTACCTGTCCTGGGAGTGTTTGATGGGGGCAGTGTAGAGGGAGCTTTACTCTGTATCTAATCCCGTGCTGTACCTGTCCTGTGAGTGTTTGATGGGGACAGTGTAGAGGGAGCTTTACTCTGTATCTAACCCCGTGCTGTACCTGTTCTGTGAGTGTTTGATGGGACAGTGTAGAGGGAGCTTTACTCTGTATCTAATCCCGTGCTGTACCTGTCCTGTGAGTGTTTGATGGGACAGTGTAGAGGGAGCTTTACTCTGTATCTAATCCCGTGCTGTACCTGTCCTGTGAGTGTTTGATGGGACAGTGTAGAGGGAGCTTTACTCTGTATCTAACCCCGTGCTGTACCTGTCCTGGGAGTGTTTGATGGGCATGATGTGGAGATGCCGGCATTGGACTGGGGTAAACACAGTAAGAAGTCTCAACACCAGGTTAAAGTCCAACAGGTTTATTTGGTAGCAAAAGCCACTAGGTTTCGGAGCGCTCGCTGTTCCTTCGTCAGGTGAGTGGGATTTCAGTTCACAAACAGGGCATATAAAGACACAAACCCAATTTACAAAATAATGGTTGGAATGCGAATTACTCTGTATCTAACCCCGTGCTGTACCTGTCCTGGGAGTGTTTGATGGGGGACAGTGCAGAGGGAGCTTTACTCTGTATCTAACCCCGTGCTGTACCTGTCCTGGGAGTGTTTGATGGGGACAGTGTAGAGGGAGCTTTACTCTGTATCTAACCCCATGCTGTACCTGTCCTGGGAGTGTTTGATGGGGACAGTGTAGAGGGAGCTTTACTCTGTATCTAACCCTGTGCTGTACCTGTCCTGGGTGTGTTTGATGGGGACAGTGTAGAGGGAGCTTTACTCTGTATCTAACCCCGTGTTGTACCTGTCCTGGGAGTGTTTGATGGGGACAGTGTAGAGGGAGCTTTACTCTGTATCTAACCCTGAGCTGTACCTGTCCTGGGAGTGTTTGATGGGGGACAGTGTAGAAGGAGCTTTACTCTGTATCTAACCCTGTGTTGTACCTGTCCTGGGAGTGTTTGATGGGGACAGTGTAGAGGGAGCTTTACTCTGTATCTAACCCCGTGCTGTAGCTGTCCTGGGAGTGTTTGATGGGGACAGTGTAGAGGAAGCTTTACTCTGTATCTAACCCCGTGCTGTACCTGTCCTGGGAGTGTTTGATGGGGACAGTGTAGAGGAAGCTTTACTCTGTATCTAACCCCGTGCTGTACCTGTCCTGGGAGTGTTTGATGGGGACAGTGTAGAGGGAGCTTTACTCTGTATCTAACCCCGTGCTGTACCTGTCCTGGGAGTGTTTGATGGGGACAGTGTAGAGGAAGCTTTACTCTGTATCTAACCCCGTGCTGTACCTGTCCTGGGAGTGTTTGATGGGGGACAGTGTAGAGGAAGCTTTACTCTGTATCTAACCCCGTGCTGTACCTGTCCTGGGAGTGTTTGATGGGGACAGTGTAGAGGGAGCTTTACTCTGTATCTAACCCCGTGCTGTACCTGTCCTGGGAGTGTTTGATGGGGGGACAGTGTAGAGGGAGCTTTACTCTGTATCTAACCCCGTGCTGTACCTGTCCTGGGAGTGTTTGATGGGGGACAGTGTAGAGGGAGCTTTACTCTGTATCTAACCCCGTGCTGTACCTGTCCTGGGAGTGTTTGATGGGGACAGTGTAGAGGGAGCTTTACTCTGTATCTAACCCCGTGCTGTACCTGTCCTGGGAGTGTTTGATGGGGACAGTGTAGAGGGAGCTTTACTCTGTATCTAATCCCGTGCTGTACCCGTCCTGGGAGTGTTTGATGGGGACAGTGTGGTGGGAGCTTTACTCTGTATCTAACCCCGTGCTGTACCTGTCCTGGGAGTGTTTGATGGGGACAGTGTAGAGGGAGCTTTACTCTGTATCTAACCCCGTGCTGTACCTGTCCTGGGAGTGTTTGATGGGGGGACAGTGTAGAGGGAGCTTTACTCTGTATCTAACCCCGTGCTGTACCTGTCCTGGGAGTGTTTGATGGGGGACAGTGTAGAGGGAGCTTTACTCTGTATCTAACCCCGTGCTGTACCTGACCTGGGAGTGTTTGATGGGGACAGTGTGGTGGGAGCTTTACTCTGTATCTAACCCCGTGCTGTACCTGTCCTGGGAGTGTTTGATGGTGACAGTGTAGAGGGAGCTTTACTCTGTATCTAACCCCATGCTGTACCTGTCCTGGGAGTGTTTGATGGGGACAGTGTAGAGGGAGCTTTACTCTGTATCTCACCCCGTGCTGTCCCTGTCCTGGGAGAGTTTGATGGGGACAGTGTGGTGGGAGCTTTACTCTGCAATCACTGCTATAAATTAGTTGCAATGTTTTATCTGTTTGACAGTATGAAGGACGGTGACGTTTTGTAGATCATGTGGTTTGTTCACAGTAAATGAAATGTTGCTGTTCAGGATAGTATTTGGCCCAGATATAGAGAAAAGGCTGTTTAATTGAACACTGAGTAACGGGAATCTGGTGAGGCTGATAATGGTGTAAATGCTGCCCCCCAGTGGTAGTATACTGTCAGTTCAGGTGGAATGTTCACATTTAAAATCTTTTCCAGACGGATCAGGAGGATGATGAGCGGCGGAAACGGAGGAGAGAGAAAAACAAGGTGGCTGCAGCTCGCTGTCGAAATAAAAAGAAAGAGAGAACAGATTTCCTCCAGAAGGTGAGAAAGTTACACATGGTGCATTGAGTCGTTCCCGCAATTCTCACACTGACAGTGAATTGAGCTGATTAGGATTAGGATTAGGGTTAGGATTAGGGTTAGGGTGAGGGTTAGGATTAGGGTTGGGGGTTGGGGGTTGGGGTTGGGGTTTGGTGTTGGGGTTAGGGTTAGCCCGTCACTGAGTGTAGTCTGAACAGAGTCTGAGTAGAGTTGGACAGTTCCAGGCAGCGTGGGCTACACAGTGAAACCCTGGCTGAGAATCCACAGTAAGAAGTCTAACAACACCAAGTTAAAGTCCAATAGGTTTATTTGGTCGCAAAGGCCACTAGCTTTCGGAGCGCTGCCCCTTCATCAGGTGGGTGGGAGTTCTGATCACAAACAGGGCACAAAGACACAAACTCAATTTACATGAATAATGATTCAAATGTGAGTCTTTACAGCTAATCAAGTCTTAAAGGTACAGACAATGTGAGTGGAGGGAGCATTAAGCACAGGTTAAAGAGATGTGTATTGTCTCTTTAGGGTCTCTGTATGGAGAGGGATAGGGCCGTACGGCAGGGCAAGGTTTATAATGGGGGAGAGGTAATTAGGATGCGATTAAGCAAGAATTAGGGGGCATAAGATGGGAACAGAAACTCAAGGAAAGGCACTAATGAAAAGTGGAACTTTTTCAAGGAACAAATACTGTGTATTCTTGATAGGTAGAACATAGAACATAGAACATAGAAAGCCACAGCACAAACAGGCCCTTCGGCCCACAAGTTGCGCCGATCACATCCCCACCTCTAGGCCTATCTATAGCCCTCAATCCCATTAAATCCCATGTACTCATCCAGAAGTCTCTTAAAAGACCCCAACGAGTTTGCCTCCACCACCACCGACGTCAGCCGATTCCACTCACCCACCACCCTCTGAGTGAAAAACTTACCCCTGACATCCCCCCTGTACCTACCCCCCAGCACCTTAAACCTGTGTCCTCTCGTAGCAACCATTTCAGCCCTTGGAAATAGCCTCTGAGAGTCCACCCTATCCAGACCCCTCAACATCTTGTAAACCTCTATCAGGTCACCTCTCATCCTTCGTCTCTCCAGGGAGAAGAGACCAAGCTCCCTCAACCTATCCTCATAAGGCATGCCCCCCAATCCAGGCAACATCCTTGTAAATCTCCTCTGCACCCTTTCAATGGCTTCAACATCTTTCCTGTAATGAGGTGACCAGAACTGCGCGCAGTACTCCAAGTGGGGTCTAACCAGGGTCCTATAAAGCTGCAGCATTATCTCCCGACTCCTAAACTCAATCCCTCGATTAATGAAGGCTAGTACGCCATACGCCTTCTTGACCGCATCCTCCACCTGCGAGGCCGATTTAAGAGTCCTATGGACCCGGACCCCAAGGTCCTTCTGATCCTCTACACTGCTAAGAATGGTACCCTTCATTTTATACTGCTGCTCCATCCCATTGGATCTGCCAAAATGGATCACTACACACTTATCCGGGTTGAAGTCCATCTGCCACTTCTCCGCCCAGTCTTGCATTCTATCTATGTCTCGCTGCAACTTCTGACATCCCTCCAAACTATCCACAACACCACCTACCTTGGTGTCGTCAGCAAACTTACCAACCCATCCCTCCACTTCCTCATCCAGGTCATTTATGAAAATGACAAACAGCAAGGGTCCCAGAACAGATCCCTGGGGCACTCCACTGGTCACTGACCTCCATGCAGAGAAAGACAGGTATGTCCCTGTCAGGCAGGGAGGAAATGGCCGAGTGAGGGAACCATGGTTCACAAAAGAGGTGGAAAAAGGAAGAGGGAAGCTTATGTAGGGATGAGGAAACAAGGTTCAGATGGTTCGATTGAGGGTTACAAGTTAGCAAGGAATGAGCTGAAAAAGGGGCTTGGGAGAGCTAGGAGGGGGCATGAGAAGTCCTTGGCGGGTCGGATCAAGGAAAACCCCAAGGCTTTTTACTTTTATGTGAGGAATAAAAGAATGACCAGGGTGAGGTTAGGGCCAGTCAAGGACAGTAGTGGGAACTTGTGTATGGAGTCAGTCGAGATAGGAGAGGTGATGAATGAATACTTTTCTTCAGTGTTCACCAAGGAGAGGGGCCATGTTTTTGAGGAAGAGAAGGTGTTACAGGCTAATAGGCTGGAGGAAGTAGATGTTCGGAGGGAGGATGTACTAGCAGTTTTGAATAAACTGAAGGTCGATAAGTCCCCTGGGCCTGATGAAATATATCCTAGGATTCTTTGGGAGGCAAGGGATGAGATTGCAGAGCCTTTGGCTTTGATCTTTGGGTCCTCACTGTCCACGGGGATGGTGCCAGAGGACTGGAGAGTGGCGAATGTTGTTCCTCTGTTTAAGAAAGGGAATAGAAATGACCCTGGTAATTATAGGCCGGTTAGTCTTACTTCGGTGATTGGTAAGTTGATGGAAAAGGTCCTTAGGGATGGGATTTACGACCATTTAGAAAGATGCGAATTAATCCGGGATAGTCAGCACGGATTCGTGAAGGGCAAGTCGTGCCTCACAAATTTGATGGAATTTTTTGAGGAGTGTGGATATGGGCCCCAAGATCTCTCTGTTCCTCCACAGTCTTCAGAACCCTACCTTTGACCCTGTAATCCACATTTAAATTTGTCCTACCAAAATGAATCACCTCACATTTATCAGGGTTAAAATCCATCTGCCATTTTTCAGCCCAGCTTTGCATCCTATCTATGTCTGTTGTGTTGATGAAGTGTGTTGATGAGGGTAGGGCAGTTGATGTCATGTACATGGATTTTAGTAAGGCGTTTGATAAGGTCCCCCATGGTCAGCTTATGATGAAAGTGAGGAGGTGTGGGATCGAGGGAAAGTTGGCCGATTGGATAGGTAACTGGCTATCTGATCGAAGACCGAAGATCGAAGGTGGTGGTGGATGGAAAATTCTCGGACTGGAGGCAGGTTGCTAGCGGAGTGCCACAGGGATCAGTGCTTGGTCCTCTGCTATTTGTGATTTTTATTAATGACTTAGAGGAGGGGCTGAAGGGTGGGTCAGTAAATTTGCTGATGACACCAAGATTGGTAGAGTAGTGGATGAGGAGGAGGGCTGTTGTAGACTGCAAAGAGACATTGATACGATGCAAAGCTGGGCTGAAAAATGGCAAATGGCGTTTAACCCTGATAAATGTGAGGTGATAAGTGATAAGTGATAAACATGGTGGGAGATAAATGGGCGGCATGGTAGCACAGTGGTTAGCACTGCTGCTTCACAGCTCCAGGGACCTGGGTTCGATTCCCGGCTTGGGTCACTGTCTGTGCGGAGTTTGCACATTATCCTCGTGTCTGCGTGGGTTTCCTCCGGGTGCTCCGTTTTCCTCCCACAGTCCAAAGATGTGCGGGTTAGGTTGATTGGCCATGCTAAAATTGCCCTTAGTGTCCCGAGATGTGTACATTAGAGGGATTAGTGGGTAAATATGTAGGGATATGGGGGTAGGGCCTGGGTGGGATTGTGGTCGGTGCAGACTCGATGGGCCGAATGGCCTCTTTCTATACTGTAGGGTTTCTATGATTTCTATGATTCATTTTGGTAGGACAAATTTAAATGTGGATTACAGGGTCAAAGGTAGGGTTCTGAAGACTGTGGAGGAACAGAGAGATCTTGGGGTCCATATCCACAGATCTCTGAAGGTTGCCACTCATGTGGATAGAGCTGTGAAGAAGGCCTATAGTGTGTTAGCTTTTATTAACAGGGGGTTGGAGTTTAAGAGCCGTGGGGTTATGCTGCAACTGTACAGGACCTTGGTGAGACCACATTTGGAATATTGTGTGCAGTTCTGGTCACCTCACTATAAGAAGGATGTGGAAGCACTGGAAAGAGTGCAAAGGAGATTTACCAGGATGCTGCCTGGTTTGGAGGGTAGGTCTTATGAGGAAAGGTTGAGGGAACTAGGGCTGTTCTCTCTGGAGCGGAGGAGGTTGAGGGGAGACTTAATAGAGGTTTATAAAATGATGAAGGGGATAGATAGAGTGAACGTTCAAAGACTATTTCCTCGGGTGGATGGAGCTATTACAAGGGGGCATAATTATAGGGTTCATGGTGGGAGATATAGGAAGGATGTCCGAGGTAGGTTCTTTACTCGGAGAGTGGTTGGGGTGTGGAATTGACTGCCTGCAGTGCTAGTGGAGTCAGACACTTTAGGAACATTTAAGCGGTTATTGGATAGGCACATGGAGCACACCAGGATGATAGGGAGTGGGATAGCTTGACCTTGGTTTCAGATAAAGCTCGGCACAACATCATGGGCCGAAGGGCCTGTTCTGTGCTGTACTGTTCTAAGTCTAAGTCTAAGCCTAAGTCTCCAGGCAGGACAGCTAGTGAGATTTGGCACACCCAGGCAGATTGTGGGGGTTGCAGATAGTGTGACATGAACCCAATATCCCGGTTGAGGCCGTCCTCATGTGTGTGGAACCTGGCTATCAGTCGCCGACAACTACCAGTTTCCAGATGGAATTTTACAACTCATCCGCTTCATCCTGGACCACAATGTCTTCACCTTCAACAACCCGTTCTTCATCCAGACACACGGAACAGCCATGGGGACCAAATCCGCACCTCAATATGCCAACATCTTCATGCACAGGTTCGAACAAGACTTGTTCACCGCACAGGACCTTCAACCGATGCTATACACTAGATACATCGATGACATTTTCTTCCTTTGGACTCATGGTGAACAATCACTGAAACAATTATATGATGACATCAACAAGTTCCATCCCACCATCAGACTCACCATGGACTACTCTCCGGAATCGGTTGCATTCTTGGACACACGCATCTCCATTAAGGACGGTCACCTCAGCACCTCACTGTACCGCAAGCCCACAGATAACCTCACGATGCTCCACTTCTCCAGCTTCCACCCTAAACATGTTAAAGAAGCCATCCCCTACGGACAAGTCCTCCGTATACACAGGATCTGCTCGGATGAGGAGGATCACAACAGACACCTCCAGACGCCGAAAGATGCCCTCATAAGAACAGGATATGGTGCTCGACTCATCGATCGACAGTTCCGACGCGCCACAGCGAAAAACCGCACCGACCTCCTCAGAAGACAAACACGGGACACAGTGGACAGAGTACCCTTCGTCGTCCAGTACTTCCCCGGAGCGGAGAAGCTACGGCATCTCCTCCGGAGCCTTCAACATGTCATTGATGAAGACGAACATCTCGCCAAGGCCATCCCCACACCCCACTTCTTGCTTTCAAACAACCGCACAACCTCAAACAGACCATTGTCCACAAACTACCCAGCCTTCAGGAGAACAGTGACCACGACACCACACAACCCTGCCACAGCAAGCTCTGCAAGACGTGCCGGATCATCGACACGGATGCCATCATCTCACGTGAGAACACCATCCACCAGGTACACGGCACATACTCTTGCAACTCGGCCAATGTTGTCTACCTGATACACTGCAAGAAAGGATGTCCCGAGGCATGGTACATTGGGGAAACCATGCAGACGCTGCGGCAACGGATGAATGAACACCGCTCGACAATCACCAGGCAAGACTGTTCTCTTCCTGTGGGGGAGCACTTCAGCAGTCACGGGCATTCAGCCTCTGATCTCTGGGTAAGCGTTCTCCAAGGCAGCCTTCACAACACACGACAGCGCAGAGTCGCTAGGCAGAGACTGATAGCCAAGTTCCGCACACATGAGGACGGCCTAAACCGGGATATTGGGTTCATGTGACACCATCTGTAACCCCCACAACCTGCCTGGATGTGCAAGATCTCACTAGCTGTCCTGTCTGGAGACAATACACATCTCTTTAACCTGTGCTTAATGCTCCCTCCACTCACATTGTCTGTACCTTTAAGACTTGATTAGCTGTAGAGACTCACATTCCAATTGTTATTCATGTAAATTGAGCTTGTGTCTTTGTGCCCTGTTTGTAATCAGAACTCCCACCCACCTGACGAAGGGACAACCTGTTCCAAAAGCTAGTGGCTTTTGCTACCAAATAAACCTGTTGGACTTTAACCTGGTGTTGTTAGACTTCTTACTGTGTTTACCCCAGTCCAACTCCGGCATCTCCACATCATGAGAATCCATCGGCAGGCTTTAGCAAAATGCAGAAACATCCACTTCCATTGTAGACATGGGGGTGAGGTGGTCCAGGAGACTCCCTGCATTCGATAGGCTGAGTGAGAGATGCAGAACAACCGTGAATTTATTGGTACGATCATCAGTTTAGAAATATGAGCAAACTCCCTCTGAAGCAAGTGCTTAAAGTTTAATAAACGAGTTGCTGTAAAATTTTGTCATAAAAGAAAAGTGCTTCCAGAAATCAATGCTGCAAAGAGAAGAGTGCCGCAACTCGCTGCAAAACCGGGAGCTGGAACATTCCCAATGTTGGAGGAGAACCTGTGGTGCTTCCATGGCAACAATCCCAGAATTTCAATCAAAAACAGGTTAACAGCCTTTAAAAGCAATGTCCACTTGGACCTTCGGAACGTTGGGTCTCCAAGTGAAATTCACAAAAATCCAACACAACAAAGAAAAGAAACGGATTCTCCAAATGTCCAGAAGAAAATCACTCCGGAATCGACCTGCCCTCAGTGATTGGTGAAGTTTAAAATGTTCAGCAAAGAGTAGCCAAGGTTTGCACCAAAACCTAAAGTGAAGGAAAAATAACAAGGAAGCCAGCCACTGCTGACAGCTCAGTAAATCAAAGTCTTAAAGTGCTAATTTAAAGCAGCAACCACATCAAGGAACAAAGATGTGTAGGTTAGGTGGATTGGCCCTGGTAAATGCGCGGGATTATGGGGAGTGGACCTGGTTAAGATGCTCTTTCCGAGAGTCAGCGCAGACTTGATGGGTTGAATGGCCTCCCTCTGCACGGCATGGATTCAATGGTTCAAATGGCTATGGGCAGGAAAATTGGAGAAGACCACAAATAGAGAGTAACTCTCTAAAAGGTCCATCAGCAACGGAAGACCTCAGAGGAGCCAACAAAGACCCCAAAAGGAGGGCAGTGAAAGACACTAAATAACCAAATGAAAGACAATGAGAGAATTGCAGGATGGAAACAAGTCAACACTTTGTCGGAGACAGTCCCAACCAACAACGATGCCAATAGGGTTTGGCTGAAGTTTAAACAAGTAGAAATAAAGGTTCCATTGGTGAAATGTATCTGTCCAGTAAGAACATGATCGATTCCCCTCGGAAGAAACATAGAAATTAAAGACTTGAAAAGGAACAAGGCACTATTGAACATTAAAACAACAAGATGAAATGACTGACAGCAAACTTAAAACAAGTTACAAAGATTTACAAAATGAAGTTAAGAAAAAGGAGAAATTAAGGAGACAATGCAGAATAAGCTGAATTCCATGAAAAGCAACTAGAAAATAAGAACAAATCCAGTGAGGAATTGACTCGGGAGAATAAGAGTTTGAAGAAGGAAGCTTGGAAATGAGAAATTAACTGAAGAGGTAAAACAGCGAAATTGACAGCGGAATCAGCAATTCAGACAGAGAAAGAAACTGAGATTATGGCTGGAATTTTTACCGCCCCGCTCGCCCCGGAATCAGGGGGGGCGAGGTTTGCAGAACGGAAATCTCCGCTAGCCTCAGGCGGGATTTTACAATCTCACCCAAGCGAGGTCATAAAATCCCGTTCTATGTGGCAGGACAAGATTGCTGAAATAGTCACGTGAATGGAAAAGCACAAGAAGCAGAAACAGAGTATTACGATCATTCCGTCACACAAGACAGATCAATAATGTGAAAGAGCTGTCAAGACAGAAGACTGTGTTGCGTTGTGATGACATGTGCCTGCATGCATTATATTGTCTGGTGCTCGGCAGAGCAAGGGTTAGCGTGAGGCTGGAACATGGCATCGCCCACAGAGTGATGCATGTAGTCTCATGATCAGAGAACAGTCTAGGACAGAACCTGAATGTGCAGCAGTCCTGTGTGGAACAGCTCCTTGCAAGACCATATTTAGAACTGTACATAGTTAAAGCCTGCCAGTAAAAGTGTTTATGTTTAAATATGCAAGCCTCAAGATTTTATCAATGAGCCATCACCACTGTAACAATAAAAAGCCCAGATTAAGTACATAATATGACACAAGAACACAAGAAAGAGAAGCAGGAGTGGCCGCCAGGTGCTTCTAGCCTGCCCCACCATTCAATATCATCATGGCTGATCTATGCCGGTCTCAGCTCCTTTTCTGTGCCATTTCCCCATCACCCTATATTCCTCGATCTATCAAATATTTATCCACCTCCATTTAAATACTTCTAATGACCCAGCCTCCACCACCCTTTGGGGCAGAGAATTCCAGAGATTCACCACCCTCTGAGAAGAGAAATTTCTACGCACCTCAGTTTTAAATAACCGGCCCTTTATCCCCTTGTTCGAGACTCTCCCACTAGTGACAACATCTCACCATCTACCTTGTCAAACCCCCTCAGGATCTTGTGTGTTTGAATAAGGTCACCCCTCACTCTTCTAAACTCCAAGGAATTCAGACCCAGATTATTTAGTTTCTCTTGATAGACAACATTCTCATCCCAGGAATGAGGCCTCACCAACACCCTGTACCATTGCAACAAAACCTCCCTATTTTAAAGCTCTAATCCCTTTGCAATAAAAGCCAAAATGCCATTTGCCTTCCTAACTACTTGTTGGATTGGCTTGCTAGCTTTTTGTGATTTATGCACTAAAACACCCAGATCCCTCTGTACTTCACTCACCTGCAGTCTCTCTCCATTTAGGTAATAATCTGTCTTTTGATTCCTCCTACCAAGCTGCGTGGCCTCACACTTCCCCACAGTAAACTCCATTTGTCAGGTTTTCGCCCAGTCACCCAATCTATCTCTATCCCGCTGCAGAATCACAGTCTCCTCATCACAACCTGCCCTTCCACCTATCTTCATATCATTGGCAAATTTGGACACCTCACATTCTGTTCCTTCCTCCAGGTCATTAATATAAATAGTGAACAATTGTGGGCCAAGGAATCAGCCCTGAACGTCTTCACTAGTCCCATATGAGACTGGCATAGATCAGCCATGATCAGTCCAAAGATGTGCGGGTTAGGTTGATTGGCCAGGTTAAAAATTGCCCCTTAGAGTCCTGGGATGCGTAGGTTAGAGGGATTAGTGGGTAAATATGTGGAGGTAGGGCCTGGGTGGGATTGTGGTCGGTGCAGACTCGATGGGCCGAATGGCCTCCTTCTGCACTGTAGGGTTTCTATGATTCTATGATTTCTATGATGATATTGAATGGCGGGGCAGGCTGGAAGGGCCTGGTGGCCACTCCTGCTTCTCTTTCTTGTGTTCTTGTGTCACATGATGTACTTAATCTGGGCTTTTTATTGTTGCAGTGGTGATGGCTCATTGATAAAATCTTGACCTATTTATTCCAACTCTCGGGTTTGTATGTGACATCCACTTTTTGACCCATGCTAACACACTTGCTCCAATTCCCTGGGTTTTCCTTTCTGCAATAAGAAGTTTAACAACACCAGGTTAAAGTCCAACAGGTTTATTTGGTAGCAAAAGACACACAAGCTTTCGGAGCCCCAAGCCCCTTCCTCACCTGAAGAAGGGGCTTGGGGCTCCGAAAGCTTGTGTGGCTTTTGCTACCAAATAAACCTGTTGGACTTTAACCTGGTGTTGTTAAACTTCTTATTGTGTTTACCCCAGTCCAACGCTGGCATCTCCACATTATTTTCCTTTCTGCACCAGCCTCTTATGTGACATGTTGTCAGATGCCTTTTGGAAATCTAAATATGCTACATCCACAGGTCCCCCTCTATCTACTCTCTCTGTTACATCCTCAAAGCATTTGAGCAAATTTGTCAAACATGATTTACCTTTCATAAAACCATGTTGACCAGGTTTGATTATATTCAGCTTTCCGAAATGATTGGCTATTTCCTCTTTGATTATTGACTCCAGCATCTTGCCAATAATAAATGTTAAACTAACTGGCCTATAGTTTCCTGCTTTCTGTCTTTCCTCCCTTTTTGAACAAGGGAATCACATTGGCTGTTTTCCAATCTTCTAGTACCTTCCTGGAATTTAGCGAGTTACAAAAATTTTCACCCAATGGGTCCACTATCTCTACAGCCACTTCCATTAAAATCCTAGCCTGCAGTTAATTGGGTCCCGGCGACTTGTCCGCATTTAGCCTCTTGAGTTGCTCTAATACTTCATCCCCTGTGATTGGGATTATTGTAAATTCTACTATGTTATTTGAAATCAACCTATCTAATAACTTAGCAATATTTGCAATGTCTTCCACAGTGAAGACTGATGCAAAAATTTATCTAGTATATCCGCCATTTCTTTGCTATTTCAATTCACCCGCCTCATTCAATAGAAGTCCCACATTTACCGCCTGCTTCCCATTTATATATCCATTGAAACTCTATGGTGTCATAATATGAAATTTTGGTAGTAAATCAGATTAGATCCCTGGAATTATTGCCTCTGAGACGGGACCTCTGTTGTCCCAAGTAGACATGGAGGGACAGATTGTTTGTAAACGTGTGGACCATTTGAGGAGTAGAGAGATGCTCCAGCAGTCAGTGTTGCCATCAAGAAATGTTTTCGATCCCGTAAGCACCGAAGTGCCTGATCGATCTGTTATAGACATAACTGATGTCTCCTGGAGACAAGTAGCAATGAACTGCCTGTGTCAGAAGGTGTATCCATTATTGCAGCTCCGGTTCTGTCGATCCTGTGGAAGCATCTCAGAGTACAGAATTACACCGCTGTACAAAAAACAGAAAAACTCCTCATAGAATTGATTTATAATTGTCCAACTCATGTACATAATGTTTAGTTAGAATTTATTACTGAGTAACTTGGTTATTGAAGATTATATAAAGGAATTAAAGGGAGAGGGATATGGTGATTCTACCTTTAAGGGAAACACAGCAGAGTAAGGGTCACCTGGCTTGTGGGACCAATTGGCACTCGAAGTGGCGAATTGTCCTAGGGGCTGGAGCCCTCTCTTGAGCTGGAGACATGTAGGGAACTCAGTGCAGCCATGAGGCTGCCATACAGTTCTTCTTATTAATAATCATTTTGTGTTTCTAAGGAAGTGTGTGAGTGTGCATCATTACGGTTACCTCTACAAAAAACTCCAGGTTGTTAAGCAGCATTTCCACTCTGGAAATCCATGCTGGCTCTTCCTAATCAACCCAAAATCTGATAATACTTCATCTAGGACCCTGATTATGAATCTATTGTGAATGAATAATCCTTTAAAAGTCCATCGTCACAATTCCCTGCCAGCCAATAGGGATTGTTGATGAATTAATCTGTGTTTTCACCTGGTCTTTGCGTTCTTTAATTAAATTTAGCGCTTTATTGTTAAGTTCCAATGAAGACTGAAGAAAGAGTTGAAAGCTTGCAGGATTTCTTCATTCGAAGTTGGTGTCTTATCAACTCCCTGCCTTGCTATCACATCATCAGTGATAGATCCTACTGCATAAAGTGGTGTAGTGATCTGGTCTTTTCAATTTTTTAAATGTAATCCTGAAGCAGTTGTGTAGGTGCCCAGGATACGACCATCTTTAATTTACACATTTCCATGAATATTAACAATGTATTTGAAATGCTAATTCCTTTACTGGGAGGTGTTCATGTATGTTGAAGTGTGTTTAAATGAAGATGAGTGTCTACTCTTTCTTTTCCACACAGGAATCAGAGAGGCTCGAGCTGATGAATTCGGAGCTAAAAGCACAGATTGAGGAACTGAAACACGAACGACAGCAGCTGATTCACATGTTAAACAGACACCGACCTACGTGCATTGTGAGAACGGACAGTGTCAAAACCCCAGAGACTGAGACTAATCCACTGCTTGAGCAACTGAAGAATTGAGAAAATTTCCAAACCCCTCAGGCAGCTTGGAAATTGCAATTGATTGAGAACCGCTTTGGAAAAGTGACCCGGCCCTTAGATCATTCCCGCTGCTCACGGTTTAAAGAATTGCTGCAGCCCAGGGAATCTCTCAACGATCTTGTTGCAGATTGACTTCAGATTTAGTGATATGCAAGAACCAGGAGTGACAGGAATACAGACTCACATGACCAGCTGCTTTACACATACTCTGAAACTGCAGTGTGCTGGATCACACAGACTGCAACATGAGGACATTTTGGGCAGTGGTGTACATTATACACACTTACCATGGTCATGACAGCAATTTTGGAGTGAGGGAATGGGGCTACTCCCACTTTGGGACTATCAGTGACAATGTGGGATATTCTCTGGAGGGAGGGAGTGATGGAGAGAGGGAGTGATGGAGAGATGAGGAGACCGATTGGTGAAAAAGGAACATGGAGGAAGAGTAAACAATTGAAGAAAAGACAGAGTTGCTGTGGTTCCAAGAACAATCTGGATGGAGTGAAGTCAGATTTAAACACAAAAGGGACCAGTTTGCAGAGTAACAGAATGCTGTGTGCAATGTGGAAGAGCAGGAACTGCAAACACTCCTGTAGATATGAGGCACAGGCTCTGATTTCCCCAAGCATTCATATCCTGCCTCTACAGACCTGGAAAAAATAATAAAACAATGCCCCCAAAACCCCACACTGTTCTCCATGTTTTGACGACATTAATCTCCTACCCCTCCGTCACAGTGGAATCAAATATCCAAACCGCAAGAGGAAGAAAAGCCATCTCTCCCTGTCATTCTTCCTCTCTTTTTATCCCTCCATTCTCCCTGTACCTCTCCGTTTCTCTCTCGCCCTCTGTCTCTCCTGTGTAGCCCACTTCCTCGCTCCCTCACTCTCTCCCTCACTTCCTCCCTCGCTCCCTCCCTCCCTCACTCCCTCCCTCCCTCGCTCTCTCCCTCTCTCCCTTGCTCCCTCCCTTGCTCCCTCCCTCACACACTCCCTCCTTCCCTCCCTCCCTTGCTCCCTCACACACTCCCTTGCTCCCTCCCTCACTCCCTCCCTCGCTTTCTCCCTCCCTCGCTCCTGCCTTCAATCTCTCCCTCGCTCCCTCCCTCATTCCCTCCCTCGCTCCCTCCGTCACTTACTGCCTCCTTGCTCACTCCCTCGCTCCCTCCCTTCCTCCCTCCCTCACTCGCTCGCTCCCTCCTTTGCTCCCTCCCCTCTCAGTTTAATGTGATCTCAATGCCTCCATGATGAAGTTAGGATTCCAGGGCCCCAGTTCTCTGGGCTCCAGTATTATGGAGTGTCTGATTGGGAACATCTATTCCAGGTGCTGTTTTTGGGGTTCCCATGCTGTCTCTGTTATTGACCGAGCTGGTACAATGAGGCCATAGAAACCTGTATTTCATACAACTGCAATCCTCTGGGACAGGAGGGCACTCTGACCAATGCAGGAAACGTCAGCCTAACACAGGAAACTGTGTCCCGGAAATACAAGATGGTTTCAGTTCAGGCAGCGTTTATAACCACCAGCCCCTGGAGTGAGAGAATTATCGGCTGTCAATATTGGAATGGGATTGCCTCGTGTGCGAGAGCTCAGGAACAGCATCGTCTATTTTCACTTTCTTCAGTGTGTGGTTTCTGATGTACACATCGAGATGATGCAGCGTATTTACAGCCGGGAAGGTTCCGGATGCCACTGCCACTATCAGTGTCTTTCAGTGTTGGGGGATGTGCCATTGATGTTGTGTAGGTTCAACTGCCTGAGTTCCAGCTCAGACTCATTGCTGGTGGCAACACAAACTATTATTCTGCTGTTTATAACTTTATCATTTTTTAGCCAGATCAGAATTTTATGCTGTTTAACAAGCAGTAAATATTCAGTGTTGTGTACAATGAGGTGTTGGTCTTCATTTCAAAACGAATTCTGCTTTAGAAAAGTTGACAGTGTCTGCAACTGATCGCTCTCTAAAGCTAATGGTAAATGATCCCCCCAATCCCCCTGTCCCTCCTTCTCCCTATTCCCCCCAATCCCCCTGTCCCTCCTTCTCCCTATTCCCCCCAATCCCCCGTCCCTCCTTCTCCCTATTTCCCCAATCCCCCTGTCCCTCCTTCTCCCTATTTCCCCAATCCCCCTGTCCCTCCTTCTCCCTATTCCCCCCAATCTCCCTGTCCCTCCTTCTCCCTATTCCCCCCAATCCCCCTGTCCCTCCTTCTCCCTATTTCCCCAATCCCCCTGTCCCTCCTTCTCCCTATTTCCCCAATCCCCCTGTCCCTCCTTCTCCCTATTCCCCCCAGTCCCCCTGTCCCCCCTTCTCCCTATTTCCCCAATCCCCCTGTCCCTCCTTCTCCCTATTCCCCCCAATCCCCCTGTCCCTCCTTCTCCCTATTCCCCCCAATCCCCCTGTCCCTCCTTCTTCCTATTCCCCCCAATCTCCCTGTCCCCCCTTCTCCCTATTCCCCCCAGTCCCCCTGTCCCCCCTTCTCCCTATTCCCCCCAATCCCCCTGTCCCTCCTTCTCCCTATGTTATGGGAAGTTATGTGTGGAACCGGAGGAGATTGGTGAAGCATTGAACCAATATTTCTCTTCGGTGTTCACGCAAGGGGACATGAATATAGCTGAGGAGGACACTGGGTTGCTAGGGAGTAGAATAGACAGTATTACAGTTGATAAGGAGGATGTGCAGGATATTCTGGAGGGTCTGAAAATAGATAAATCCCCTGGTCCGGATGGGATTTATCCAAGGATTCTCTGGGAGGCAAGAGAAGTGATTGCAGAGCCTCTGGCTCTGATCTTCAGGTCGTCGTTGGCCTCTGGTATAGTACCAGAAGATTGGAGGTTAGCGAATGTTGTCCCATTGTTTAAGAAGGGGAACAGAGACTTCCCCGGGAATTATAGACCGGTGAGTCTCACTTCTGTTGTCGGCAAGATGTTGGAAAAAATTATAAGGGATAGGATTTATAGTTATTTGGAGAGTAATGAATTGATAGGTGATAGTCAGCATGGTTTTGTGGCAGGTAGGTCGTGCCTTACTAACCTTATTGAGTTTTTTGAGAAAGTGACCAAGGAGGTGGATGGGGGCAAGGCAGTGGACGTGGTATATATGGATTTTAGTAAGGCGTTTGATAAGGTTCACCATGGTAGGCTTCTGCAGAAAATGCAGATGTATGGGATTGGGGGTGATCTAGGAAATTGGATCAGGAATTGGCTAGCGGATAGGAAACAGAGGGTGGTGGTTGATAGTAAATATTCATCATGGAGTGCGGTTACAAGTGGTGTACCTCAGGGATCTGTTTTGGGGCCACTGCTGTTTGTAATATTTATTAATGATCTGGATGAGGGTATAGTTGGGTGGATTAGCAAATTTGCTGATGACACCAAAGTCGGTGGTGTGGTAGACAGTGAGGAAGGGTGTCGTAGTTTGCAGGAAGACTTAGACAGGTTGCAAAGTTGGGCCGAGAGGTGGCGGATGGAGTTTAATGCGGAGAAGTGTGAGGTAATTCACTTTGGTAGGAATAACAGATGTGTTGAGTATAGGGCTAACGGGAGGACTTTGAATAGTGTGGAGGAGCAGAGGGATCTAGGTGTATGTGTGCATAGATCCCTGAAAGTTGGGAATCAAGTAGATAAGGTTGTTAAGAAGGCATATGGTGTCTTGGCGTTTATTGGTAGGGGGATTGAATTTAGGAGTCGTAGCGTTATGTTGCAACTGTACACAACTCTGGTGCGGCCGCACTTGGAGTACTGTGTGCAGTTCTGGTCCCCACATTACAGGAAGGATGTGGAGGCTTTGGAGAGGGTGCAGAGGAGGTTTACCAGGATGTTGCCTGGTATGGAGGGGAGATCCTATGAGGAGAGGCTGAGGGATTTGGGATTGTTTTCGCTGGAAAGGCGGCGGCTAAGAGGGGATCTTATTGAAACATATAAGATGATTAGAGGTTTAGATAGGGTGGATAGTGATAGCCTTTTTCCTCTGATGGAGAAATCCAGCACGAGGGGGCATGGCTTTAAATTGAGGGGGGGTAGTTATAGAACCGATGCCAGGGGTAGGTTCTTTACCCAGAGGGTGGTGAGGGATTGGAATGCCCTGCCAGCATCAGTAGTAAATGCGCCTAGTTTGGGGGCGTTTAAGAGATCCGTAGATAGGTTCATGGACGAAAAGAAATTGGTTTAGGTTGGAGGGTCACAGTTTTGTTTTTAACTGGTCGGTGCAACATCGTGGGCCGAAGGGCCTGTTCTGCGCTGTAATGTTCTATGTTCTATGTTCTATATTCCCCCCAATCTCCCTGTCCCTCCTTCTCCCTATTTCCCCAATCACCCTGTCCCCCCTTCTCCCTATTCCCCCTTCTCCCTATTCCTCCTTCTCCCTATTCCCCCTTCTCCCTATTCCCCCTTCTCCCTATTCCCCCATCTCCCTATTCCCCCTGCTCCCTATTCCCCCTTCTCCCTATTCCCCCTTCTCCCTATTCCCCCTTCTCCCTATTCCCCCTTCTCCCTATTCCCCCTTCTCCCTATTCCCCCATCTCCCTATTCCCCCATCTCCCTATTCCCCCTTCTCCCTATTCCCCCATCTCCCTATTCCCCCATCTCCCTATTCCCTCATCTCCCTTTTCCCCCATCTCCCTATTCCCCCAATCCCTCTGTCCCCCTTCTCCCTATTCCCCAGTCCCCCCTTCTCCCTATTCCCCCATCCCCCCTTCTCCCTATTCCCCCATCCCCCCTTCTCCCTATTCCCCCATCCCCCCTTCTCCCTATTCCCCCGTCCCCCTTCTCCCTATTCCCCCGTCCCCCTTCTCCCTGTTCCCCCCTTCTCCCTCTTCTCCCCCATCTCCCTCTTCTCCCCCATCTCCCTCTTCTCCCTCTTCTCCCTCTTCTCCCCCATCTCCCTCTTCTCCCTCTTCTCCCCCATCTCCCTCTTCTCCCCCATCTCCCTCTTCTCCCCCATCTCCCTCTTCTCCCCCATCTCCCTCTTCTCCCCCATCTCCCTATTCCCACCATCTCCCTATTCCCACCATCTCCCTATTCCTCCTATTGCCCCATCTCTCTATCCCCCTGTGGCACCACAAATGGCTCAGCTGCATAGGAGGTGGGGAGACTAAAATAGTGGGAAACTAGTAATGATCGGTAATCCTATCATCAGGGGAACCAGATAAGACGTGACACAAGGATGGTATGCTGCCTCGCTGGTGCCTGGATGTTACTGAGCGGCTGCAGGTTGTTCTGAAGGGGGTGGGTAAACAGCCAGAAGTCATGGCCCATGTCGGTATCAAGGACATAGGTAAGAAGAGGGATGAGATCGTGGAAGCTCAATATAGGGAGTTAGGAAGTAACTTAGAGCAGGACCTCAAAGTA
Source organism: Mustelus asterias (assembly GCF_964213995.1). Taxonomy (NCBI): domain Eukaryota; kingdom Metazoa; phylum Chordata; class Chondrichthyes; order Carcharhiniformes; family Triakidae; genus Mustelus; species Mustelus asterias. The sequence continues at coordinate 90,175,677 of NC_135818.1, forward strand.
GTCATCTCAGGATTACTGGCGAGATCAGGAATAGAGTGGACTGGATGAATGAGTGGCTGGAGAGATGGTGTAGGAAGGGGGGATTTAGATTCATGAGGCATTGGGACTGATTCTGGTGAAGATGGAGCCTGTACAAGCTGGCTGGATTACAGCATTGAGTGATAGATGGGCAGGCTAATATTGAAGGAATAAATGCATGCATTGCAACAGTGAGACATTCCTTTCTGACGTAAAAACACAACAGGAAATGTGGCTCAACCATGACTAACAAAAGAAATTAAGGCTAATGTTAGATCCAAAGAGGGGTCATATGGAGCTGGTAGAAAAAGTAACAAGCCTGAATATTGAGAGAGTTTAAAATTCAGCAAAGGAGGGACCAAGAGATTGAGCAAGAGAAGAAAACTAAAGAATGTGAGTAAACTTGCAAGGAACATAAAAAGCATTTCAGTATTTAAAAAGAAAAAGTTGATTGAAGACAAATGTAGGTCCCTTACAGTTTGGAACAGGAGAACTGATAACAGAGAACAAGAAAAAGGTGGAACAATTAAACAATTACTTTACTTCTGTCTTCACAGAGGAGGGAGGGTGAATGAGATCAGGAAGAGGAGAGGGTGAGGGGGTTAGCAGTGCCTGAGGGGAGTGCGGAGGGGGTTAGCCGGGGGGGGGGGGGGGGGGGTGAGGGGATTAGCAGGGGGTGAAGGGGCGAGGAGGGGTGAGGGAGGCGAGGGGGTTAGCAGGGGGCGAGGGGGTTAGAACATTACGGCGCAGTACAGGCCCTTCGGCCCTCGATGTTGCGCTGACCAGTGAAACCAATCTAAAGCCCATCTAGCCTACACTATTCCAATATCATCCATATGTTTATCCAATAACCATTTGAATGCTCTTAATGTTGACGAGTCCACTACTGCTGCAGGCAGGGCATTCCACGCCCTTACTACTCTCTGAGTAAAGAACCTACCTCTAACATCTGTCCTATATCTGTCACCCCTCAATTTAAAGCTATGTCCCCTCGTGTTAGCCATCACCATCTGAGGAAAAAGGCTCTCACTATCCACCCTATCTAATCCTCTGATCATCTTGTATGCGTCTATTAAGTCACCTCTTAACCTTCTTCTCTCTAACGAAAACAACCTCAAGCCCCTCAGCCTTTCCTCATACGATTTTCCCACCATACCAGGCAACATCCTGGTAAATCTCCTCTGCACCCTTTCCAACACTTCCACATCCTTCCTATAATGCGGCGACCAGAACTGTACGCAATACTCCAAGTGCGGCCGCACCAGAGTTTTGTACAGTTGCAGCATGACCTCCTGGCTCCGAAACTCAATCCCTCTACCAATAAAAGCTAACACACCGTACACCTTCTTAACAACCCTATCAACCTGGGTGCCAACTTTCAGGGTTCTAAGCACATGGACACCCAGATCCCTCTGTTCATCCACACTACCAAGTATCTTACCATTAGCCCAGTACTCTGTATTCCTGTTACTCCTTCCAAAGTGAATCACTTCGCACTTTTCCGCATTAAACTCCATTTGCCACCTCTCAGCCCAGCTCTGCAGCTTATCTATGTCCCTCTGTAACCTGCCACTTCCCTCCGCACTGTCTACAACTCCACCGACTTTAGTGTCATCCGCAAATTTACTAACCCATCCTTCTATACCCTCATCCACGTCATTAATAAAAATGACAAACAGCAGTGGCCCTAAAACAGATCCTTGCGGTAACCACTAGTAACAACTCCAGGATGAATATTTCCCATCAACCACCACCCTCTGTTAGCCGGGGGTGAGGAGGGGGTTAGCAGGGCGTGAGGAGGATGAGGCTGCTGCATTGATTAAAGGTGATGGTGATGATGTTGTGGGAGTTCCAGAAACAGCCTCACCAGACTGGGGGAGATTAAGTCTGTTCGAGAGAAGGAGCATCGTGCTGACACTGTGCAGGTCAGCAGCATCTCCCACGCTATCAGTGAAATGTTGGAAAGATCCGGAAGAGCAAAGAGGAGCTGGAGAGAAGGGGACAGATATTCCTGTTGCTTCCTCACCCAGTCAAATAGCCTCTCCCCAGCTCTGGAACTGGAACAACACTGAGTGAGTTCCTATTGGCTTTCACCTTGTACAGAATCTGGATGGGGAGCGATCAGTGATCAGGAGGGAACGTGTGGGATTGGGCTGGGATCGGGATTGGGATAGGGATATTTGGGATAGGGATATTCGGGATAGGGATCAGGGATGGGGAATGTTTGGGATTGGGATGGGGAATGATTGGGGATTGGGATTGGGCTGTTTGGGAGTGTGTTTGATGGGTGAGGAAAGGGAACCAGAGTGATCGAGTTGGGAAATTCTGACAAATGTGAGGGAGTGAAAAAGATCGTTCCTTGATTTGAATATCCAATCAAATAGCCCGAAACGGGAATCCAGCAAACTGATTGGCCCTGGAACTTGAGCAAATGCATTTTTGTTTCTGAAGCTGGAGCATCATCAAGTGGATAAAGCAAAAGTAAAGTTTATTTTTTAGTCACAAGTAGGCTTACATTAACACTGCAATGTTAAATTGATGGAAAAGGTCCTTAGGGATGGGATTTACGACCATTTAGAAAGATGCGGATTAATCCGGGATAGTCAGCACGGATTTGTGAAGGGCAAATCGTGCCTCACAAATTTGATAGAATTTTTTGAGGAGGTAACTAGGTGTGTTGATGAAGGTAGGGCAGTTGATGTCATATACATGGATTTTAGTAAGGCGTTTGATAAGGTCCCCCATGGTCGGCTTATGATGAAAGTGAGGAGGTGTGGGATAGAGGGAAAGTTGGCCGATTGGATAGGTAACTGGCTGTCTGATCGAAGACAGAGGGTGGTGGATGGAAAATTTTCGGACTGGAGGCAGGTTGCTAGCGGAGTGCCGCAGGGATCGGTGCTTGGTCCTCTGCTCTTTGTGATTTTTATTAATGACTTAGAGGAGGGGGCTGAAGGGTGGATCAGTAAATTTGCTGATGACACCAAGATTGGTGGAGTAGTGGATGAGGTGGAGGGCTGTTGTAGGCTGCAAAGAGACATAGATAGGATGCAAAGCTGGGCTGAAAAATGGCAAATGGAGTTTAACCCTGATAAATGTGAGGTGATTCATTTTGGTAGGACTAATTTAAATGTGGATTACAGGGTCAAAGGTAGGGTTCTGAAGACTGTGGAGGAACAGAGAGATCTTGGGGTCCATATCCACAGATCTCTAAAGGTTGCCACTCAAGTGGATAGAGCTGTGAAGAAGGCCTATAGTGTGTTAGCTTTTATTAACAGGGGGTTGGAGTTTAAGAGCCGTGGGGTTATGCTGCAACTGTACAGGACCTTGGTGAGACCGCATTTGGAATATTGCGTGCAGTTCTGGTCACCTCACTATAAGAAGGGTGTGGAAGCGCTGGAAAGAGTGCAGAGGAGATTTACCAGGATGCTGCCTGGTTTGGAGTGTCGGTCTTATGAGGAAAGGTTGAGGGAGCTGGGGCTGTTCTCTCTGGAGCGGAGGAGATTGAGGGGAGACTTAATAGAGGTTTATAAAATGATGAAGGGGATAGATAGAGTGAACGTTCAAAGACTATTTCCTCGGGTGGATGGAGCTATTACGAGGGGGCATAACTATAGGGTTCATGGTGGGAGATATAGGAAGGATATCAGAGGTAGGTTCTTCACGCAGAGAGTGGTTGGGGTGTGGAATGGACTGCCTGCAGTGATAGTGGAGTCAGACACTTTAGGAACATTTAAGCGGTTATTGGATAGGCACATGGAGCACACCAGGATGGTAGGGAGTGGAATAGCTTGATCTTGGTTTCAGATGAAGGTCGGCACAACATCGTGGGCCGAAGGGCCTGTTCTGTGCTGTACTGTTCTATGTTCTAATGAAGTTACTGTGAAAATCCCCTCGTCGCCAGAATCTGGCACCTGTTTGCATCAATCCACCTTACCAGCACGTCTTTCAGAATGTGGGAGGAAACCCACGCAAACACAGGGAGAATGCGCAAACTCCACACAAACAATGACCCAAGCTGGGAATCGAACCCGGGTCGCAGGCGCTGTGAGGCAGCAGTGCTAACCACTGTGCCACCGAGCCATGGATGGAGAGGAACACAGCACCAACTGGAAACAGCCCAGGGACCCACTCGAAACAGCCCAGGGGCCCAATGGAAACAGCCCAGGCATAGACATGCAGACAGACGCGGTGCCCCTCCGCCTCGCAAGATCAGTGTGTTACACACAGACGGTGGTCTCCAAACAGTCGATCGTGATGGACAGATCGATCCCAGAATCTCGAACAATCGACCATCATTGGCTGCCAAACTGTACCAAAAATCCCCGACACTCAGCAATGGGATTTCCGCAGGCGCCTAAACGTGGAGTAAACTGGGTGAAGACAAAATGATGAGTGAGGAGCCAGGGACTTTTTATTTATTCATTCGTGGGACATGGGTGTCGCTGGCTGGCTGCATTTACTGCCAATCCCTAGTTGCCCAGGGGACAGTTGAGAGTGGCTCTGGAGTCACATGTAGACCAGACCAGATAAGGACGACAGATTTCCTTCCAGTGAACCAGATGGATTTTTCTGACAATTGACAACGGTTTCATGGTCATCAGTAGATTCTCAATTCCAGATATTTTTTATTGAATTTAAATTCCACCATCTGCTGTGGCGGGATTCGAACTCGGGTCCCCAGAACATCAGCTGAGTTTCTAGATTAACGATCGAGTGATAATAACACTCGGCCATCGCCTCCAAGAGGGAAAAACTGACCATTACCACCAGGAATAGGAAAGTGAATTTCTTTTCACCAATGTCAGAGGCGAGACTATTTCTCTTGTTGTCGACAGGAGTGTGGCCCTGAGTGAAAGCGGCTGTTTGGAATGGCTTCACAAGGCAATGCAACAACATATCACATGGAAATCATCACCATGTAAAATGACACAGATTGAAAGTTAGGCCAAGGGACAGAGACTTTGGGGGACTCGCAAGCAGAGAGAAATAACCTCTCTGATACTGTCTGCACTCAAGGTGAAGATCTACTTTGGTTCCACATTCCTCAGTGAAGTGGCCTTTTCCCAGCAGAAAATCATGAAGTCAAAGTATCGCACTCATCTCCCAGGTGCCGGTCTGATGGACTGTATGAGACTGACTATCTCAAACTATGGCCCAGACTTCACAGCACTCACAGATAGTGTGCAAGCAAAGCTATCACACTAAGAATAGGAAGTGTTCTGCACAGTGTGACCTTTTGGTGGGGTTAGTAAAGCCACATTTTTAAGAGTAGGTTTTGTGCTGAATTTAGATTCTAAAAGTGATCTTGTGTTTAAAGGTTTAGTGATCACTGTACACAGGGAGAGCTGTGTGTACTGAACATCAGCACTGTACACAGGGAGAGCTGTGTGTACAGAACATCATCACTGTACACAGGGAGAGCTGTGTGTACTGAACATCATCACTGTACACAGGGAGAGCTGTGTGTACTGAACATCATCACTGTACACAGGGAGAGCTGTGTGTACAGAACATCATCACTGTACACAGGGAGAGCTGTGTGTACAGAACATCATCACTGTACACAGGGAGAGCTGTGTGTACTGAACATCAGCACTGTACACAGGGAGAGCTGTGTGTACAGAACATCATCACTGTACACAGGGAGAGCTGTGTGGACTGAACATCAGCACTGTACACAGGGAGAGCTGTGTGTACAGAACATCATCACTGTACACAGGGAGAGCTGTGTGTACTGAACATCAGCACTGTACACAGGGAGAGCTGTGTGTACTGAACATCAGCACTGTACACAGGGAGAGCTGTGTGTACTGAACATCAGCACTGTACACAGGGAGAGCTGTGTGTACTGAACATCAGCACTGTACACAGGGAGAGCTGTGTGTACTGAACATCATCACTGTACACAGGGAGAGCTGTGTGTACAGAACATCATCACTGTACACAGGGAGAGCTGTGTGTACTGAACATCATCACTGTACACAGGGAGAGCTGTGTGTACAGAACATCATCACTGTACACAGGGAGAGCTGTGTGTACTGAACATCAGCACTGTACACAGGGAGAGCTGTGTGTACAGAACATCATCACTGTACACAGGGAGAGCTGTGTGTACTGAACATCAGCACTGTACACAGGGAGAGCTGTGTGTACTGAACATCATCACTGTACACAGGGAGAGCTGTGTGTACAGAACATCAGCACTGTACACAGGGAGAGCTGTGTGTACTGAACATCAGCACTGTACACAGGGAGAGCTGTGTGTACTGAACATCATCACTGTACACAGGGAGAGCTGTGTGTACAGAACATCAGCACTGTACACAGGGAGAGCTGTGTGTACTGAACATCAGCACTGTACACAGGGAGAGCTGTGTGTACTGAACATCAGCACTGTACACAGGGAGAGCTGTGTGTACTGAACATCATCACTGTACACAGGGAGAGCTGTGTGTACTGAACATCAGCACTGTACACAGGGAGAGCTGTGTGTACTGAACATCAGCAATGTACACAGGGAGAGCTGTGTGTACTGAACATCAGTACTGTACACAGGGAGAGCTGTGTGTACTGAACATCAGCACTGTACACAGGGAGAGCTGTGTGTACTGAACATCATCACTGTACACAGGGAGAGCTGTGTGTACAGAACATCATCACTGTACACAGGGAGAGCTGTGTGTACAGAACATCAGCACTGTACACAGGGAGAGCTGTGTGTACTGAACATCAGCACTGTACACAGGGAGAGCTGTGTGTACTGAACATCAGCACTGTACACAGGGAGAGCTGTGTGTACTGAACATCAGCACTATTTTTGTGTTTGAGCTGAAATGGTTTGAAATGGTCAATTTCTAGTTTGAGGCGTCACTGGGAACATTGCTTTCTGGTGCTGCGGGGAAGTTGAGCTGTTTTTTTTGAGTGAAATGAGGTTTTGTCTGGAAGCCCTGCTTCTCACATTGCCCTCATTAACGCACATGTTTTTATTTGATGTGGTGCTGACGTCTGGCCTGACACATTGATGAGAAAAACCTCCAAGAATTCTGTGCTCCTGTAGTGTGAGCTGAGTCCGTTCTGCAGTAGGTTAACGCCTACCCACTTAACCCTTTCATTGCAACAAGCCTCTGCCTCCATCAATGCACCTTCCTATCGTTAAAATTCAGTTACATTGACTTCATTGTTTAGCCCACACGTATGGACTCGAAACCAGTGGTTTAATTGTAGTGGCTTATTTTCTCTACGTTTGAATAACTTGCGTTTCGGAATGTACATGTGTGTTCACACGCAACCACACACAATAACGGCAACTCCTCGAAACTTTATCCACCAAAGTTTTTCCATTATCGGATTCAGTTGGTAATAATTCACAATTTAGAAAGATAGTTAAACAGGAGGAGAGCAACCTGCCAACAAATCAGCAAATGCTGAAAGTCAAACCGCTGTTTAAAACCTGCCACATCCAGCCATGAGTGGTGGTGGACAATTAAACAACTCACTGGAAGAGGAGGCTCCACAAATATCCCCATCCTCAATGATGGAGGAGGCCAGCACATCAGTGCAAAGGATAAGGCTGAAGCATTCGCAACAATCTTCAGCCAGAAGTGCCAAATGAATAATCCATCTCGGTCTCCTCCAGTGGTCCCCAGCATCACAGCTGTCAGCCTCCAGCCAATTCGATTCACTCCCTATCATATCAAGAAACAGTTGGAGGGACTGGATACTGCAAAGGCTGTGGGCCCTGACAGTATTCCGGCAATAGTTCTGAAGACTTGTGCTCCAGAGTTTGCCGTGCCCCTAGCCAAGCTGCTCCAGTACAGCTACAACACTGACATCTAACTTTGATAATAGAACAACCTAAAAGCTTCGTGTCAGAATGCACAAAGCATTTAGAACAAAATTAACAGTTATCAGCGCAAATAGAGATAAAGGGGTATGACTTGGTGGCGATTACTGAGACATGTTACAAGGAGACCAGGTCTGGAAATTGAATATCCAAGGGTAATCAGTATATCAGGAGGATGGACTGGAAAAGGAGGTGTTGTAGCTTTGCTAGTTAAGGAAGGGAGCAGTGTAGTGAGAAATGATAGAAGTGCTGGAGATCAAGATATGGAATCAGGCTGGGTAGAAATAAGAAATAGCAAAGGAAAGAAGTCCCTGGTGAGAGTAATCTTTCGGTCCCCAAACAGAGGTTTCACAGTAGGGCACAGTATAAACCACAAAATACTGGGGGCTTGTAAGAAAAGTTTGGCAATAATCATAAGTGATTTTAATATGCACATAGATTGGATTAATTAAATTGGCAAGGGTAGCCTCGAGGGAGAGTTCATTGAATGTATTAGAGATTGTTTCTTGGAGAAATATGTTGTGGAATCAACCAGAGAGCAGGCTATTCTGCATTTGCTGTTGTGTAATAAGCAGGGGTTAATTAATGTCTTCACAGTGAAGGATCCTCTAGGGAAGGGTGATCATTGTATGATAGAAATTAAAATTCAGTTCAAGGGCAAGAAACTGGAGTCCCACACTCGCATTTTGGAGTTAAACAAAGGTAATTATGTTGGCCTAAGGACAGGCTTGGCCCATGTGGGTTGGGCAGGAAGGCTAAAGGTGTGACAGTTAACGAGCAGTGGCAGTTTTTCAGGAGATATTTAATTCCTTCCAACTGAAATATATTCCAGAGAGGAAGAAAGATTGTAAGAGGAGAATAAAACATCCATGGCTGAGCAAGAAAGTTAAAGACAACCTAAAGACAAAAACAAAGGCAGCCCATATTGCAAAGACCAGTGACAGGCTGGAAGATTGAAACATTTTTAAAGATCAACAAAGGGTCACTTAAAAAAAAGTAATAAAAAGAACAAAGGTAAATTATGCTTCCATAAGTAAATAAAAGGGAAGATATTAGCTAAAGTGAACATTGGTCCCTTGGAGGATGAGACTGGGGAGTTAATAGTGGGGAACACCGAAATGGCAGAGACGCTTAAATCAATATTTTGCCTCAGTTTTTACGGTGGAGGACAGTAGTATCATCCCAATGATAACAGATAATGCAGAGGAAATAGAAAGGGAGCAGCTTAGAATAACCATCATTAATAGGGAAATTGTGCTCAACAAACTATTGGGATTGAAAGCAGACAAGTCCCCAGGGCCTGATGGCCTACAGGTTTGCTGGTGACATCACTGTAGTGGGTCGGATCTCAAACAATGACGATATGGGGTACAGGAAAGGAATTTGATGAATGGTGCGACGACAATAATCTCTCCCTCAATGTCAGTGAAACGAAGGAGGTAGTCATTGACTTCAGAAAGCATAATGGAGGACATGTCCTTGTCTACATCAACGGTGGTGAAGTGGAAATGGTTGAGAGCTTCAGGTTTCTAGGTGTCCAGATCACCTGTCCTGGTCCCTCCGTGCTGATGCTATAGTTAAGAAAACCCGCCAATGCCTCTACTTTCTCAGAAGGCTAAGGAAATTTGACATATCCACTACGATTCTCACCAATTTTTACAGATGCACCATAGAAAGTATTCTTTCCGGATGTATCACAGCTTGGGATGGCTCCTGCTCTAACCAAGACCGCAAGAAACTACAAAGGGTCGTGAATGTAGCCCAATCCATCACGCAAACCAGCCTCCCATCCATTGACTCTGTCTACACTTTCCGCTGCCTCGGCAAAGCAGCCAGCATAATCAAGGACCCCACGCACCCCGGACATTCTCTCTCCCACCTTCTTCCATCGGGAAAAAGATACAAAAGTCTGAGATCGTGTACCAACCGACTCAAGAACAGCTTCTTCCCTGCTGCCATCAGACTTTTGAATGGACCTATCATATATGGAGCTGATCTTTTTCTACACCCTAACTATGACTGTAAATAACTGCATTTGGAGTATTGTGTACAATTCTGGTCTCCACACTAATGGAAGGATGTTGATGCATTGGAAAGGGTGCAGAAAAGATTTACCAGGATGTTGCCTGGTTTGGAGGATATGGACTATGAAGAAAGGTTGAACAAATTTGGATTGTTTTCATTGGAGGATGAGGGGGGACCTGATAATGACAGGCTTGGATGGAGTGGATAGTCAGAGTCTTTTTCCCAGGGTCAGAAGGTCAATTATTCGGGGGCATAGGTTGAAAGTGAGAGGGGGAAAGTTTAAAAGAGATGTAAGGGACATGTTTTTCACACAGAGGGTGGTGAATGCCTGGAACGCGCTGCCGGAGGAGGTGGTGGAAGCAGATTCTATAACAACGTTCAAGAGGCATCTGGATCGACACGTGAATGGGCAGCGAATAGAGGGATATGGACCACATAGAGGCAAGAAAATATTAGTTAGAGAGGCATCTGTGTTGGCACAGACTTGGTGGGCCGAAGGGCCTGTGCTGTACTGTTCTTTAGAACAAAGAACAAAGAACAATACAGCACAGGAACAGGCCCTTCGGCCCTCCAAGCCCGCGCCGCTCCCCGGTCCAGGATTGAATCCTGAATCCAGGATCCCCAGCCTATCTACATACTAATATCCTATCCCCGAGCTGTCCCTCACAGCTATGATGCTTTGTTCATCACAACCTATTAACTCACCCCTACCATTCCAGACCATGTGATCTCCAGGGAGAGGCGAAAACCCAGAGTGAAAACCCCAGGGCCAATATGGGGAAAAAAAAATCTGGGAAATTCCTCTCCGACCCCCTGAGGCGATCGAAACGAGTCCAGGAGATCACACTGGCCCTGATCGGAAAATGCTTCCCAACCCTATTCATTTCCACCTCCACGAACACCATATGAATTCCCTGCCCCCGAGACAGGTTCCCAACTATCCGCAGTCTCGCTCTGTACTGGCACCAGCAAGATGATCATAGAATGAAGCCTTGAAACGAGAAACAAAGAACAATTAGCCCGCGCCGCTCCCTGGTCCAAACTAGACCACTCTTTTGTATCCCTCCATTCCCACTCCGTTCATATAGCTGTCTAGATAAGTCTTAAACGTTCCCAGTGTGTCCGCCTCCACCACCTTGCCCGGCAACCCATTCCAGGCCCCCACGACCCTCTGTGTAAAATATGTCCTTCTGATATCTGTGTTAAACCTCCCCCGCTTCACCTTGAACCTATGACCCCTCGTGAACGTCACCACCGACCCGGGGAAAAGCTTCCCACCGTTCACCCTATCTATGCCTTTCATAATTTTATACACCTCTATTAAGTCTCCCCTCATCCTCCGTCTTTCCAAGGAGAACAACCCCAGTTTCCCCAATCTCTCCTCATAACCAAGCCTCTCCATACCAGGCAACATCCTGGTAAACCTCCTCTGTACTCTCTCCAAAGCCTCCACGTCCTTCTGGTAGTGTGGCGACCAGAACTGGACGCAGTATTCCAAATGCGGCCGAACCAACGTTCTATACATCTGCAACATCAGACCCCAACTTTTATACTCTATGCCCCGTCCTATAAAGGCAAGCATGCCATATGCCTTCTTCACCACCTTCTCCACCTGTGACGTCACCTTCAAAGATCTGTGGACTTGCACACCCAGGTCCCTCTGCGTCTCTACACCCTTTATGGTTCTTCCATTTATCGTGTAGCTCCTCCCTACATTATTCCCACCAAAATGGGAATTTTGTAACACTACGGGGGGAATTTTACCATTTTGAGTCTAAGTGCCGAATCCGGGTGTCAAATAGATCCGCGCCTGGAATCCTCTTCCCAGCGCGCCCATACGCGTTATGCCAGCTCCGGCCCGATCCGCGCTGTGGGCGGGGCTTAGCGCTGGCGGGCTGATCGGAGCTCTGAACTGCACATGCGCAGTTTGAAAAAAATCTGACAGAGCGCGGCCGGGCGCGAAAGAAAGAAAAAGCAGAAAGCGGAGAGAGCGGCTCTCTGACGGCCATCCTCTGGTCGGGGGGGGGGAGGGGGTGGGCGGGAGGAGGAGGGGGGCGGGACCCAGATCATCCTCTGGTCGGGGGGGACGGGGGTGGGAGGGGAGTGGGTGTGACGTCTCATCCTCTGGGGGGGCGTGGGAGGGAAGGGGGTGTGACGTCTCATCCTCTGGGGGGGCGTGGGAGGGGAGGGGGTGTGATGTCTCATCCTCTGGGGGGGCGGGGAGGAGAGGGGGTGTGATGTCTCATCCTCTGGGGGGGGGGAGGAGAGGGGGTGTGACGTCTCATCCTCTGGGGGGGGGGGAGGAGAGGGGGTGTGACGTCTCATCCTCTGGGGGGGGGGGAGGAGAGGGGGTGTGCAAATGCATTTAAATCGTCCGGGCCGCGCCCGAATCGGGTGTCGGTAAAGCCGCGATCTGCTCGGATTCGGGTGCAGATTGCGTTAAAGACCCAATGCTCAACTTTACCCCGATTTCGCACCCGATCAGGCCCTACATTCTGCACTCCTTTCCTTCTCTCCTATGTCATCTATGAACGGTATGCTTTGTCACACAAGAAACAATACTTTTCACTGTACACTAATACATGTGACAATAATAAATCAAATCAAAATCAGGCTCCTCATTAAAGGTTCCTCAAATGCCAGAATGGGTATCAGGGTGTTGGTTTTATTGCTGCTGGAGTTTTTCCTATTGCCTGACACGTACAATAAAAATGTTTTTGTATTTTTTCTTGAATTTTCCTTATTCCTAAATGACCTCCTACTGGTACCTCATGTGCTACCGGCAACACCTCCTCTCTATAACCCATCGGTAATACAACTTGATGAACATTTGCCCATTTTTCATCTGCCTGAATATGTAAAGGTCACCACCTCCTCGTTAAAGTATAATTATTAATGGAATAACATTTTGGTATACACTCAGGTTCTTCATTTTATGTTACGTTTTCTGATACAACTGCTCCATCTCTACATCTTTCTGTTGTAACTCTGCCAACTTTCCTGAAGTAAAGATATCCACCTTTTACTCTACCTGTTCTTGTTCTTTTGCAACCATCTGGTCAAAAATTATTTCTGATAACTGAACTTCAGTCTCCTCACCTTCACTCTTTGATTTCTCCTCCTGTCTCAGCCTGTGGCTTTGTGACTTTGTTACCACACAGTCAGGGAGCATCCCATGATAAGCTTCCTGTAACATCTCACTTGTTTGATTCTCCACTGGCTTTTCAACCATAGTAGGCATCACTCTCACTTGTGGTCCAGTTATATCGTTGCCCAAGATAAACTGTATTCCTGGACAAGATAATTTCTCTATTATTCCTACCAACACTTTCACCAGACTCTCCAACCTCACCTTATATAATGGAACACTACTTTTCTCACCCTGCATTCTAGATATTACCACTTTTTCTGGAAATGATCCTTCCAAGCTACATATCTCCTCATCTCTCACCATTAAAGATTGACTTGATCTCTTAAAATTTTAACCTATTTACCTACTCCTCCTGGTACACATGGGTAAACTTTACCCACACAAGTAAATTCTTTAAAGAGTTCTGGCACCTTCTTATCAACCAATTGCTGACCAGGCTGTACATAGTTTTGCACCTCTTTAGCATCAGACATGCTTTCCTTTACCACTTTAACAAACCTCACTGGCTTATCCTGTTTTACCACATCTGTCTTCCCAGTGCTTTTCCAAAACCACCAACACTGCGACTTTGTGTCCAACTTTAGTACAATGAAAACATCTGAGGCATTTTATTTCTCTTCCACCTTCCTGTGTTTCCTTTTTAAGCTGAGGAACACTGTCTTTATTACCTGCCATGAGATCTCCTTTGCTTTTGCACCCTGAGGATTTCTCTTCCCCCAGTTTCTATCCCTCACCGGCTGAAACTGATGTCGAAAACCACACTTTGATTCCTGAACCAATGCAAAATCACCTGCGTTTTTTACTCTCACATTTCAACCTCAAACTGTCTTTCCAATTCCTGAAGTTCTAATTCTTTTTTCTTTTTGTTGCACCAGGGCTATTCTTTCTTTTTCTTTTAATTGCAATTCAGATTGTCTCAACTCACTTTTTCCACTGCAATTGCCTTTCTCTCTTTTGCTTCAGATTTTAATTCAAGTTTTTTCATTTGTAATTGAATTCTGGCCATTTCTAATTCAGACTGTGTTTCTGGCTATTTTAAATGCTGAGCTATTGCTGCAGTTATCTCCTTCCTCTTCCCTTCAGATAACGTCAACTCAGCTTGTTTGCCAATTCCAAAATCTTTGTTTTAACCATTTTTTGTAAACCATCCCGAGTGACTTTTTCCACACTCAGGGAAACCTTAGCCACTGAAAGAGCCATTATTCCACAAAGCATTCCCTATTTAAACGAATCAAATCCAACACCTGAAAAAAACCAATACTCAACACCCACATCTTATGAGTTCAATAATCTGAAGCCAAACAAAGAATTATAGATTTTAATCCCGCAAGAGCCCCCAATTAGGAGACCAGATCAGAAGCTCCAAGGGGTATAATGAAGTTAGACTGGATCATAACTATTTTTGATTTTGGCATTAGTGCAAGGATAAGGTGATTCGCTCCAGGTGTGATTCTATTTACCCACTAGGAAGTTTTTTATTAAAACAAACTTTATTTGACAAAGCAGTTTAAATATACCAAAAAAAAAACTTTTAACAATTGAAATACTTGAACATGACAAGATATAGTTCTTAACTGCTATCCTATCTCTATTAGTTCCAATTTAAGCAATATTCCCCATAGCCTTAAAAGCTTCTTCAAAATCAGTTAGCAAAAACACACAGTCTTATGTGGGTTGCTAGTCCTCAAGCCCTTTAATACTTCTGGAGAGGGATACCTATTTTCTAGCAGGTCCGAAACTTAAATTTCCAGAGAGACAGATGAGCTGCCGCACCTTACAAATCCAAACAGAAATTGTCTGCTTGTTCTCTCTATAAGCCAAACTCTTCCTATTAGCACATGAGCTGCTCTTGTCAATCAGCTAATTAAATCTGAAACCCCCAGGGGACAACCCAAAAAAATAACAAAACTGCATTAACTCAGACTAAAACAAATACCTGGAACTCGGATCAATTATCATTCTCAGCAGGTGGGCTGCCTGGAGCAGACACATCAGCACCATGATCAGAGCTTAAGTTTAAAACATTCCCTTTACAAGAAACATGACACAAATACATTTCTTAAAGGCACAGTACCATCACAACAATCGTTCAATATTCTCCCCGACAGTGTGGCCTCAGCCCCAGGAGAGCATATTTAATATTGTGATGTTAGTGCACCTTTAAGAAGTGTTTTGTTTAATCATGTTCTCTGCAGTTGTAAGCAATCCTTTTGGTTTCATTGTCGCCGGGCTGTCTGCTAGAAGTCCTTTTATTGTTGCTTCAATGGTTTAAATGGGATTTTGTTTATTTTTACTCTGGGCCTCAAGTACTTTCTGGGATCTTTTATGACCCTGCATTGTGAGGGGGAAGATTGATTGACAAGTCAGATGGTTTCTCCCCAGAAGAATCCAAAGACTTACTTTCAGTTTTGGCTTTAGAATTAGAAGCTGCCCTGGTTGTCAGGAAGCAGGCAGTTTTTCTCTCTGTCCCTGGTATTATAGATTCTGTTGACTAGCTGGTAGCAGGTCTCCTGGCCTTCCTGGAGTGGAAAATCTGCTGTTGTTGGTTGGCTTGCCTAGAATCTCTCTCTCTGGTGTTTTGGAAAGCTGTTCTGACTCCAAGTTGATCTGTGTGTATATCAAGAGGGTTGCTAGAAGTTACAAGGCTGGGAAGTCAGAGTTTCAATTGTCCACACAAAAGACTAAGTTCCAGCATCACGTGAACATTCTTATTTTAAGTGCTAAACCTGTGGCAAGGGTTTTGTATCAGGAAGTTTGTTCGGTTGGAACATTTTGTATACTTGTTAAGGGTTATACAATATCATGGTGTTTTTTTGTTTGTAATTGGTAAAAGTTGTTGCTAATTTTCTTTCTACATATGTTAACTGTATTCTTAAATAAATGTTGTTTGATGAAAGCTCTTTAGTGGGTCAGTTGAAACTTAACAAAAAACAAAATGCAAAACTTATGATCCAGGCAGACTTTATAAAAGACTTTGGAGTTTCTGAGCTGAATTATAATACTATTCCCCCCGACAGTGTGCCTCAACCCCAGGTCAGTTTGTGACTGCTTTACGGACAGTTTTATATCTCTTGCCTCAAGACTGCCATTCAGTACTGCGCTCTGACCCTTGCACCCCCACCCCATCCCATCCCACCACAACTCCCCAACTCTTGCCTCCATCTTCCCCTCCCAGCTGGTTGTGTCTTCCTTAACCAACGTTAGTGCAGCTTCTGATGGAAACACCCAGAATCTCTCAGCATTGCTCTTAAATGGAGGGGAAAGCAATGTCTATACATCTCAAAGTCTGATGAAGGGAAGGTCACTCAGTGCACACCGCTTACTTCCAGTCAGAATCAGACCCCTCCAATAATCCAGTGGTCAGGCACCTCTTCTGGTGAGTTGGCCTTCGAATGAGCATTTATGAAATGCTAATGAATGCAAATGAGGTTCCTGATACAGATCAGTGGGAAATTCGACCTGTCTTTAACCTGCCATCAACATCAGCACAAAAAATTCCAAACTATATTCCTGCAAGCAATAAATAGACTGTCCCCATCAGGCCACAGTCAGCGGCTCCCCCCCCCCCCCCCACCCACCACATTCCTGAAAGTGACCCAAGCTGAACATTTTGCCCGAAGTTTAACTCTGGAACTTTGCAGCAACATTGGAAAGGAAATTCAGGTTATTTCTGATTTAATTTCAGATTTTCAGCATTCACAGTGTTTTGCATTCATAGAATCCCCACAATGCAGAAGAAGGCCATTTGGCCCATCGAGTCTGCACCAACCATAAGAACATAAGAACTAGGAGCAGGAGTAGGCCATCTGGCCCCTCGAGCCTGCCCTGCCATTCAATAAGATCATGGCTAATCTTTTTGTGGACTCAGCTCCACTTACCCGCCCGCTCACCATAACCCTCAATTCCTTTACTGTTCAAAAATTTATCTATCCTTGCCTTAAAAACATTCAATGAGGTAGCCTCAACTGCTTCACTGGGCAGGGAATTCCACAGATTCACAACCCTTTGTGTGAAGAAGTTCCTCCTCAACTCAGTCCTAAATCTGCTTCCCCTTATTTTGAGGCCATGCCCCCTCGTTCTAGTTTCACCCGCCAGGGGAAACAACTTCCCTGCTTCTATCTTATCTGTGGTGAACCATTGTTGGTTACCACCAGGAGTGTGAGCCATGGTTTGGCCAGCACTATGAGTCTGTAGATATGTTACTGTTGGGGTTAGGGTTGGGCTGTTCTACCTGTTAATATAGTCCTATGGTACACTCCAGTTGGCTCTGCCTTCCGGGAGAGGTATAAAGGTCACTGCTCTGCCTGGTGACCCTTTAGTCTGGGATTGTATATTGTATATAGTAGCTCCGTTATTGTTGGTAATAAAAGCCTTTATTTCCCGGGTACATCCAGCCTCCCGTGTGATTTATCGCGCATCAATTTTATTACCAACAAAACTTTTTTTGACAAAAACAAAAGAAAACCATGGAGCAAATGCTGAAACGTGAGCGGCTTACGTTGGATCCACGTGCGGCGGGAGCGTCGAACACTTTCGACCATTGGTTGAAGTGTTTCCAAGATTACCTCGACGCCTCCACAGCAGTTCAAAACGACGCCGACAGATTGCGGGTCCTCCACGCGAGGGTAAGCGACGCTGTATACTTAGTGATCCGTGAGGCCCCCGACTACAAAGGGGCCATCGAGCTTCTCAAAAAGCGATACAACAAACCACCGAATGAGATCCATGCTCGACACCTTCTAGCCACTCGACGGCGGCAGCCCGGCGAAACGACGGAACAGTACGTGTGTGAACTTCAGCAGCTAGCCAGAGCCTGCAACTGCAAGCCAGTGTCGGCAGCCCAGTACATGAGCGACCTAGTTCGAGATGCGTTCGTGGCGGGAATCGGCTCGTCGTACATTCGCCTTCGGCTGCTGGAGCAAGGTAACCTTGACCTCACTAAAACCGTAGAGTTAGCTGACGCTCTAGAAACGGCCTCCAAAAGTCTGGAGATGTACCCCGACGACCGCGTGGGGACATTGTGGCAGGTGCAGCCGCAGACTCCACTTTATTCAGCGGTTTCGAAAAACTGCGCGATTGCGTTCCCAGCCTCGGACCTGACGATGGCAGCAGCTCCAGGAGGCCCGCGGTGTTACTTCTGTGGGGGGGTGAAACATCCTCGGCAGCGATGTCCAGCTAAAGCGGTATTGTGCTCCGCCTGTGGCAAGAAGGGGCATTATTCCAAAGTCTGCAGGACCAAATCACCCTCCAAACACAGCAGTGCGGCGTGTGATTCCCCAGAGCCGGTCTCCTTGTCTTCTGCGTCTTCGAGGTCTTCCACCACGTGCAATTCCAGAGCGTTGCCATTCCTAACGACGGAGTCGCAAGACACGTGCGACCTGCAGGGGCCGCCATTTTTGGCGCCATCGACCACGTGCGACCTATGGGGGCAGCCATTTTGGTCAGCACCGACCGCAAATGACCAGCAGGGGCCGTCATCAACCAGCTCAGCTGCCTGCAGTTGCACCCACGATCCAACGGTGGCGTCAATCATCCTGGACCAGGCCAAGCCTCACAGACTCGACAAGTCCATGATGGACATACAGGTAAACGGACGCCAGATTTATTGTTTGTTTGACAGTGGGAGTACGGAGAGCTTCATTCACCCTGACACCGTGAAGCGGTGCGGTCTCCGGATTCGGACTGTCAAGCAGACAATTTCGATGGCGTCAAGGTCCCGGTCTGTCACCGTGCTAGGGAGCTGCGTGGTCAACCTGACGGTGCAGGGCACGGTTTACGAGAGCTTCAGGCTCCTTGTGTTACCGCACCTTTGCGCACCGATACTCCTAGGACTAGATTTTATGGCCCACCTGAAGAGTGTAACCCTGCAGTACGATGGGCCACTCCCTCCGCTTTCAGTGGGAGCACTGCAGCCTCTAAATTGCCCAAAGCACTCCACATGTAGCCTCTCGACGCTCAGGATTACCCCACCCTCCCTATTCCAGAATCTCGTGCCAGGCTGCAAGCCCATCGCAACAAAGCGCAGGCGTTACAGCGCTGAGGATCGGATCTTCATTCAATCTGAAGTTCAGCGGCTCCTCAAGGAGGGGATCATCCAACCTAGCGCTAGTCCATGGAGAGCACAAGTAGTGGTGGTTAAGAATGGGAACAAACCCCGGATGGTCATAGACTATAGTCAGACCATTAACAGATACACGCAGCTGGATGCGTATCCCCTCCCACACATATCTGACATGGTCAACCAGATTGCGCAGTACCGGGTGTTCTCCACCATTGACTTGAAGTCTGCTTACCACCAGCTCCCCATTCGCCCAGAGGACCGAAAATACACGGCCTTTGAGGCGAATGGTCGTCTGTACCATTTTTTAAGGGTTCCCTTTGGTGTCACGAATGGGGTCTCGGTCTTCCAGCGTGCTATGGACCGAATGGTGGACCAGAACGGGCTGCGGGCTACCTTCCCGTACCTGGATAACGTCACCATCTGCGGCCACGACCAGCAGGACCACGATGCCAACCTTCTTAGATTCTTACGCACTGCATCTCGCCTGAATCTGACCTACAACAGGGAGAAGTGTGTGTTTCGCAAGCGCCGCCTAGCTATCCTCGGATACGTGGTGGAAAACCGGGTCCTCGGCCCTGATCCAGACCGTATGCGTCCCCTCCTCGAACTTCCCCTGCCCACTAGCATCAAAGCACTGAGAAGATGCTTAGGCTTCTTCTCATACTATGCACAGTGGGTTCCCAATTACGCGGACAAAGCCCATCCGCTCATCAAGTCTACCTCCTTTCCCCTAACATCAGAGGCTCGCTTAGCCTTTGCAGGAATAAAAGCCGACATTGCGAAAGCCACGATGCACGCTATTGATGAGTCCATCCCCTTCCAGGTGGAGAGTGATGCATCTGATTTCGCCCTGGCCACCACACTTAACCAGGCGGGCAGGCCCGTCGCCTTTTTTTCTCGCACCCTCCAAGGCCCTGAAATTCAGCATTCTGCGGTGGAAAAAGAGGCCCAGGCCATTGTGGAGGCCGTTCGGCATTGGCGCCATTACTTGGCGGGAAAACGGTTCACTCTGCTCACGGACCAGTGGTCCGTGGCGTTCATGTTCAACAACACGTTACGGGGTAAGATCAAGAATGATAAAATCTTGAGGTGGAGAATCGAACTCTCCACCTACAATTATGATATCATGTACCATCCAGGGAAGCTCAACGAGCCCTCGGACGCCCTGTCGCGTGGAACATGCGCTAGTGTGCAGGAGAATCGATTACAGGCTCTCCACAATGACCTCTGCCATCCGGGGGTCACTCGGCTCTTCCATTTTATAAAGGCCCGGAATGTACCCTACTCTGTGGAGGATGTCAGGTCCATAACTCGAAGCTGCCAGGTATGTGCTGAATGCAAACCGCACTTCTACCGACCTGACAGGGCACACCTCATTAAGGCCACTCGTCCTTTTGAAAGACTGAGTGTGGACTTCAAGGGCCCCCTTCCCTCGACAGATCGGAACGTGTACTTCCTCAATGTGATTGACGAGTATTCACGATTCCCTTTTGTCATTCCCTGTTCTGATATGACCGCTGCCACGGTTATCAAAGCATTACGGGATCTTTTCACTCTGTTCGGTTACCCCTGTTATATCCACAGTGATAGGGGCTCGTCGTTCATGAGCGACGACTTGAGGCAATACCTGCTCTTAAATGGGATTGCCTCTAGTAGAACCACGAGCTACAATCCTAGGGGTAACGGGCAGGTTGAACGAGAGACAGTCTGGAAGGCTGTCTTACTGGCGTTGAGGTCTAAAGGTCTTCCAGTCTCCCGTTGGCAAGAGGTACTCCCTGATGCGCTCCATTCCATCCGCTCACTCCTGTGTACGGCAACCAACGCTACTCCTCATGAGAGAATGTTTTCATTCCCTAGGAAGTCTTCCTCTGGGACCTCATTACCGTCTTGGTTGACGTACTCAGGACCTGTCCTCCTGCGGCGGCATGTTAGGACCCGCAAGTCCGACCCTTTGGTTGAACAGGTCCATCTCCTCCACGCCAACCCTCAGTATGCCTATGTGGCATATCCTGACGGGCGAGAGGACACGGTCTCAATTCGAGATCTGGCGCCTGCAGGGGGCTTGGAAACCCCAGTCGCTCCCACACCCCCAGTTAGGGACCCCCCGACCATTATCTCTTCTCCTGACACGGCGCGGGCAGTATCGGGACCACCACTTAACCCTCTTACTCCCGTGTACAGCTTGCCTGAGTCCAGGAGATTGTCGCCACTTCAAGGCGTGCTCGAGTCCAGCGGATTGTCACCACCTCGTGGTCTACCGGCCCGTGAGGAACTGGAGGAACTACTGGACACCGCCTTGGAGAGAAGGTCACCGCGATTGCCTGAACCGGCGTCATCGCCAGTGTTGAGGAGGTCGCAGAGACGGTGCGGTCCCCCAAAACGATTGAACTTATAGACAGATGAACAGTTGTTCTGTTTTTGTTTGTGCCCCGCCGGCCTTTGTTTTTAAAGGAGGGGTGAATGTGGTGAACCATTGTTGGTTACCACCAGGAGTGCTGAGCCAGGGTCTGGCCAGCACTATGAGTCTGTAGATATGTTACTGTTGGGGTTAGGGTTGGGCTGTTCTACCTGTTAATATAGTCCTATGGTACACTCCGGTTGGCTCCGCCTTCTGGGAGAGGTGTAAAGGTCACTGCTCTGCCTGGTGACCCTTTAGTCTGGGATTGTATACTGTATATAGTAGCTCCGTTATTGTTGGCAATAAAAGCCTTTATTTCCCGGGTACATCCAGCCTCCCGTGTGATTTATCGCGCATCACCTTCATAATCTTATATGTTTCTATAAGATCTCCCCTCATTCTTCTGAATTCCAAAGACCATATTCATATTAACAATACACTGACTGAGTTGCTATTGGATTTGTTCTTCTCCACCTTTTTAAACAAGGAGGGTAATATTTGTAATTCCCCAATCCTCTGATACCACCTCCATATGGGGGAGCTGTTGGCATAGTGTTATTAAGGTCATTAGATCATAAGAAATAGGAACAGGAGTAGGCCATTCTGCCCCTCAAACCTGCTCCACCATTCAATAGGATCACGGCTGATCCAACGATATTCCTCATGTCCACTTTCCTGCCCTTTCTCTGTAACCCTTCATTCTCTTACTAATCAAAAATCTATCTCATGCTTAAATATACACAAGGACTGCCCTTTCCAAGTAACCTTGATTCCCTTTCAGTGATCAAAAATCTATCTCAGCCTTAAATATAGATAAGGGCCCTGCCTCCACAGCCATCTGTACCTTCCACTGTAAAGAATGATGCAAAATATCTATTTAACTCCTCTGCCATTTCCTTGTTGCCATCATTCGGATTGCCATCATTCGGATGCCATCATCTCACGTGAGAACACCATCTACCAGGTACACGGTACCTACTCTTGCAACTCGGCCAACGTTGTCTACCTGATACGCTGCAGGAAAGGATGTCCCGAGGCATGGTACATTGGGGAAACCATGCAGACGCTACGACAACGGATGAATGAACACCGCTCGACAATCACCAGGCAAGACTGTTCTCTTCCTGTGGGGGAGCACTTCAGCAGTCACGGGCATTCAGCCTTGGATCTTCAGGGAAGCGTTCTCCAAGGCGGCCTTCACGACACACGACAGCGCAGAGTCGCTGAGCAGAAACTGATAGCCAAGTTCCGCACACATGAGGACGGCCTAAACCGGGATGTTGGATTTATGTCACATTATCAGTCACCCCCACAGCTTGCCCCTGGTCTTGCATAATCTCACCAGCTGTTCTGTCTGGAGACAATACACATCTCTTTAACCTGTGTTTAATGTTCCCTCCAACCACATTATCTGTACCTTTTAAGACCTGGCTGGCTGTAGAGATTTGCATTCTAATTAGTATTCTGTAACTTGATTTCTGTGTCTGTGCACTGCTGGAGAACAGATATCCACTCCATCTGACGAAGGAGCAGCACTCCGAAAGCTTATGGTATTTGCTACCAAATAAACCTGTTGGACTTTAACCTGGTGTTGTGAGACTTCTTACTGTGCTTACCCCAGACCAACGCCGGCATCTCCACATCCTGATTTCCTTGTTCCCCATAACTATCTCCCAGATTCATTTCCTAAGGGGCCTATGTTCACTTTGACATATTTCTTCCTTTTTATATATTTTAAGAAGCTCTTATTGTGAATTTTTATATTCCTCGCTATTTTGCCCTTGTAGTTAATTTTCTCTCTCTTTATTATATTTTTAGTCCTTCTTTGCTAGATTCTGAATTTATCCCAGTCTTTCGGGCTATCACTGACCTTTGCCTCTTTATATGCCTTTTCTTTCAACTTAATACTTTCCTTAACTTCCTTGGTTAGCCATGATTGGTTCATCCCTCTCTTAGAATCTTTCCTCCTTAGTGGGATATAATTTTGCTGAGAGTCATGAATGACCTCCTTACATATCCTCCACTGCTTGCTCACTGTCTTTCCTGCTTACCTCTTCGCCCAGTCCACTTTAGCCAACTCTATCCTAATTTCATTGTCATTCCTTTTTGTTTAAGTTAAACACAATTGTTTCAGAACCAAGTTTCTCACTCTCAAACTGAATATTAAATTCTATCATGTTATGATCACTACTTCCTAGGGGATATGTTACTCTGAGGTCATTTATTAAACCTGCCTCATTGCCCATTACCAGATCCAGGAAAGCCTGTCCCCTGGTTGGCCCATGATATATTTCTCTAGGAAACTATTCCTAATGCACTCCATGAATTTGTTGTCGTAGCTACCCTTTCCAATTTGATTAAGCCAATCAACATGAAGATTAAAGTCACCCATAAAGTCACCCATAACGTCCTCTGCTCTTTGTGATTTTTATTAATGACTTAGAGGAGGGGGCTGAAGGGTGGATCAGTAAATTTGCTGATGACACCAAACTTGGAGGAGTAGTGGATGAGGTGGAGGGCTGTTGTAGGCTGCAAAGAGATATTGATAGGATGCAAAGCTGGGCTGAAAAATGGCAAATGGAGTTTAACCCTGACAAATGCGAGGTGATTCATTTTGGTAGGACAAATTTGAATGTGGATTACAGGGTCAAAGGTAGGGTTCTGAAGAATGTGGAGGAACAGAGAGATCTTGGGGTTCATATCCACAGATCTCTGAAGGTTGCCACTCAAGTGGATAGAGTCATGAAGAAGGCCTATAGTGTGTTGGTGTTCATTAACAGGGGGTTGGAGTTTAAGAGCCGTGGGGATATGCTGCAACTGTATAGGACCTTGGCGAGACCACATTTGGAATATTGCGTGCAGTTCTGGTCACCTCACTATAAGAAGGATGTGGAGACACTGGAAAGAGTGCAAAGGAGATTTACCAGGATGCTGCCTGGTTTGGACGGTAGGTCTTATGAGGAAAGGTTGAGGGAACTTGGGCTTTTCTCTTTGGAGCGGAGGAGGTTGAGAGGAGACTTGATAGAGGTTTATAAGATGATGAGGGGGATAGATAGAGTGAACGTTCAAAGACTATTTCCTCGGGTGAATGGAGCGGTAACTAGGGGGCATAACTATAGAGTTCATGGTGGGAGACATAGGAAGGATGTCCGAGGTAGGTTTTTTACTCAGAGAGTGGTTGGGGTGTGGAATGGACTGCCTGCAGTGATAGTGGAGTCAGAAACTTTAGGAACATTTAAGAAGCTATTGGATAGGCACATGGAGTACTTCGGGATGATAGGGAGGAAATAGCTTGATCTGGGTTTCAGACAAAGCTCGGCACAACATCGTGTTCGAAGGGCCTGTTCTGTGCTGTACTGTTCTATGTTCTATGTTCTATAATTATTGCTCTATTCTTTTTACATTCTTCTTTTATTTGCTGATTTATTCCTTTTCCTACAGTGTGGTTACTGTTTGGGGGTCTATACACTCCTACCAATGTCTTCTTTCCCTTGCTGTTTTTTACCTCCACCCAAATGTATTCAACATCATCCGAGTTGAGATCATCTCTCACAACTGACCTTGGGCAGAATTTTTCCTGTGGGACAGAAAATTTGGCAGACTATTTGAAGGTCCGTTAAGCTCAGAGGGAATCTCCGGTCTTGGGGCGTGTGCGGCTGGAAAATCCCCCCTCATTTCATCTCTTATTAACAGTGCTACACCAGCATCTTTTCCTTCCTTCCTGCCTTTCCAAAAGATAAAATATCCCTGGATATTAAGTTTCCAGTTTTGATCTTTTAACCGTGTCTCCGTAATGGCTATGAGATTATATCCATTTACCTCGCCTTGCACTGTCAGTTTGTCTATCTTATTCCGAATGCTTCATTCTTTAAGGTTCAAAGCCTTTAGATTTGCCTTTTTGCCATTTTTAATCATCCTAACTTTTCTTTGGCTTTACTTTTACTGTGGCCCTATTTGCCTCTGGCCTTTGATTACCCTGACTACCGTTTTTACATTTTACTGCACTTTTATTCTTGTCCTTGTTTCTCTTTCCCTTGTCATTCTGCTTAGGTTCCCATCCCCTTGCAATTCTAGTTTAAACCCTCCCCAACTGCTCCAGTAAATATTCCCTCGAGGACATCAGTCCTGGTCCTGTCCTGGTGTAACCGGTCCAGTTTGTACTGGTCCCATCTCCCCCAGAACTAGTCCCAATGTCCCAGGAATCTGAAACCCTCCCCATCACACCATCTCTTCAGCCATGCTTTATCCAACACATCCTGCGATTTCGACTCTGACTGGCACGAGGCATTGGTATTAACCATGAGATCACAACCTTTGAGCTCCTACCTTTCAACTTGTTTTTAACTCTCTATATTCTGCTTTTCAGACCTCATCACTTTTTTTAAATCTATGTTGTTTGTACCAATGTGTAACACAACAACTGGCTGTTCACCCTCTTCTTCAGAATGTCCTGTAACTACTCCGAAACATCCTTTACCCTAATACCAGGGAAGCAACATATCATCCTTTGTGTCTTTTTGCAGCCACAGAAACACTGTCTATTCCCCTTACAATTGAATCCCCTATAACTATTGCATTCTACACTTTTTACTCTTCCCTTCTGCAGCAGAGCCAACTGTGGGGCAATGGATTTGCTGTTGCTGCTTTCCCCTGAGAGGCCATTCCCCTTAACAGTATCGAGAACATAGAACATAGAACAGTACAGCACAGAACAGGCCCTTCGGCCCACGATGTTGTGCCGAGCTTTGTCTGAAACCCAGATCAAGCTATTTCCTCCCTATCATCCCGAAGTACTCCATGTGCCTATCCAATAGCTTCTTAAATGTTCCTAAAGTTTCTGACTCCACTATCACTGCAGGCAGTCCATTCCACACCCCAACCACTCTCTGAGTAAAAAACCTACCTCGGACATCCTTCCTATGTCTCCCACCATGAACCCTATAGTTATGCCCCCTAGTTACCGCTCCATTCACCCGAGGAAATAGTCTTTGAACGTTCACTCTATCTATCCCCCTCATAAGAACATAAGAAATAGGAGCAGGAGTAGGCCATCTAGCCCCTCGAGCCTGCCCCGCCATTCAATAAGATCATGGCTGATCTGACGTGGATCAGTACCACTTACCCGCCTGATCCCCATAACCCTTAATTCCCTTACCGCTCAGGAATCCATCCATCCGCGCTTTAAACATATTCAGCGAGGTAGCCTCCACCACCTCAGTGGGCAGAGAATTCCAGAGATTCACCACCCTCTGGGAGAAGAAGTTCCTCCTCAACTCTGTCTTAAACCGACCCCCCTTTATTTTGAGGCTGTGTCCTCTAGTTTTAACTTCCTTACTAAGTGGAAAGAATCTCTCCGCCTCCACCCTATCCAGCCCCCGCATTATCTTATAAGTCTCCATAAGATCCCCCCTCATCCTTCTAAACTCCAACGAGTACAAACCCAATCTCCTCAGCCTCTCCTCATAATCCAAACCCCTCATCTCCGGTATCAACCTGGTGAACCTTCTCTGCACTCCCTCCAATGTCAATATATCCTTCCTCATATAAGGGGACCAATACTGCACACAGTATTCCAGCTGCGGCCTCACCAATGCCCTGTACAGGTGCATCAAGACATCCCTGCTTTTATATTCTATCCCCCTCGCAATATAGGCCAACATCCCATTTGCCTTCTTGATCACCTGTTGTACCTGCAGACTGGGCTTTTGCGTCTCATGCACAAGGACCCCTAGGTCCCTTTGCACGGTAGCATGTTTTAATTTGTTTCCATTGAGATAGTAATCCCATTTGTTATTATTTCCTCCAAAGTGTATAACCTCGCATTTATCAACGTTATACTCCATTTGCCATATCCTCGCCCACTCACTCAGCCTGTCCAAATCTCTCTGCAGATCTTCTCCGTCCTCCACACGATTCACTTTTCCACTTATCTTTGTGTCGTCTGCAAACTTCGTTACCCTACACTCCGTCCCCTCCTCCAGATCATCTATATAAATGGTAAACAGTTGCGGCCCGAGTACCGATCCCTGCGGCACGCCACTAGTTACCTTCCTCCAACCGGAAAAACACCCATTTATTCCGACTCTTTGCTTCCTGTCGGATAGCCAGTCCCCAATCCACTTTAACACACTACCCCCAACTCCGTGTGCCCTAATCTTCTTCAGCAGCCTTTTATGGGACACCTTATCAAACGCCTTTTGGAAATCCAAAAACACCGCATCCACCGGTTCTCCTCCATCAACCGCCCTAGTCACATCTTCATAAAAATCCAACATGTTCGTCAAGCACGACTTTCCCCTCATGAATCTGCTCATCATCTTGTAAACCTCTATCAAGTCTCCTCTCAACCTCCTCCGCTCCAAAGAGAAAAGCCCAAGTTCCCTCAACCTTTCCTCATAAGACCTACCGTCCAAACCAGGCAGCATCCTGGTAAATCTCCTTTGCACTCTTTCCAGTGTCTCCACATCCTTCTTAAGAACATAGAACATAGAAAGCCACAGCACAAACAGGCCCTTCGGCCCACAAGTTGCGCTGATCATATCCCTACCTCTAGGCCTATCTATAGCCCTCAATCCCATTAAATCCCATGTACTCATCCAGAAGTCTCTTAAAAGACCCCAACGAGTTTGCCTCCACCACCACCGACGTCAGCCGATTCCACTCACCCACCACCCTCTGAGTGAAAAACTTACCCCTGACATCACCTCTGTACCTACCCCCCAGCACCTTAAACCTGTGTCCTCTCGTAGCAACCATTTCAGCCCTTGGAAATAGCCTCTGAGAGTCTACCCTATCCAGACCTCTCAACATCTTGTAAACCTCTATCAGGTCACCTCTCATCCTTCGTCTCTCCAGGGAGAAGAGACCAAGCTCCCTCAACCTATCCTCATAAGGCATGCCCCCCAATCCAGGCAACATCCTTGTAAATCTCCTCTGCACCCTTTCAATGGCTTCAACATCTTTCCTGTAATGAGGTGACCAGAACTGCGCGCAGTACTCCAAGTGGGGTCTAACCAGGGTCCTATAAAGCTGCAGCATTATCTCCCGACTCCTAAACTCAATCCCTCGATTAATGAAGGCTAGTACGCCGTACGCCTTCTTGACTGCATCCTCCACCTGCGAGGCCGATTTAAGAGTCCTATGGACCCGGACCCCAAGGTCCTTCTGATCCTCTACACTGCTAAGAATGGTACCCTTCATATTATACTGCTGCTTCATCCCATTGGATCTGCCAAAATGGATCACTACACACTTATCCGGGTTGAAGTCCATCTGCCACTTCTCCGCCCAGTCTTGCATTCTATCTATGTCTCGCTGCAACTTCTGACATCCCTCCAAACTATCCACAACACCACCTACCTTGGTGTCGTCAGCAAACTTACCAACCCATCCCTCCACTTCCTCATCCAGGTCATTTATGAAAATGACAAACAGCAAGGGTCCCAGAACAGATCCCTGGGGCACTCCACTGGTCACTGACCTCCATGCAGAGAAAGACCCCTCCACAGCCACTCTCTGCCTTCTGCAGGCAAGCCAGTTCTGGATCCACAAGGCAACAGCCCCTTGGATCCCATGCCCTCTCACTTTCTCAAGATGTCTTGCATGGGGGACCTTATCGAACGCCTTGCTGAAGTCCATATAGACCACATCCACTGCTCTTCCTTCGTCAATGTGTTTGGTCACATTTTCAAAGAACTCAACCAGGCTCGTAAGGCACGACCTGCCCTTGACAAAGCCTCACTACAAGCTTCTTGTAGTGAGGTAACCAGAACTGCACACAATATTCCAAATGTGGTCTCACCAAGGTCCTGTACAGTTGCAGCATACCCCCACGGCTCTTAAACTCAAACCCCCTGTTAATGAACGCCAACACACTATAGGCCTTCTTCACGGCTCTATCCACTTGAGTGGCAACCTTCAGAGATCTATGGCTATGAACCCCAAGATCTCTCTGTTCCTCCACATTCTTCAGAACCCTACCTTTGACCCTGTAATCCACATTTAAATTTGTCCTACCAAAATGAATCACCTCGCATTTGTCAGGGTTAAACTCCATTTGCCATTTTTCAGCCCAGCTTTGCATCCTATCTATATCTCTTTGCAGCCTACAACAGCCCTCCACCTCATCCACTACTCCACCAATCTTGGTGTCATCAGCAAATTTACTGATCCACCCTTCAGCCCCCTCCTCCAAGTCATTTATAAAAATTACAAATAGCAGAGGACCAAGCACTGATCCCTGTGGCACTCCGCTTGTAACCGGTTTCCAGTCCGAAAATTTTCCATCCACCACCACCTCTGTCTTCTGTTAGATAGCCAGTTACCTATCCAATCGGCCAAGTCTTGCCCTTCACAAATCCGTGCTGACTATCCCGGATTAAGCTGCATCTTTCTAAATGGTCGTAAATTCTATCCCTAAGGACCTTTTCCATCAACTTACCGACCACCGAAGTAAGACTAACCGGCCTATAATTACCAGGGTTATTTCTATTCCCTTTCTTAAACAGAGGAACCACATTCGCCACTCTCCAGTCCTCTGGCACCACCCCCGTGGACAGTGAGGACACAAAGAGAATGGTATATCTGTTTTGCAGGGGACTGGCCACAGGAGACTCCTGCACTGTCTGCCTGATCCTCCTCTATTGTCACTGGACTAGTAATCCAGAGACCCAGGGTGATGCTCTGGGGACCTGGGTTCGAATCCCACCATGTCAGATGGTGAAATTTGAATTCAATAAAAATCTGGAGTTAAAAGTCTAATGATGACCATGAAACCATTGTCGATTGTCGTAAAAACCCATCTAGTTCACTAATATCCTTTAGAGAAAGAAATCTGCTGTCCTTAACTGGTCTGGCCTACATGTGACTCCAGAATAAAAGCAATGTGGTTGACTCTTAAATGGCCAAGCAGGTTTAAAGCAAAATTTTGCAGATGCTGGAACCTGAAACAAAAGCAGAAAATGCTGGAGAAATTCAACTGGTCTGACAGCATCTGTCGAGAGAGAATAGAGCCAACGTTTCGAGTCTGGATGGCCCTTCATCAGAGCCCATCAATGCTCTCTGGATGCACTGTCACTGCTTCAACTAGACTAACTGCTGAGAAATATATGATCCTTATCTTTGCCTCAGTGAGCTCAGGGTCAGTTATTATCTCTGAATGGTGTTATGAGAAGGATGATGAGATCTGTTTACTGTCAGTAATTATTCAAAGTGAATTGGAAACTCCAGTCTTCGACTGGTCCAGCAAGCACCCACAGTCTCAAACCTGAGGGAACTTCCGAATATCACACCTTCAGCAAGAATTCTGCTTTGAAAAAAATCTTCAAATCAAAAGCTGCAGTATATTTCGAACACAAAAAAATATTTTCAGATGAAGCTTTACTCTGTATCTAACCCTGTGCTGTCCTTGTCCTGGGAGTGTTTGATGGGGACAGTGTAGAGGGAGCTTTACTCTGTATCTAACCCCGTGCTGTACTTGTCCTGGGAGTGTTTGATGGGGACAGTGTAGAGGGAGCTATACTCTGTATCTAACCCCGTGCTGTACCTGTCCTGGGAGTGTTTGATGGGGACAGTATAAAGGGAGCTTTACTCTATATCTAGCGCTGTGCTGTACCTGTCCTGGGAATGTTTGATGGGGACAGTGTAGAGGGGGCTTTACTCTGTATCTAACCCCATGCTGTACCTGTCCTGGGAGTGTTTGATGGGGACAGTGTAGAGGGAGCTTTACTCTGTATCTAACCCCGTGCTGTACCTGTCCTGGGAGTGTTTGATGGGGACAGTGTAGAGGGAGCTTTACTCTGTATCTAACCCTGTGCTGTACCTGTCCTGGGAATGTTTGATGGGGACAGTGTAGAGGGAGCTCGACTCTGTATGTAACCCCGTGCTGTACCTGTCCTGGGAGTGTTTGATGGGGACAGTGTAGAGGGAGCTCGACTCTGTATGTAACCCCGTGCTGTACCTGTCCTGGGAGTGTTTGATGGGGACAGTGTAGAAGGAGCTTTACTCTGTATCTAACCCCGTGTTGTACCTGTCCTGGGAGTATTTGATGGGGACAGTGTAGAGGGAGCTTTACTCTGTGTCTAACCCGTGCTGTACCTGTCCTGGGAATGTTTGATGGGGACAGTGTAGAGGGAGCTCGACTCTGTATGTAACCCCGTGCTGTACCTGTCCTGGGAGTGTTTGATGGGGACAGTGTAGAGGGAGCTCGACTCTGTATGTAACCCCGTGCTGTACCTGTCCTGGGAGTGTTTGATGGGGACAATATAGAAGGAGCTTTACTCTGTATCTAACCCCGTGTTGTACCTGTCCTGGGAGTATTTGATGGGGACAGTGTAGAGGGAGCTTTACTCTGTGTCTAACCCCGTGCTGTACCTGTCCTGGGAGTGTTTGATGGGGACAGTGTAGAGGGAGCTTTACTCTGTATCTAACCCCGTGCTGTACCTGTCCTGGGAGTGTTTGATGGGGACAGTGTAGAGGGAGCTTTACTCTGTATCTAACCCCGTGCTGTACCTGTCCTGGGAGTGTTTGATGGGGGACAGTGTAGAGGGAGCTTTACTCTGTATCTAACCCCGTGCTGTACCTGTCCTGGGAGTGTTTGATGGGGAACAGTGTAGAGGGAGCTTTACTCTGTATCTAACCCCGTGCTGTACCTGTCCTGGGAATGTTTGATGGGGAACAGTGTAGAGGGAGCTTTACCTTGTATGTGATGGACATGGGACATGAGAAGAACAGGGAGAAATGGGCCCCTTATATTGGCCAGATGTCGAGGTCCCAAACTTGTTTTCACTTTCACGCTTCACAGTTGATACATTCCCGAGTTTACCTTACCCATAACTGCTTCCAGCATTTCCTGTTCTTATTGACAAAACATCCACTAAATTAGAGTGAAATCACCAAGAGTGGAAACTAAACCTGTTGGATTCTCAGTCACCAGATGAGACCTGCAGTCACTCATTAGTTGCTGGTGTGAATGGTTCTTATTGATTCTCACACTCTCTGCAATTATCAATGTTCTCACACCAAAACCCAAAATGCTGAAGAAACTCAGCAGGTCTGACAGCATCTGTGGAGAGAGCTTGATGAAGGCTCAACCAGACTTTAAACTTTGGCTCTACTCTCTCCCCATGGATGCTGTCAGACCTGCTGAATTCCTTCAGCATTTGCTATTTTTGTTTCAGATTCCAGCATCGGCAGTATTTTGCTCTTCTCGATGTTCTCACATTGTGGACACTTTACATTCCAGCTCCCACAGAGCTGAATTAACAAAGCTCATCCAACTGTTCATGTGGGAATGACGGCCAAAGACAGGAATGGGAACACTTTCTGTTATTAGCAGGGAATTGGCAGTTAGAAACACAATAGATTATCTCTCTCATTCTTTCTCAAGTTGAATGTGATATTGGGGACTTCACTGTACACAATCCTATCTTTCCATTTCCACTTTGGAATACGTTTAAACAGAACTAATTATTTTTTCAGAACTGTTAATTCTTTAAATTCTGAAAAACTAATGATTTGAAAACTTTTTGAATCTCTGACCTTCTCCTTGCATCTTGAACTGAATTTGTTTAAAATTTTTCTCTGTGTCTCCTGTGACTCTTGTGGCAATTCTGTTGCTGTCTTTCAGTAGATTTCTCTGTATTCACTCCCACTCACTGAGAGATTTGGGTTTTTTTGAAGGGTTTTTGCAGCTTTCATTCCCAGTTGTGTGTGACAGTTTCCGTCACATATCACGTGACTTCCAGCTTAACAGGGCATGTACTTACCAGAAGTGGTTGAGTGAGACTTTAAGAAAAGTGAGATGAGAGGTGCAGCCAGTGAGAGACAGAGAGAGGGTGCGAAGGACTGTTCCACAAGGCATGGCTCAGGATTCTGACAGTAGCGACAGTGGCTACAGCAGGTATCAGCCATCCAGTGGCAAACAGGTACACTAAAATCAAATTGGGAATGGGCTAACTGAGCGGCAGATATATTGTGCTGTGTGTAGTGTTCAAAACTGAATCTGGAATGCTTGTTGAATCTTTCTGAGGATTAATGCATTTTAATTGAATGTAATGTCTCTACACTGTGAGATAATGTCCCATGTATCAGAGGATGCACCTGTTTTACTGTGTTTCCCAGTTCTCTCCTGTTTGGAATTTTCTGATATTGCTGGGCTGGTTTGTATAACTCCTGATTAGCAGAGTTCATGATTGTGTAAAGTTTAGCAGAGCAGTAAGAGTTTGAATGGGAGCCTCTTGGATATGTGTACACGTGCATTCTCAGAGCAGTTGTGTGAGTGGAGTTTCTGCTAATGTCAGTCTCCATAACTGCTGCAGCTCCGAGTGGTTTCGTTTGAAACTACAATCATTCTGCTCTCCATCTGTCTATTAATCTGCTTTTAATGTTTGCACAAGATTTATCCGAGGTTTCAACATGCATACTCAAAGCCCACATGCTATAAAGGAACCATTTCCTCACACATGGAATTTTAACATTCAACTCAACAACTTTGCTGGCTTGTGACTGCTGTTCAAGTTCTATTCGGTGAAAAGTTGTGTTGGAATTCTCTTCTCACACAATGTTAACCCTTTCATTGCCAACTCCCCAGAGTGGCAATCCAAGTCTGCTGAATCTCATTCATTCCAGGTTGCAGATGTTTTTAATTGTTGCTTCTGTTGTTGCTGATTTCATATTTGAGTGATAGTGTGATGACACAACAAAACAGATGTCTCTAAATTAACCATTGCCTAAAATAATACACTGTTGAAAAGTAGCATGTTTAGAATGATCATTGCACTCCCAACCAACTATTCACTTACTGTGCATCCTCATACACAACAAATTCAGGAAGATTCCTTTACAAGTTTTGAGGACACACTGAGACCAAGCTGTAACTACAGCAGAATATTCTGACCCTTACACAAAGCCAGAGACATTTCCTATCATGAAAAACTCTGATTCTGTAATGCTGGTTACTGGAATACAACATTACCCAAACCAAAAGAAAAGGGAAAACTGCGGATGCTGGGAATCTGAAATAAAAACAGAAAATGCTGGAAAAGCTCAGCATGTCTGGCAGCATCAGTGGAGAAAGAAAGAGTTAATTAACCTATCAACTCTGATATGACTGAAGCTGTGACTCGAAACATTAACTCTGCTTCTCTCTCCATAGATGCTGCTGAGTTTTTCCAGCATTTTCTGTTTCTATTATACAAAGTCACTTGAATATAGTTTCAAAATCCTCATTTTCACAGTTGTACATTTTGCATTGTTAAAAGTGATAATGATAAAAATCAAAAACCTATCACTTTGCTGTTTTGAGTTCACCTTGAACAACTAATAAAATGGATCATGGATAATTAACTCCAGTATTGACAGTGGAGAGATGGTGAGGGCTGCATAGATTAAACCAAATTGCACTTGTACCTGACCAGGGAGTGTTTGATGGGGACAGTGTAGAGGGAGCTTTACTCTGTATCTAACCCTGTGCTGTCCCTGTCCTGGGAGTGTTTGATGGGGAGAGTGTAGAGGGAGCTTTACTCTGTATCTAACCCCGTGCTGTACCTGTGCTGGGAGTGTTTGATGGGGAGAGTGTAGAGGGAGCTTTACTCTGTATCTAACCCCGTGCAGTACCTGTGCTGGGAGTGTTTGATGGGGACAGTGTAGAGGGGGCTTTACTCTGTATCTAACCCCGTGCTGTACCTGTGCTGGGAATGTTTGATGGGGACAGTGTAGAGGGGGCTTTACTCTGTATCTAACCCCGTGCTGTACCTGTGCTGGGGATGTTTGATGGGGACAGTGTAGAGGGGGCTTTACTCTGTATCTAACCCCGTGCTGTACCTGTGCTGGGAATGTTTGATGGGGACAGTGTCGAGGGGGCTTTACTCTGTATCTAACCCCGTGCTGTATCTGTCCTGGGAGTGTTTGATGGGGACAGTGTAGAGGGAGCATTACTCTGTATCTAACCCCGTGCTATACCTGTCCTGGGAGTGTTTGATGGGGACAGTGTAGAGGGAGCTTTACTCTGTATCTAACCCCGTGCTGTACCTGTGCTGGGAGTGTTTGATGGGGACAGTATAGAGGGAGCTTTACTCTGTATCTAACCCCGTGCTGTACCCGTGCTGGGAGTGTTTGATGGGCATGATGTGGAGATGCCGGCGTTGGACTGGGGTAAACACAGTAAGAAGTTTAACAACACCAGGTTAAAGTCCAACAGGTTTATTTGGTAGCAAAAGCCACACAAGCTTTCGAGGCTCTGAGCCCCTTCTTCAGGTGAGTGGGAATTCTGTTCACAAACAGAACTTATAAAGACACAGACTCAATTTACATGAATAATGGTTGGAATGCGAATACTTACAACTAATCCAGTCTTTTAGAAACAATTCAAACAAGTTTTGTTTCTAAAAGACTGGATTAGTTGTAAGTATTCGCATTCCAACCATTATTCATGTAAATTGAGTCTGTGTCTTTATAAGTTCTGTTTGTGAACAGAATTCCCACTCACCTGAAGAAGTGTTTGATGGGGACAGTGTAGAGGGAGCTTTACTCTGTATCTAACCCCGTGCTGTACCTGTCCTGGGAGTGTTTGATGGGGACTGTAGAGGGAGCTTTACTCTGTATCTAACCCCGTGCTGTACCTGTGCTGGGAGTGTTTGATGGGGACAGTGTACTGTTGGTTTCTCTCCCTTGAAGCCTTTGTGAAATAGTGTGGAGCAAGTGAAAATGTTACATTCTCTGATTTTATAAATGTTAGCTTATTCTTTTATCTGATTTTTAAGCGTGTTTCTTCATCTACAGGAGCAGACAGACATTTGGTTGACATTTTGAAAACTGTGAGATAATTATTTCCTGGCAGTTTATGCAAATTGAGTTTCTGATTGGTTGTACCTCTGGTTACTCTCATTCGCTGAAACCTGTCTAGAAGGCTGGTTCAATCAAGGTGTTTAAAACAGTTGAAGGAACGGTGGGGAAATCCAAGGGGCAGAATTTTGAAGTGAGAGTGGGGTCTATTCATGGTGATGTCAGGAAGCACTTCCTCACACAAAGGGAAGTGGAAATCTGGAACTCTGTCCCCCGAAAAGCTGCTGAGGCTTGGGATTAGTCATTATTTTCAAGACTAAGATTGCTTGGTTTTTGTTGGATGAGGGCTGGAGTGATAAGGGATATGGAACACGTTTGGGTAGATGGAGTCGAGATCCTTCATTGGACAGGATCTGGGACTGGTTCACTGGGATGGAAGCTCTCATCCTACTCTTCTGCATCAGAGAGATTAGCTCAACACAAAAATGATCCAAATTTTATACATTGTTAACTCCTTCAAACATCCCTGGGTCTGTCTGATACGAGAAATTTTCAGAACGGAACTGACTGCAGGCATTGAGAGAGTGGGAGGTTAGAATAACTTGCATTTATATAGAATCCTTAACACAGAATTAATAGTCCCAGTCGTGTGATGGAGCTGAAATTAGCCAACGTACTCAGGGTGACTCGTTAACCAGAACATTATCTGAAAGAGTTTCACTCAGTTACACACTAACAGGCACATGTTCATCTAGTTGATCATAAAATGGTGACATTTTGAATTACTGATTTTATTTTGAAAGGTTATAATTGAAAGATGATGTCTGGGTGGTGTGAAGTGCAGAATGAGAGAGAGCCAGCAATGACACAGTTAATCAGTTCTGTCATTACTGTCAAATGACGGTAACATATAAAATTGCAACTGGTTACATCGGGGGGGGGGGGGGGGGGGGAGGGGGAGATTGGTATGGACCTTCCAGAGAACTGAGCCAGAGTAATAAACAGCAACAGTTAGGGTTCACTACTTGAAATAGCATTGTACAGATGGAATACAATATTAGATTCTACCTTGAAACACTCCTGCACACCTAGAACACCATTCCGCACACAGTCGTGTTGTACACAACTCAGATTTCCACGGTTACTGAGTAATAATCCAATTATCTTACATATTTCTAGGAAAGCTTTGAGGAGACAAAGAAAGTCATGAGAAGGGAAAAGAATCGGCTGGCTGCTCAGAAGAGTCGACAGAGACAGACACTGAAAGCAGACACACTACATCAGGTAAAGGGATTGCGTGAAAGAGACAAACTGACTTGATCACCAGGTCAGACTAAATCCACAAAGTGACAGAAAAGGGATAAATGCCCAAACCAGGTAGCAGCTGCTTCAGGATTAAAGTAGGAAAGTGTACACAGGAACAGGCCATTCAGCCCATCTGCTCTTTGCTGGTGTTTATGATCCACATGAGGCTCCTCCTACCCCTTCGATTCCTTTCACATTTCTCTATCTAGTGGGGCTCCACAGGGATCTGTGCCAGGACCCCAACTGTTCACATTATATATTAATGATTTGGAAAGGGGAACTAAATATATTATCTTCAAATTGGCAGATGATACAAAGTTGGGTGGGAGGGTGAGCTGTGAGGAGGATGCAGAGATGCTTCAACGGGATTTGTACGGGCTGAGTGTGGGGGTATCTGCATGGCAGATGCAGTATAATGTGGATAAATGTGAGGTTATCCACTTTGGTAGCAATAATAGGAAGATAGATTATTACTTGAATGGGTGTATACTGAGAGAGGTGGATGCCCAACTTGGAGTCCTCCTGCATCAGTCGCTGAAAATAAGCGTACAGGTAAAAGCAAGCAGTAAAGAAGGTATGTTGGTACGTTGGCCTCAATTGCGAGAGGATTTGAGAATAGGGATTGGGATGTTTTGGTGGAATTGTATAGGGCGTTGGTGAGGCCACACCTGGAGTATTGTGTGCAGTTTTGGTGTCCTTATCTGAGGAAGGATGTCCTTGCTATAGAAGGAGTACAGCTAAGGTTTACCAGGCTGATTCATAAGAACATAAGAACTAGGAGCAGGAGTAGGCCATCTGGCCCCTCGAGCCTGCTCCGCCATTCAACAAGATCATGGCTGATCTTTTTGTGGACTCAGCTCCACTTACCCACCTGCTCACCATAACCCTCAATTCCTTTACTGTTCAAAAATTTATCTATTCTTGCCTTAAAAACATTCAATGAGGTAGCCTCAACTGCTTCACTGGGCAGGGAATTCCACAGATTCACAACCCTTTGTGTGAAGACGTTCCCCTTCAACTCAGTCCTAAATCTGCTTCCCCTTATTTTGAGGCTATGCCCCCTAGTTCTAGTTTCACCTGCCAGTGGAAACAACTTCCCTGCTTCTATCTTATCTATTCCCTTCATAATCTTATATGTTTCTATAAGATCTCCCCTCATTCTTCTGAATTCCAGTGAGTATAGCCCCAGTCTACTCAGTCTCTCCTCATAAGCCAATCCTCTCAACTCCGGAATCAACCAAGTGAATCTCCTCTGCACCCCCTCCAGTGCCAGTATATCCTTTCTCAAGTAAGGAGACCAAAACTGTACACAGTACTCCAGGTGTGGCCTCACCAGCACCTTATACAGCTGCAGCATAATCTTGCTGTTTTTAAACTCCATCCCTCTAGCAATGAAGGACAAAATCCCATTTGCCTTCTTAATTACCTGCTGCACCTGCAAACCAACTCCTTGAGATTCCTGCACAAGGACACCCAGGTCCCTCTGCACAGCAGCACGCTGCAATTTTATACCATTTAAATAATAGTCCATTTTGCTGTTATTCCTACCAAAATGGATGACCTCACATTTACCAACATTGTACTCCATCTGCCAGACCCTCGCCCACTCACTTAGACTATCTATATCCCTTTGCAGACTTTCAGCCTCCTCTGCACACTTTGCTCTTCCTGGGATGGCAGATCTGTCATATGAGGAGAGACTAAGACAGTTAGGATTATATTCACTGGAGTTTAGAAGAGTGAGGGGGATCTCATAGAAACTTATAAAATTCTAACACGATTAGACAGGGTAGATTCAGAAAGAATGTTCCCAATGGTGGGGGAGTCCAGAAATAGGGGTCACAGTTTGAGGATAAGGGGTAAACCTTTTAGAACTGAGGTGAGGAGAAATTTCTTCACCCAGAGGGTGGTGAATGTGTGGAATTCACTCCCACAGAAAGTAGTTGAGGCCAAAACGTTGTCTGATTTCAAGAAGAAATTAGATTTCGCTCTTGGGGCTAAAGGGATCAAAGGATATGGGAGGAAGAGGGGATCAGGATATTGAATTTGATGATCAGCCATGATGAAAATGAATGGCAGAGCAGGCTCGAAGGGCCGAATGGCCTCCTCCTGCTTCTAGTTTCTATGTTTCTAGTTTCCCTTCAATGTATCGACACCAATCACCTCAACCACTCTGCAGTGAGACTGATGTTCTCATCTCCCTCTGGATAAAGAGATTTCTCCTGAATTCTCAGAATTTTAGAGTCAGAGTCAACTCCCTCCCTAACAGCACTGTGGGTGTACATACTATACGTGAACTGCAGCGGTTCAAGAAGGCAGCTCACCACCACCTTCTCAAGGGGCAATTAGGGATGGGCAATAAATGCTGACCGAGCCAGTGACACCCACATCCCATCAATTATTATTTTTTAAATCTTATATGTTTTAGTGAGATCATTTCACATTCTCATAAACTCCAGAGAATATAACTGAGTAGGAGACGCTAAAAGGGTATTCACCCTCATAGTGCGAATTGACAGTTACACTGCAGATGTGAGGGAGCGCCACACTGTCAGAGGGTCAGTGCTGAGGGAGTGCCGCACTGTCAGAGGGTCAGTACTGAGGGAGTGCCGCACTGTCAGAGGGTCAGTACTGAGGGAGTGCCGCACTGTCAGAGGGTCAGTACTGAGGGAGTGCCGCACTGTCAGAGGGTCAGTGCTGAGGGAGTGCCGCACTGTCAGAGGGTCAGTACTGAGGGAGTGCCGCACTGTCAGAGGGTCAGTGCTGAGGGAGTGCCGCACTGTCAGAGGGTCAGTACTGAGGGAGTGCCGCACTGTCAGAGGGTCAGTACTGAGGGAGTGCCGCACTGTCAGAGGGTCAGTACTGAGGGAGTGCCACACTGTCAGAGGGTCAGTACTGAGGGAGTGCCACACTGTCAGAGGGTCAGTACTGAGGGAGTGCCACACTGTCAGATGTAAGATGTTAAGGTGAGAATATTTGCCTGTTCACCCTGAGAATTCGATGACCTTATTTGAAGAACACCATGCTTCTGATCTATATTTCTTGAGAACAGAAGTTGTATGATAGCCTGATGGTGTAAAAAGTGCAATGGGAACACAATTATTTTTCTAACCACTAAATAACCATATCCTGGGAGTATAGAATAGTGTAACATGACCATTCAGCCCATCCAGTTGCCACCTGTTCTGGAACAATCTAGTTAGTCCCATTCCACTACTGTTTCCACAAATCCTGGCAATTATTTCGCCTTCAAATATTTATCCAATTCTTTGTTGAGAGCCACAATTCCACCCTATCCATCACCCCATCCATCCAACTCCTGACCACTCCTGATATGAAAGCCTTATTGCTCTTCTGCCTCTGCACTGCACCACCCAGCTGATTTTAACCAGTCTGAAATCTCACCTGCTTCAATCCGCCCCTACCTCTACCTGTGCCCATACATTCCATCCCATCTTCCCAGTGCTCCTCGATCCCTGAAGCATGCAACATAACTTGAAGTTTGACTAATTCATGTGAAGTCCATCCTGCACTCTATCCAGCTTCCTGATGTACTCAATAATTTTACCAATTGCAGATCAGTCCTGGCCTTTTGGGGATAAGAAGCAGTAAGATATTTCTTTCTTTGCAGCTTGACCTCAAAAGAGTTGACCAGAAGGTGTTTGTGTCAGGTCCACTCTTCGAAATCCGGAGAGTGTTTCTCTGAGAATGATAGCACAATCTCACGGTTGGAAATACATCTGTGGTTGTCACATGTGAAACTGTCAGAGGAAGCAGTGAATCTGGTCTGTAATGGCTGATCACTGCACACTTCCTGTAGTTAGCTGGTTAGATTAATTAAACAAAAGCCCTATATTCTGAATTGAATGAATCAGATGGCTGCTGATACCAGGAAGCCATTTTTCAGTCTCCCTTGCCATTCTCTCTCTCTGTGTCATCACGCGTGCTTTGATCAGTCTCTAAATAATCTGGGATTTTGACCCGAAATTCTCAGAGAAATAAAGAAATTATACAATCTTGATTCATGACATGCTCTATCTGATCAGTTTGTAACCTGGAATTTGAAGTCTAATGGTGACCATGAAACCATTGTCAATTGTCCTTTAGGGAAGGAAATCTGCTGTCCTTACCCGGTCTGGCCTACATCTGACTCCAGAGCCACAGCAATGTGGTTGGCTCTCAACTGGCCCTCTGAAATGATCCAGCAAGCCACTCCGTTCAGGGACAATTAGGAAAGGGCAATAAATACTGACCTTGCCAGTGATGCCCACAACACATGAATAAATTTTAAAAACCATGCAGAGGGACATGGGGTGGGGAGTGAGTATTACTCACGTGTGGCTTTGTGCTCAGTATCCAGATTCACAAAATGGTTTACATCATCACGAGCGAGTGTAGGCGAGGAAAGTTCAACTATTTCCATGAAAAAATGTCAAGAATTTCCATCATCTTGTGATCTGCTGCCCCCTATTGGCCAGCAGCCGAGTGTGAGAAAGGAGGCGACAGTTGACCTTTTTGTCTGATAATGAATGGAACATTTCTTAGAAACTTTCGTAACAGCATCTCAGTAATTGATATTGTTTTAGTTTCTGGAATCCCCATCCTAACACTGAAATACTCTTTCCCCACTCTGTTTTTAAATGATTTGGATTCTTACTCAAAATGCTACTGAAAATTACTCTTGTCACATGTCGATTGACTCTCCAATCATGAGACAGTGTTCCACAATGAGCAGAATTTGAATTTGTCTCAGCAAGCAGCTGTGACGGGCTCGGAGAGTGTGGGCAACTCAGAAAATATCAATTCCCACTCACAACTGTGGAGTTTTAACTCCACGTTCTTCAAATGCAGACGGTCCATCGCTCCCTCACCCAAAAGTCAAGCCTGATTGGTCGATTGAATGCACTACCAATCCAATCTCCTGTGGTAGAGGGAGGCGGAGACCCGAGGAACCCCCCAGGGAGGGGGCTGGTCTGGGGCCCAGGATGGAAGTGGGGTGATAGGGGCGTCCTTGCGGTGGAGGTGAGGTGGGTGGTGGGAGATTTTATGGGGCAGATTGTGACCTCAATCGGCCCTGGATCCAGGGGTTAGGTGTAAAGGTCATCACATCCTGGATCCAGGGGTTAGGTGTAAAGGTCATCACATCCTGGATCCAGCATGTCCTGACCTCAGTGAATCTCCTGATCCTTGGGAGACCTGACCAATCAGAGTTAAACTGAAAAACCTGAATGACAATTAGCATTGCAGCCTCATTATCATATTGTGTAAAGCTGTGAACGGTCTTCATGTCTGGGCAGTGAGTTGAAGGAGAGTTTGGGTTGGGATTGTTCAGATTTCACCCTTCTGCGCAAGCCGCAACACCCCCATTGTCCCCGAACCACCCCCTCCCCGCCTCCCGCTCCCCCCTCCACTCCTCCTTCCATCATCCCCCCGGCCCCCCTTCCCACCCCCCCCTCCAGACTCCCTCCACTACCCCCCACCCTCCCCCCGACCCCCTCCACCACCCCTCGCCCCCCTCCACCACCCCCAACTCCAGCCCCCCTCCACACCCCCCCACCCCCCCACCTCCCTCCACCACCCCCCACCTCCCCCACCACTCCC
The DNA here is from genome assembly GCF_964213995.1 of Mustelus asterias. Taxonomy (NCBI): domain Eukaryota; kingdom Metazoa; phylum Chordata; class Chondrichthyes; order Carcharhiniformes; family Triakidae; genus Mustelus; species Mustelus asterias. Next base: position 90,218,860 of record NC_135818.1, read on the forward strand.
CACCTCCCTCCACCACCCCCACCTCCCTCCACCACCCCCCACCCCCCCCTCCACCACCCCCCGCCCCCCTCCACCACCCCCACCTCCAGCCCCCCTCCACACCCCCCCCCACACCCCCATACCCCCACCCTCCCCCCGACCCCCTCCACCACCCCCCCGCCCCCCTCCACCACCCCCACCTCCAGCCCCCCTCCACCCCCCCAGCCCCCCCACCCCCTCCACCTCCCTCCACCACCCCCCACCTCCCCCCACCACTCCCCACCTCCCTCCACCACCCCCACCTCCCTCCACCACCCCCCACCCCCCCTCCACCACCCCCCGCACCCCCTCCACCCCCCCCACTCCTCCTCCACCACCCCCCACCACCCCAGCCTCCCCTCCACGCCTCCCCTCTCCACCCCCCCACCCCGCCACCCCACTTCCAATCAGCGCAATGTCTAAACTTCCAGAAATGTTGTCAAATGTTTCTATTTCTTCTCTTTGTAGGAAAGTGAACATTTAGAGAAAGAGAATGCTGCCTTAAGGAAAGAAATTAAACAGCTGAATGAGGAGCTGAAATATTTCAGCACAGTTCTGAAAAGCCACGAGAGTCTTTGTTCTGTGGTAACTTCCCCAAATGAGGAGATGATTTACCCGACACACTCTTTCCACCAAACACACGCCAGCACTCCAGCACGGATCCATCTGTGAGACACAGTCAGACAGAAAGAAAGTTTGGAACTTGCACTGACAGCAAGCAATCAGATAGACAGAGACTGGAGGAGCAAACTGAGAGCTCCCAGCGTTACCTCTTCCCTCGAGAAGCAGGCTCACTTTGCTCACACAGCTATTCACTCTATGCCCTGAACCAACCAGACAGAGCTGTCAGGCTGTCAGTTCCCACTGAATTGCTAAACTTCATCTGACAACTCAACCTGGTCCTGGTTACTGAAGTAACCCCGCATTCAGTCTCACAGCACAAGCCCAGAACAGGAGAACAGAGACTTTAAAATTCTACAATCAAGGAAATGTGACTGATGTGGGGAACTCAATGTGCAACTTTCAGACTCACGGCAGCACTGCCTTGTACTGTGACTAGCTCATATCAGCGCCACAGAGAACATTTCACTCGGCAGGATATAGGCAGAGTGAGCAACTGTTCCAAAAACACTGCCCTCATTCACTGCGAGGAGTAAATGCTTATGGAATTCATCCTGAAAAAATGCAAAGTTTACATTAATTACCAGCCTATAGTTCCTCAATTCCTCAATTGTGAACATTTATAATGAGCGACAATGAGAGACCAGCCTAGCGAGGGTGGTGGTGGGGGGGGCGGGGGGGGGGGGGGGGGGGGATGGGAGGCGGTGGTTAAGATGATGGGTGGGGGTGAGGATTTGGGTGGGTAGGCTGGCATCTCATTTACCACCATTTTTACTTGCCTGATTCCAGTGGCAGATAAACAACACTGAAACTAGTGACTGGATGGAGACAGCGAGCGGGATTTTCCGGCCGCACTCACCCCAAGGCCGGAAATTCCGTCCATGGTCAATGGACTTTTGCATGGTCTGTCCGCCGCCCGCTACGATTCCCAGGGCAGGCGGGATGGGAAAATTCCACCCAGTGTGTCGAAGCTCTGCACTGTGGTTTAGTTAGACAAGGAGGGTCTAGGGGTACACAAACGTTTTCTGCTGGGCCTCCCTTACCCCAGGGCCTTCCCTAACCCATTTCCGCAGTCCATAACCCCTTATCAGGAACAATTCCTGTGGGTCCTGGTGAAAACTCCACATAGACAGTCACCCAAGGCTGGAATTGAACCCTGGTCCCTGGCATTGTGAGGCAGCAGTGCTAACCACTGTGCCACCTAAAGGGCGAGGGAGTGATGAGTCCCTTCCTAACCCTTTACGCAAAATGAAGTATCATAATGCTCCTAACTGAGACCAGTAAAGTCAGCTCTTACTGAGAATGAATCTCTGGTGAGACTGAGAGCCAGTGTACATTGTTCCGTGCATGTGAGTGTACAGGGAATTACCCCATAGGTACAGCGTCAACATTCACTATCAAGATAAAGTTTTGGGCGCTTTAATCTGCATCTAATCATAAAGGTTTGTATCAACTGGCAGGGTCCAATCAGAAATGTGAGGATTGCTGGATTTATACCCACCCAAAACTCCTACAGGGAATGGAACCATTAATAGTGCAGGAATGAGAGAGCTTCGACACACTGTTTTTAACTAGGAAAATGATTCAAATACTATCAGCACTGAAAAAGTGGAGGTATCAAAGCCAAATATAAACTCTAGGCAATAAGTCCTTGTCATAGAGAGATCCAGTGAGCTGTCAGAGAGATCCAGTGAGCTGTCAGAGAGATCCAGTGAGCTGTCAGAGAGATCCAGTGAGCTGTCAGAGAGATCCAGTGAGCTGTCAGAGAGGTCCAGTGAGCTGTCAGAGAGATCCAGTGAGCTGTCAGAGAGATCCAGTGAGCAGCTACACTCAGGTGAGCTGGGCAGAGGTGCTGTCATTCTATTTGGGACTGTGTATATTCACACAGCTCTGTTCCATTGGATCAAACAGCTTATTGATCGGGAATAGTAAGTGATTTCTGGAGTGTTGTTGATGATGTACCTTCTCAATCAGTGAGTAATCAGCTAAATGGTGCACTGAGAACTGTAGAATGAGAATCCAAATAAGTTAAATACTGGCTCTCACAATAGTGAGAGGACACGCTGTCATTCCATTTTAAAAGGGGACATTGAGACAGTCAAATGTCAAAGAAAGATTTCCATGAATGTGGCACCTTTCCCAATCAGAATACTTTGCGTGGTGCTTTACAACTGCTGAATTGGAGACTGATTCCTCATGAGAAGAAGCTATGAAGAAAGTGTTTGCCCATTTGTGAGTTTAAAATGAGACTCCAGCTCAGTGATGTCTGTGGAAAATCGACTTTAGAAGCCAATAAATCTGTCATCTCTCAATACCCACCCTTAGGGACATGCTCCCATGCCCACATGTCTGTCCTTGGCCTGCTGCATTGTTCCAAGCTCAACACAAACTGGAGGAACAGCACCTCATCTTCCGGCTAGGCACTTTATAGCCTTCCGGCCTCAACATCGAATTCAACAACTTCAGATGATTAGCTCTACCCCACCTCGACCCCTTTGTTTTCATTCTATTTTATTTAATTTTTTACTGTTCTCTACCTTTTATTTCTTTATTGTCTTTCTTCATTTTTCTTCCCCGCCCCCACTCTTTCCCCGTACTTCATCCCCCTTCCCTTACCTTTTCTCCCCCTTTGCTTCCCCTTTTCTACATTCTACTGTGTCCCACCCCCCCCCCCCCCCCCCCCCACCCCCCGCTCCATCTTCATCTGTCACAGCTTCTCTGCCGTTTGGCCATTCACACCCTTTATTCTCTCTATGGGCTGCCATTAGCAGCCTTTCCCCTGGTTTCTGTGGCTATGACTCATCTTTCATTCCTTCCCCCTGCAGTATAAATATCTCACACTTTCTCTGCCTTTTAGCTTTGACAAAGGGTCATCTGGACTCGAAACGTCAGCTCTATTCTCTCCTTACAGATGCTGCCAGACCTGCTGAGATTTTCCAGCATTTTCTCTTTTGATTTCAGATTCCAGCATCCGCAGTAATTTGCTTTTATCTTATGGAATCAAAGAAACCTCTAATAACACACACAATTCCTTATGAGGGGTGAAGGTCAAGATTTTTTACAATCTGTTTGACTTGTACAACATGTTAATTAAATATCTACCCACTCCAGACCCGAGGTTTAAATATTTAACTAAAGTAAAGGTGCATTTCTCATTGTCCCTCTCTGTCCACTGTACATTCTCGCGGCTGACATGTGCAGACAGGTTTGCTGTTGAAGCCTGTAGTTTTTCCTATGTCAGTGCCTTGGTGGATCTGGACTTCAATTCACAGAATGTTCCAGTTGAGAGTTAGTAACTGAGAAGTAAGCAATGGTAAGAGAATGTCTCAGTAACTGAAAGCTCTAGTTTATAAAACTTGTGCAAATGGACTGCAGCACATTGAAAGGACTCTTACTCTGATCTTTACTCCAGTGTGGTCATTTTTAAACATGTGATTGATTGAAACATTGACTAATTGGTTAAAACTGGTGGGTACAAATAAACTATCTGCCTTTCAGACTAAACTGAGCTTCACTAAGTTATATTTTGACTGACATTTCTCTTGTCTTGTTCCATTCCTGTTAACGAAATTTACGATAGAAAACCTTTTGGAATCCCAAATTAAGGAAAACATCTTTGAAACTATTTTTTAGGAAACTGAGGTTAAAGGAACCAGTCTATAGAACACAGACTGAATCTGTAAATTCCAGTGTAACTCTGCATTTAAATTACCAAACTGTCCAACATCCAATCCCGGGCAAGAAACAACTTCCACTAATCGAGAATTGGCAAAACCAAAGTCATTACCGATTCCATCCCTCTCTTGGTTGCTGTCCCAGATTGAACCAGACCACTTTCTACCTTGGCATCCAGCTTGACCTCAATTTGACCCTCCGACCCCATTTCTCTATCACCAAAATTACTGAATTCCACTTCTATTCAATTTTCTCAATGACACCCAGTCTCAGCCCATCTCCATCTGAAACTCACATCCAGACCTTCATTACCTCCTGACGTGATGATTCCGACATGCTCCAGGCTGTTCTGCCACATTATCCAAATCTCTGCTGCCAATATCCGAGACCCATTCCCATATCTCCCCCCCCCCCCCCACCCCCCCATCCCCACTCCGTGCTTGATGACCATCTCTGGATCTCAGTTTTAAAATTCTCATTCTTGTTTCCAAATCCCTCCATAGCCTTGCCCTTTTCTATCGCTTTCATCTCCTCCAGCTTCAACACCCAGCAAACAATGTCTTCCTCTCACTCTGGTCTCTGGACATCCCTGGTTTTAATCACTCTACCATTCGCCGTGCTTCTGGCTGCCTGACTCCAAGACAGGATTTTACCGCCTTGCTCGGGCGAGACTGGAAATTCCCGCCCTAGGGCAATGGAGATTTCCGTTGTCGTACACTTGCCCACGCTGATTTAGTGGAGGGCAAGGCGGTAGCTTTCTGGCCTAAAGCTCTGGAATTTCCTCCCTAAATCTCACTGCTTTAGCACTCTCTTTAAAATCTCCCTCTTTAACCCAGCTGTCTTAATAACTCATAATGTGACTCTGTGTAAAATTTTATTTGTTAATATTCCTGTGAAACACTTTGCGACCTTTTACAGTGACATGGTATTTACATTACTGAAACAAATCGTTTAGACTGTACTCCAATGCTGGTGCTTCTGTCCACTATGAGTTTCCTCCCACTCCCTCCCCTTCTAAACCTTTCCATACATCCCTTTCTTGTCTACCTTTCCTGTTCACCTCAATCATTCTGTGGGGCAGTGAGATCCACATTCCCATCACTCTCTGGGTAAAGGCATTTCTCCAGAATTTTGTATTGGGTTTATTTGTGACTATCTATAGCCCTTAGTTTTGGCCTTCCCCGCAAGTGAAAACATATTTTCTATGTCTATCCTTTCAAACCCTTTCACAAACTTAGAGACCCCCACCAGGTCACACCTCAGTCTTCTCTATTCTAGAGAAAAGAACTCCAATCTGTTCAATTATCCTGACAGATATAACCTCTTAGTTCTGATATTAACCGAGTAAATCTTTATCGCACCTTCTGCAGTGGCCAAGGTGTTACATAGATCCATGTTTGTTATTATATCTGGAATTAAGAATTGACTGATGATCATGAAAACCATTGTCAATTGCTGTAAAAACCCATCTGGTTCACTGATGTCCTTTAGAGAAGGAAATCTGCCGTCCTTACCTGGTCAGGCCTACACATGACTCCAAACCCCCAGCAATATGGTTGACTCTTAAATGGCCCAATAAGACATTCAGTTCAAGGGCAATTAGGGATGGGCAATAAATGCTGGCCCAGCCAGCGACTCCCACATCCCATGAAAGAATACATTTTTAAAAAATTCGAACCTATCAACAAAACTGACAAGACAGTTAGTTATTTGCTTAGTTGACATCATCAACAACCTAGTACGGAATATTCCAGCCCCCCGACCCCCCATGCTGGGATCGGTGAGCCATTGAAACTCCAGTTCACATCAGCCAGATACGAAGCTTCTACCAGCATGAGGGGCTGGAAAATTTCAGAGAAACTCTTTGTACCTGGAATTGTCCCTCTGCTTTCCCTGGCATTAGCTATTCACAAGAGGCTGCTAAATTCCAAAATAATAAAACATCGGTATTAAGAAGCTGATGATTTGGGCTGGAAATAATCACAAAACTGCTGGCTTGCCATCCACTGCAGAAGTTTTCCGGGCACTAATGGGAGTGACACATTCAACAGGAGCAGAGCAGCTTTGAGAAAATGCATGGAGCACAAAGTCCATCCTGGCAAAACTGATCTAACTCCAACGCTATCGTTCAGTGGCAGTTGTGTAGTGGTATTGCCACTGGATTAATAACCTAGAGACCCAGGGTGATGCTCTGGGGACACAAGTTCAAATCCCACCACGGCAGATGGTGAAATTTGAATTCAATAAAAAAAACCTGGAATTAAAGGTTTAAATGTCACTTCCTGAAGCCTCAGTACCAGCTCCTGTTCAACTTGTACACAAATTATCTTTTAAAAACTATCTCCTGAAAATTCATATCTGCTGATGATGACATCTGCCTTGCAACACAAGCCCCAACTTTGACACCTTGGACTAACCGAGGACTTGCCAAACCCTGAACAATACTGCAACACCCCATGGTGACTCGAGCCAAGCCTTGTAAAATCAGTGCCCAAATTATTCCATCTTTACAACACAAACACCAATAAAGAGCTCAACATCCATATGACAGTACGAAATAGGAACAGGAGTCGGCCATTCAGCCCCTCGAACCTGCATCATAATTCAATAGGATCACAGCTAATCTGATATTCTTCATGTCCACTTTCCTGCCTTTTCTCCGTAACCCTTCATTCTCTTACTAATCAAAAATCTATCTCAGCCTTAAATACACACAAGGTCTCTGTCCCCACAGCTCTCTGTGACAAGTAGTTCCAAAGATTCACATCCCTCTGAGAGAAGAAATTCCTCCTCATCTCAATCTTAAATTGGCACCTTTTTACTCTGAGACTCTGCCCTCTGGTTCGAGACTCTCCCATGAGGGGAAACATCCTCTCAGCATTTACCCTGTCAAACCCCCAAGAATCCGATATGTTTCAATGAGATCACCTCTCATTCCTCTAAATCCCAGTGAATAGAGTCCCAGCCTGTTTAACCTTTCCTCATTAGACAATCCCTCCACACCGGGGATCATCCCAGTGAACCTTCTCTGAACTGCCTCCAATGAAATGATATATTTCCTTACATAAGGGGAGCAAAACTGCTCACAGTGCTCCAGATGTGGTCTCACCAGTATCTTGTACAGTTGCAGCAAGACTTCCCTACTCTTATACTCCAACCCCCTTGAAATAAAGGCCAACATTCCATTACCCTGCCTGATGACCTGCTGCTCCTGTGTGCTAGCTTTCTGTGTTTCGTGCACAAGTACCCCAAAGTCCCTTTGTGCTGCTGCTTTCTGCATCCAAATGAATGGCAAAGCACCAGCTAATCCCAACATAGCTTGGAGTGACCCTAGATAGGACACTGACCATCCAGGAATATCTAAAAACAACTGCAGCCAAGGTCAAATCCAGAAACAACTTGATTGCCAAACTAGCTCAATGTGGAGCTGCTACCACCACCCCCCAGACCTCAGCACTCGCACACTCATACTCAGTAGAAGAATACTGCACCCCTGTTTGGCCAAGATCATCACACACAGACAAACACACATGCACCACGCACACACAGACAAACACACATGCACCACGCACACACAGACAAACACACATGCACCACGCACACACATGCACAAACACACATGCACAAACACACATGCACCACGCACAAACACACATGCACCACGCACACACATGCACAAACACACATGCGCCACGCACAAACACACATGCACCACGCACACAGACGGACAAACACATGCGCACCACATCCAAATACACACGCACCATGCACATATGGACAAACACACACGCACCACGCACAAACACACACGCATGCACCATGCACACACACGCACAAATACACATGCACTAAGCACACACGGACAAACACACACACACCACGCACACACACACACAAACACACATGCACCACGCACACACATGGACAAACACACACGCACCATGCACACACACTCACAAACACACATGCACCACGCACACACACGGACAAACACATGTGCACCACGCACACACACGGACAAACACATACGCACCATGCACACACGGACAAACACACATTCACCATGCACACACACGGACAAATGCACACGCACCACGCACAAACACACGCACCATGCACAAATACACATGCACCACGCACACACACACACACACAAACACGCACAGATTACTACATCTCCACACATCCGCCAACTTGCAATCACACACAAAATGATAGAAAAAGTTCACAACGCCCCCTCACCTGCCACTTCATGCTGATCTATTCAGTCCACCCAAGGTACGACTCCCATCAGGAAGGCCCATCTGGAAAAACATCTCACACAGGACTTCAATGCAAATTCCACCTGGACAATGAATGGGTATCATTGGACATGACAAACAAGTATCTGGTCTCAAACCCAACCCATCAGCTGCCCAGTTTCAACCTTCCAAGGAAAGAGTGGTCCACCCTCAACAGGTTCAGGAGCGACCATGGCCCCTGCTTGACCAACCTCCACAGATGTGGCATGAAGCCAGCCCCCTATATGCCTGTGGGAGGGAGCAAACCACAACACATCATAGAAGAGTGTCCAATCCACAGACTCAGCGGAGGCCTATCCACATTCAACTTGGCAGAACTGGAAGAAACATAGAAACGTAGAAGATAAGAGCAGGGGGAGGCCATTTGGCCCTTTAAGCCTGCTCTGCCATGTTACGATCATGGCTGATCATCCAACTCAATAGCCAAATCCTGCTTTTTCCCCATAATCTTTAATCCCATTCGCCCCAAGTGCGATATCCAGCTGCTTCTTGAATGCATTCAATGTTTTGGCATCAACTACTTTCTGTGGTAATGAATTCCACAGGCTCACCACTCTTTTGGTGAAGAAATGTCTCCTCACCTATGTCCTAAATGGTCTACCCTGAATCCTCAGACTGTGACCCCTGGTTCTGGACTCCCCCCACCATCGGGAACATCCTCCCTGCATCTATCCTTATTAGTCATAGAGGTCATAGAAACCCTATAGTGCAGAAGGAGGCCATTCGGCCCATCGAGTCTGCACCGACCACAATCCCACCCAGGCCCTACCCCCACATATTTTTATCCACTAATCCCTCTAACCTACGCATCCCAGGACTCTAAGGGGCATTTTTTTTTAACCTGGCCAATCAACCTAACCCGCACATCTTTGGACTGTGGGAGGAAACCGGAGCACCCGGAGGAAACCCACGCAGACACGAGGAGAATGTGCAAACTCCACACAGACAGTGACCCGAGCCGGGAATCGAACCCGGGACCCTAGAGCTGTGAAGCAGCAGTGCTAACCACTGTGCTACCGTGCCGTCCTGTTAGAATTTTATAAGTCTCTATGAGATTCCCCCTCAGTCGTCTGAACTCCAGCGAAAACAATCCTAACCTAGTCAATCTCTCCTCATACATCAGTCCCGCCATCCCCGGGATCAGCCTGGTAAACCTTCACTGCACTCCCTTGAGAGCAAGAACATCCTTCCTCAGAAAAGGAGACCAGAACTGTACACAATACTCTAGGTGTGGCCTCACCAAGGCCCTGTATAATTGCAACAACACATCCCTGCTCCTGTACTCGAAACCTCTCGCAATGAAGGCCAACATACCATTTGCCTTCTTTACCGCCTGCTGCACCTGCATGCTTACCTTCAGCGACTGGTGCACAATGTCACCCAGATTGGCTTAGGGACTTTTCTAAATAAAATAAATTAGTGAAAGGACTGAAGAGAGATCACAGATTTAAGATGATTCATACATTTTCAATGGTTTAAGGGCTACAGAAATGGGTAACATGAACTTGCTGGTCTGTGTCAAGTGGTTTGTTTTAATGCAGTTCACATTCTGACACTACGGGCCCGATTTTACCAACAATTTGCGCCCGTTTTCGGGCGCGAAATCGTGGTAAATTCGGGCGTCGGGCCTTTAACGCGATCTGCACCCGAATCCGAGCAAATCGCGACTTTACCGACACCTGATTCAGGCGCGGATCTGGTCTGCGCCCAAATGGGGCGGCCCGACGATTTAAATGCATAAGCATGCATTTAAATCAATTTAATGAACCGCGCGCCCAACTCTACCACCAAATCCCACTTTACCGTCTTCTGGTCCGTTCCGGATCCGCGCTGTAAGCGACCTGCAAAATAAAAATCTGAAGCGGATTTCTATTCTGCAGGGGAACCTCCAAAGCTCTCTCTGCCCTTGTGAAGTCAGTCTGCGGTCACCATCCTTCTCGATCATCCTTCTCAGAGCGCCCCTATATCCAGCCCACGCCCCCCACCAGTGGCGATCCCTCCACCCCCCTCATCCTGGCAGACCCCCCAGCTAACCACCCCGGCAGACCAACCCCCCTCCCCCTGGAGGCAGATCCCCCCGACGGAAGGCAGACCCTCCTGGCAGAGCACTCCACCCCCTGCTGAACCCCCCCGGGATCAAACCCCCCTGGGAGGCAGGCCCCCCTCAGCAGACCACACCCCCAACCTGCCTCGATCGCTGGTCTCCCTCCACCATCCTTCTCCCTTCTCGACCATCTTCAGTCCTTCGAGAGCCTGCAGCACCTTCCCGGCCACAGACTTGGAGCCACGGCTAAAGTGACCGGGCTTCACACTGTTCCGCTGGCGTCCGCCGGAGGAGGGGGGCGGGCTCAGGTGGATCTCTGGTTGGGGGGGTGAGGAGGGGGCTCAGATGGATCTCTGGTTGTGGGGGGCGGGGGGGGGAGGGGGCTCAGATGGATCTCTGGTTGGGGGGGGGGTCTGCCGAGGGGGGCCTGCCTCCCGGGGGGGGTCTGTATTATTAAACTGGCCAAAAGGTAGGTGTCCTGGCTCATGTGACTTTGCTTCTCCACAAAAACTTCAGAAGGGATGTTTATCTAATGTCTGGAATAGTAGGCATAACTCAAAAGACTGAACGCACAGATATCACAGCGTGAAAAGCCAGCATTCTTTTAGATGAAATATACAGGCACCATAGACTTTTCTTCAACTGCAGTAATGACTGGAGTGGCCAACATAGGACCAGTTGGAAGGGAGCTGACAGCCTCCAGTGTAAAGTGCAGGAAGACATTTCAGAGTCCGGTGAATGGTGAGATTTTTATTTCAGCATGAAAGGCAAAAAAGATAATTTATTGACCTGATTCAGTTGTTCCAGATGAGACTCGACGATTTCCGGGCAGCTGGACAGAGATATTGGTACAGGATGGATCAGTGGGAGCACTGACTGACAGACGAGTCCATGGAAATCTTTCGGCACCCACTCATTATCTGTGTTTAACAACACAGATTTGTGGCATCATGGAAATATTAAAAGTTACTTCTGATCAGCAAGAATGATGCAAATTGCAAATGTAGTTAAATACACGCAGCTGTGTTTATTGCTTCTGAGTGGCTTGCACAGGAACAGGTTATATTTTTAAACTAACAAATAATTGTCATTCTGAGTGAGAAATTTACTCACAGGTATGATTTTAAGTCAAGGCATCATTTCTACTCCTCAGACCTGCGATCTGACACGGGCGCGCTTTTTCAGATTTTTTTCGAACTGCGCATGCGCAGTTCAGAACTCTGATCGTTCCGGCAGCGCTAAGCCCCGCCCACAGCGCGGATCGGACTGGAGCCGGCAAAAAGCGTATGGACGCGCTGGAAAGAGGATTCCGGTCTCGGATCTGCATTACGCCCAGATTCGGCACTTAGACTCAAAATGGTAAAATCGGGCCCTGCATCTGCACATGTGCAGGGAGTGCGCCCCCTAGTGTATAAAGAGATAGCACAGGGACAATTGCCGAATGTGCTGTACGATTCTGTGCTCAACTCCTCCAATGTCTGCTTCACAGATTTGATGTGAAAGTCAATCTTTTGGAGGAATGGGCTTCAGCGGAGGATTAATATACCAGAGAGATGGGCTTTTCTAATGTATGGGAGGACATTTCTTTCTGATTGCTGATAAATGTTCTTAAATCAATCAGGTCGATGTGACAAGGCCAATTGTTTACTGAGAAGTGAGTGATTTCGGTATAACTGCCCTTTCTCATTCCACACATGATGTTCTTATTCTTTTTAACCGGTATTATTATATAACAAATGAATGGTAGCATAGACAAGCCAGAAGCAGGGTTGTGATAGGTAGAAACTGGAGGGAGACTTTCACTGACCTGGCAGTGAGAGCAGCAATCCGATTCGACCCTGGAAGGAAATGATCAAGCCCGTTAATGATACTTTGAGGATGACATGAACAGGTTATAATTTTTCCCGCCTCATACATATCAGAGGTAATGTTAAAATCATTGAAGGGCAAACAGACAGTTAAGCAGTTGGTTAGAGATGCTGCCACACACGGGGTGAACTTTGAACAAATGCCCTCAATAAGGAACATTCCAAGCTCAATGATAAAATGATCATTTGGCCAATGGCTACTCTGTCCTTCAACGCAATCACGATTAAGACTGATTAACAGGAGTACAATATTAAGTTGTGGAGGCAGGTAGGGAATTCTTGCAGCTACTGAAGAAATGTTAAACTTTGATCGATGCACCTGAACTGACCACACTGGGCGGAACGGTAGCACAGTGGTTAGCACTGCTGCTTCACAGCTCCAGGGACCTGGGTTCGATTCCCGGCTTGGGTCACTGTCTGTGTGGAGTTTGCACATTATCCTCGTGTCTGCGTGGGTTTCCTCCGGGTGCTCCGGTTTCCTCCCACAGTCCAAAGATGTGCAGGTTAGGTTGATTGGCCATGCTAAAATTGCCCCTTAGTGTCCTGAGATGCGTAGGTTAGAGGGATTAGCGGGTAAAATATGTAGGGATATGGGGGTAGGGCCTGGGTGGGGTTGTGGTCGGTGCAGACTCGATGGGCCGAATGGCCTCTTTCTGCACTGTAGGGTTTCTATGATTCTATGATGGCAAATGTCTTCGCCTTGTTCTGGGTAACACTGCGGTGTCACAGTGACAACATATTGAAACATAAAATACGAGGCAAAAGGCAACACAACTGAAAGTTAAGCACATATCATGCAGAAACAGTGAATAAAAATAAATACATTAAGTTTATTTATTAGTCACAAGTAAGGCTTACATTAACACTGCAGTGAAGTTACTGTGAAATTCCCTTAGTCACCACATTCTGGCACCTGTTCGGGTCAATGCACCCTAACCCGCACATCTTTCAGACTGTGGGAGGAAACCGGAGCACCCGGAGGAAACCCACACAGACACGGGGAGAACATGCAAACTCCACACAGACAGTGACCCAAGCCGGGAATCGAACCCAAGTCCCTGGTGCTGTGAGGCAGCAGTGCTAACCACTGTGCCATCATGCCATCATTATGATGTTATCTTCAAATACTCTGTTCAATAATATTCATTATCCTCCATACTCTGGAGCATATTGTGAATATTCACAATTGTCCACACTCCAGTGAATATGCTGAACATTTGTTACCCTCCATATTCTGTTATAATTCAGGTCAGAAACTCCAAAGTGTTTTATGAAGTCCGCCTGGATTGTAAGTTTTGCACTTTGAATTTGGCTCGGGTAAGCATGAGATGCTTCACTTCAGGTATGATTCAAATGACCCACTAGGGAGCTTTTATCAAACAAAGTTTATTTAGGCGTGACATTAGTGTACCTTTAAGAAAGGTTTTTTTAAAATCATGATCTCTGCAGCTCTCACAGCTTCAGTGTTTCTCAGCTCACAGCCTTAGCTGATGTTATAATGGCACAGGCTTGTCTGGAGATGTCCTTTTATTGCTACTTCAATAGCTTCAGTGGGGTCTGTTTATTCCAACTCTGGCTTGTTTTATGATCCTGCATTGTTAGGAGGAAGGTCATGTGTTTTTGGACAGTTTTTTTTACCTTTCCAGTGAGCTTAAGGCTACATTTTCTGTTTGGCTATAGTTAGATTTGAGTTTTAGAACGGACAGCAAGCTGGAAAAAAGTGTTTCTCTCTCTCCCTGTTTTGTTTGGAAATTCTGCTGGTTATCTGAAAGCAAGGTCTTGCCTTTCTGAAGGGTAGAATCTGCTGTTGGTGGTTTGACCTGTCTCTCCCTGTTGTTCTGACTTCACACAGTTCTGAGTGTCAGGAGACCCTCAGTATTCATCTAAAGGACTCAAGTCCAGGACCACGTGAGCATTAGTCTTTGCTGTGTTAAACCTGTGAAAAGGGTCTTTTGTCTATGGGATTGGTTTGATTGGAACACATTAGATATATGTGTTTAGGGTTATACATTATATTGTTTGTTTTGTTCCTTGTTTGTAATTGATAAAAGTTCTTGCTAATTTTCTTTCTCTACATGTTAACTATATTCTTAAATACACTTTGTTTGATAAAAGCTCCCTAATGGGTCATTTGAATCACACCTGAAGTGAAACCTATCATGCTTATCCTAGTCAAATTCAAGATGAAAAACTTCCATAAAACACTTTAGAGTTTCTGATCTGAACCATAACTAAGAATATAGTTAACATGCATAGAAAGAAAATTAGTAATAGCTTTTATCAATTGCAAACAAAAACAGAACCACGATAATGTATAGCCCATAACAAATATATCTTAAATGTTCCAATCAAACAAAACTTCCTAAAGACAAGTTACCCTCCATATTATAATCCGGGCCCGGATGGAATGCATCCCAGGGTACTGAAAGAAATGGCTGAGGTAATAGCAGATGCGTTAGTAGTAATTTATCAAAATTCGCTGGACTCTGGGGTAGTGCCGGCTGACTGGAAAACAGCTACTGTTACGCCGCTGTTTAAAAGAGGAAGTAGACAAAAGGCGGGTAACTACAGGCCGGTTAGCTTAACGTCCGTAGTTGGGAAGATGCTAGAGTCCATTATTAAAGAGGAAATAACAGAGCACCTGAATAAGAATGGTTCGATCAAGCAGACGCAGCATGGATTCATGAAGGGAAAGTTGTGTTTGACGAATCTACTGGACTTTTATGAAGATGTCACTAGTGCGGTTGACAGAGGGGAACCGGTGGACGTGGTGTTTTTAGATTTCCAGAAGGCGTTCGATAAGGTGCCTCACAAAAGGTTGCTGCAGAAGATTGGGGTACACGGAGTTAGGGGTAAGGTGTTGGCGTGGATTGGGGATTGGCTATCTAACAGGAAGCAGAGAGTTGGGATAAAGGGTGCTTTTCTGGTTGGCAGTTGGTGACCAGTGGCGTGCCGCAGGGATCAGTGCTGGGGCCTCAATTGTTTACCATTTACATAGATGATCTGGAGGAGGGGCTGAATCTAGGGTATTCATGTTTGCTGATGACACGAAGGTGAGTGGGAAAGCGAATTGCGTGGAGGACGCGGAAAGTCTGCAGAGAGATTTGGATAGGCTGAGCGAGTGGGCGAGGATCTGGCAGATGGAATATAAAGTTAGCAAATGTGAGGTTATCCACTTTGGAAGAAATAATAGTAAATTGGAATATTATTTAAATGGAGAAAAATTACATCGTGCGACTGTGCAGAGGGACCTGGGGGTCCTTGTGTACGAATCGCAAAAACTCAGTCTGCAGGTGCAGCAGGTGATCAAGAAGGTGAATGGAATGTTGGCCTTTATCGCGAGGGGGATAGAATATAAAAGCAGGGAGGTCTTGCTGCAACTGTACAAGGCACTGGTGAGGCCGCAACTGGAGTACTGTGTGCAGTTTTGGTCCCCTTATTTGCGAAAGGATATATTGGCCTTGGAGGGAGTGCAGAGAAGGTTCACCAGGTTGATACCGGAGATGAGGGGTGTAGCTTATGAGGAGAGATTAAACAGATTGGGTCTGTACTCGTTGGAGTTTAGAAGGATGAGGGGTGATCTTATAGAGACATATAAGATAATGAAGGGGCTGGATAGGGTAGAGGTGGAGAGATTCTTTCCACTTAGAAGGGAAACCAGAACTAGAGGGCACAGCCTCAAAATAAGGGGGGGCCGGTTCATAGAATCATAGAAACCCTACAGTGCAGAAGGAGGCCATTCGGCCCATCGAGTCTGCACCGACCACAATCCCACTCAGGCCCTACCCCCACATGTTTACCCGCTAAGCCCTCTAACCTACGCATCTCAGGATTCTAAGGGGCAATTTTTTTTAACCTGGCCAATCAACCTAACCCGCACATCTTTGGACTCAGAACAGAGTTGAGGGGGAACTTCTTCTCTCAGAGGGTAGTGAATCTCTGGAATTCTCTGCCCATTGAAGTGGTGGAGGCTTCCTCGTTGAATATGTTTAAATCACGGGTAGATAGTTTTCTGATCGATAAGGGAATTAGGGGATATGGGGAGCAGGCGGGTAAGTGGAACTGATTCGCTTCAGATCAGCCATGATCTTGTTGAATGGCGGGGCAGGCTCGAAGGGCCAGATGGCCTACTCCTGCTCCTATTTCTTATGTTCTTATGACAAAACCCTTTCTACAGGTTTAACACAGCAAAGACTAATGCTGACGTCATACTGGAACTGAGTCACTTGGTTGGAGAACTGAAACACTGACTTCTCAGCCTTGTAATTTCCAGCAGCACTCTGGATATATCGAGAACAGTTTGAAGTCAGAACAGCTTCCCAAAACTCCAGGGAGAGAGAGAGACTCTAGGCAAGCCAACCAACAACACCAGATTTTCCACTCCAGGAAGGCAAAAAGCCTTGCTTTCAGCTAACCAGCAGAATTTCCAAAACCAGAGACAGAGAGAGGGAGAAACACTGCTTTTCAGCTTGATGTCTACCCCCTTCTAAACTAAAGCTGCAGCCAGCAGCCAAACAGAAAATGGAACCTTAAATTCACTAGGAGGGAAGAAAAACTGTCCAAAACACATGATCTGCCTACCAGTCCTCCTCCTAACAACGCAGGGTCACAAAAACAATCCCAGAAAGTACCTGAGGCCCAGAGTAAAAATAAACAAATCTCCATTTAAACCACTGAAGTAGCAATAAAAGGACTTCTATCAGACAGCCTGGTAACAATGAGAAAAAAAACTCCAAAAAAGCCTGCTTATAACTGCAGAGAACATGATTTTTAAAAAAACACTTCTTAAAGTACACCAAGGTCA
This sequence comes from Mustelus asterias, assembly GCF_964213995.1. Classification (NCBI taxonomy): domain Eukaryota; kingdom Metazoa; phylum Chordata; class Chondrichthyes; order Carcharhiniformes; family Triakidae; genus Mustelus; species Mustelus asterias. The sequence goes on from NC_135818.1 coordinate 90,236,191, forward strand.
CAACTCTGTGGTGAATATTGTGAATAGTCGTTATCCTCAGTGGTGTTCCATGTCACCAGTTTTGTTTCCAGAACATTACTGCCTGGAAATGTCCCTGAATCGCAGAATTATTACAGCACTGCAGTGGACCATTCAGCCCATTTGATCCATGATATCCCTCTGAAAGACTGATTCATCATGAGTCACTCCCATGCCTTCTCCAGCTTGTCCCAACATTCTTCTTTTTTAGATAGCAAAGCCCTGATTGAAGCTTCCTCCATTACACTCTCAGGCAGAACATTCCAGTCGTTGCTTGAAAACATTTATCCTCCTGTCGCCATTGTTTCTTTTGCTCATTACCTTAAATTTGCATCCTCAGGTTCTTGATCCTTTCACCAATGAGAACAGTTTTTTCCTGTCGACTGTCCAGAACCCTCATGGTTCTGAACACTGTTACCAAATCTCCTCTCAGCCCTTTCTTCTCCAAGACTCCCAATGTCTCCAATCATCAATGTCCTGGCAACTTTTATAACTAAGATGGTAGAGAGAGTTTTTATATTTGGTGAGGTAAAGGGAAACTACAGACAATGGTGCAGAGTAACAATTTAGGTTTCAGAGTGTGACAGGAAGGGACAGACATATGGCAGCAAGGATATTCCAACCAATAAGGCTGAATATGGTAAAATAAATAGCAGTTTGAACCCTGTGTCTGACTGCATCCAACATTTGTAATAAAAGGGATAAATTGTTCGCACGGATAAGAATAAATATATATTGCATGAGACGCATTACAGAGGCATAGTGGAAAGGTGACTAAAGCTGGGACCTGAATGTTGAAGAGTATTTAACCTTTTGAAAAGATTGGAAATTAGGAAAAGGTGGTGGGGTAGCTGTGTTAATTAAGAATGTCCGGATGGGATTTATCCAAGGATTCTCTGGGAGGCAAGAGAAGTGATTGCAGAGCCTCTGGCTCTGATCTTCAGGTCGTCGTTGGCCTCTGGTATAGTACCAGAAGATTGGAGGTTAGCGAATGTTGTCCCATTGTTTAAGAAGGGGAACAGAGACTTCCCCGGGAATTATAGACCGGTGAGTCTCACTTCTGTTGTCGGCAAGATGTTGGAAAAAATTATAAGGGATAGGATTTATAGTTATTTGGAGAGTAATGAATTGATAGGTGATAGTCAGCATGGTTTTGTGGCAGGTAGGTCGTGCCTTACTAACCTTATTGAGTTTTTTGAGAAAGTGACCAAGGAGGTGGATGGGGGCAAGGCAGTGGACGTGGTATATATGGATTTTAGTAAGGCGTTTGATAAGGTTCACCATGGTAGGCTTCTGCAGAAAATGCAGATGTATGGGATTGGGGGTGATCTAGGAAATTGGATCAGGAATTGGCTAGCGGATAGGAAACAGAGGGTGGTGGTTGATAGTAAATATTCATCATGGAGTGCGGTTACAAGTGGTGTACCTCAGGGATCTGTTTTGGGGCCACTGCTGTTTGTAATATTTATTAATGATCTGGATGAGGGTATAGTTGGGTGGATTAGCAAATTTGCTGATGACACCAAAGTCGGTGGTGTGGTAGACAGTGAGGAAGGGTGTCGTAGTCTGCAGGAAGACTTAGACAGGTTGCAAAGTTGGGCCGAGAGGTGGCGGATGGAGTTTAATGCGGAGAAGTGTGAGGTAATTCACTTTGGTAGGAATAACAGTTGTGTTGAGTATAGGGCTAACGGGAGGACTTTGAATAGTGTGGAGGAGCAGAGGGATCTAGGTGTATGTGTGCATAGATCCCTGAAAGTTGGGAATCAAGTAGATAAGGTTGTTAAGAAGGCATATGGTGTCTTGGCGTTTATTGGTAGGGGGATTGAATTTAGGAGTCGTAGCGTTATGTTGCAACTGTACACAACTCTGGTGCGGCCGCACTTGGAGTACTGTGTGCAGTTCTGGTCCCCACATTACAGGAAGGATGTGGAGGCTTTGGAGAGGGTGCAGAGGAGGTTTACCAGGATGTTGCCTGGTATGGAGGGGAGATCCTATGAGGAGAGGCTGAGGGATTTGGGATTGTTTTCGCTGGAAAGGCGGCGGCTAAGAGGGGATCTTATTGAAACATATAAGATGATTAGAGGTTTAGATAGGGTGGATAGTGATAGCCTTTTTCCTCTGATGGAGAAATCCAGCACGAGGGGGCATGGCTTTAAATTGAGGGGGGGTAGTTATAGAACCGATGTCAGGGGTAGGTTCTTTACCCAGAGGGTGGTGAGGGATTGGAATGCCCTGCCAGCATCAGTAGTAAATGCGCCTAGTTTGGGGGCGTTTAAGAGATCCGTAGATAGGTTCATGGACGAAAAGAAATTGGTTTAGGTTGGAGGGTCACAGTTTTTTTTTAACTGGTCGGTGCAACATCGTGGGCCGAAGGGCCTGTTCTGCGCTGTAATGTTCTATGTTCTATGTTCTATGTCATTAGTACAGTAGTGAGAGATAACCTTCTCAAAAGTGCAAGATGTAGGCCAGAATTCTTCGGTCTTGTTTGCCCCACTACTGTTGCCAGTGGGAACGGAGAATTTGGTTCTCAGCCAAATCTCACTGCTGTGGGACCGGAAAATCCCAGCTGCGGGTGAGGTCTGTAGAATCAGTTTGGGTTCAGGTAAGAAATGGTAAATGTAAGTGGTCACTTGTGGGAGTAGTTGATCAGTCCCCTAACAGTAGTTACACTATTGGACACAGTCTACAGAAAGAAATAAATGGGTGTGTAAGAAAGGTACCATAGTAATTGTGTGGCTTTGATCTACATGTAGATTGGGCAAATCAAATTGGCAATGGTAACCTGGAAATTGAGGTAATAGAGTGTCTTTAGAACAATTTCTTAAAGCAGTAAGTTCCAGAACTGGGCGGCACGGTAGCACAGTGGTTAGCACTGCTGCTTCACAGCTCCAGGGACCTGGGTTCGATTCCCGGCTTGGGTCACTGTCTGTGTGGAGTTTGCACATTCTCCTCGTGTCTGCGTGGGTTTCCTCCGGGTGCTCCGGTTTCCTCCCACAGTCCAAAGATGTGCGGGTTAGGTTGATTGGCCATGCTAAAAAAATTGCCCTTAGTGTCCTGAGATGTGTAGGTTAGAGGGATTAGTGGGTAAATATCTAGGGATATGGCGGTAGGGCCTGGGTGGGATTGTGGTCGGTGCAGACTCGATGGACCGAATGGCCTCTTTCTGTGCTGTAGGGTTTCTAAGATTCTAAGATTTCTAAGAGAACCAACCAGAGAGCAGGCTATTCTAGACCTGGTAATGAACAATGAGACAGGATTAATTAATAACATCATGGTAAAGGAGTTTGTCGCTGACAGTGATCACAGCATGATAGAATTTCACATTCACTTTAGTGGTCAAGTGTGTTTGAAACCTAAATATCAGTAACTCTGAGAGTATGAATGCAGAGTTGGCTAAGATGAACTGAGAATCTAGATCAAATGGCAGTGATAGACTTTAGGAAATATTTAATAATTCTCAGCAAAGATTTATCCCAGTGAGAAAGAAAGACTCTTTTGGAAGGATGCATCACATGTGGCTAAATACGAAAGTTAAGGATAAATTGAAAGAAACACGGTAAAAATTGAAGACAATATGTCTTCAGTTTAATTAAATTATTTCACACACAGACACACAAGCCTGCTTCACAGAATAATACAATAGATCCCAAAAATATTAAAAATAATACCATCTGTTGTCACATTGGTAAGTGGCAAGTAATATTTGCGCCACACAAGTGCCAGACATTGGCCCGCTGCCTCAGAAAAGCAGTCAGCATAATCAAGGACCCCACGCACCCTGGACATTCTCTCTTCCACCTTCTTCTGTCAGGAAAAAGATACAAAAGTCTGAGGTGGGGACACCATTGCCTACATTAAGCACTGTGTAAAATACCAGATCAAAGTTCTTCCATTGCTCCCAGATTATTGCGCCATTTTTAAAGAGATTTTAATAACAGGACAATCAGCTGTTAATAACAGCAAGGTCAGTGATTGTTACAGCAATTGTTGTTTTCCCTGCAGCTGTAATTTTAAACTTGAAAAGATGCCAAAGTTCACCAATGAATTGAACATTGTCTGATGATAAAATCTGTCCCTGTGGAATGAATAAGCCAAGCCCTTGAATTTGAAGGTAAGCACGCAGTGATTTATAATCATTAATAAAAACCATTCCTGCAACACCTAATTGATGGATTAGGTGCCAATGTGATAAACTTGTCTTTATTAAGTTACTCAACTTACCCGCAGAGTTTGTCTCCTTAAATCTCAGTGACAAGGTGTTTGAGATCATTCAGAAATGCATCTCTTGTTCTGAGGGAATCCCTCAGGACTGAGGATAATTTCCACTCCAGTTGTATGGGAAAACACACGGGAAAGCCATCAACCCCTTATCCTCTATTCTCAAGACTTTTTCAATCATTTTTACTGCAATTCACACTTTAGATCATTGCTTTTTTTAAAAAAAATGTACAGAAATGTCCAGAGCAAACATTTTACTTCGTGGTAGTATTCTCAGCATTAAGTCTTCCTGACAGCACTGGAGAACAAAATGTTAATAAAGGGTTAACATCCACTAGGGAACAGACTGACAACTGTCCATCTTGTATTACATAGAAGCATAGAACACAGGAGCAGGAGGAGGCCATTCGGCCCTTCGAGCCTGCTCCACCATTCATTACGATCATGGCTGATCATCCAATTCAATAGCCTAATCCTGCTTTCTCCCCATAACCTTTGATCCCATTCGCCCCAAGTGCTATATCCAGCCGCCTCTTGAATACATTCAATGTTTTGGCATCAACTACTTCCTGTGGTAATAAATTCCACAGGCTCACCACTCCTTTGGTGAAGAAATGTCTCCTCATCTCCATCCTAAATGGCCTACCCCCTGTATCCTCAGACTGTGACCCCTAGTTTTGAACACCCCCACCATCGAGAACATCCTCCCTGCATCTACCCTGTCTAGTCCTGTTAGAATTTTATAAGTCTCTATGAGATTCCCCCCCTCATTCGTCTGAACTCCAGTGAAAACAATCCGAACCTGGTCAATCTCTCCTCATACATCAGTCCCGCCATCCCCAGGATGTCTATTGTTTTAAAGAACAGTATCAATGGCTTCATGTTGCAATATCGTTGGAATCTCTACAGTGCAGTTGATGTAGTTTATATGGACTTCAGTAACGCTTTTGACAAGGTTCCACATGGGAGACTGTCAAGAAGTTAACAGCCTATGGGATCCAGGACAATTGGCATATTGGATCCAAAATTGGCTTAGTGGCAGGAGGCAGAATGTGATGGTGGAAGGTTGTTTATGTGACTGAAAGCCTGTGTCCAATGGTTTTCTGCAGTGACTGGTGCTATACCCTTTGCTGTTTGTAGTGTGCATTAATGACTGAGATGTGAATGTGGGAGATATGATCAGCAAGTTTGCAGATGACATAACAATTGGTGGTGTGATAAACAGCGAGGAGGAAAGCCTTAGATTACAGGATGATATAGACAGGCTGGTCATATCGAGGCAGCTGGAAAATAATGATATGATTGAGCAGAGTCAACAGTGTTGATTATAAAGGATGTAATAACAGAAATTTGTAATCCAACAAGCAAAGTCAGCATGGCTTCATGAAGGGGAAATCATGCCTGACAAATCTATTAGAATTTTTTGAGGTGGTAACGAGCAGGATAGATAAAGGGGAACCAATAGATGTAATATACTCAGATTTCCAAAAAGCATTTGATAAGGTACTGTGCAAAAGGCTGTTTAATGAGATAAGCGCTCATGGTGTTGGGAGTAGCCAATTAGCATGGATAGAGGATTGGTTAACTGATAGAAGATATCTTACGACCCGGCCCGCCCGGCTTTCAGAGAGGGGAAGTGGTGAGATCGGATGGGAGGCAAAAATCCATGTTCGTGCCCAGGTTTTCACCTCCCCCGATCTTACTGGGAAGCCAATTTAAATATTAATGACATCATTTGAATGTCATTAACATGTTATCATCTGGGAGAGAATCAAGCCTGGTCCCCACCAATGGGGACCAGACATGGTGGCCTTGCTGAGGGGATAGGAGGCCATTGAAGCCCCAGGGTGGCCAGGAGCAGGGCCGGGCAGTGTCCATGGGGCAGTGAGGTGGTGAATCTGTGGAATTCTCTATGACAGAAGGCTGTGGATGCCAACTCACTGAATATATTTAAGAACAAAGAAAAGTACAGCACAAGAACAGGCCCTTCAACCATCCAAGCCTGTGCTGATCATGATGCCCGAACTAAACTAAAAAATAACCTTCTGCCCTTACTCGGTCCGTATCCCTCTATTCCCTCCCTATTCATGGACCCATCCAGATGCCTCTTAAATGTTGCTAATGTGTCTGCTTCCACCACCTCCTCTGGCAGTGCGTTCCAGGCACCCACCACTCTCTGCATGAAAATCTTCCCCTCCCGCACATCTCCCTTAAACTTCCCCCCTCTCATCTTGAACCTGTGCCCCCTTGTAATTGACACTTCCACCCTTGGAAAAAACCTTTGACTATCCACCTTGAAAGAAAGAAAGAAAAAAAATTCTGGACTCTATAGTGCATGGGGAGAGAGCAGGGGTATAGTTATGAGATAGAGGATCCACCATGATCACATTGAATACAGAGCAGGATTGAAGAGCCAAATGGCCTACTCCTGTTCCTATTTCCTATGTTTCTACGTACTGGTCCCATCCCTGATTATCAGCATGACACCACTTCCTTTTCCATTTTGCCTGTCCTTCCTAAACATTGAATATCCTTGAATATTCTGTTCCAGTCTTGGTCACCATGTAGACATGTTGCCGTAATGTCAATTAGATTATATCCATTTGCCTTCCTAGCTGCTTACTGTACCTGTATGTTTGCTTTCTGTGATTGATGTACAAAGACACCTAGATCCCTCTGTACATCAACATTTCATAAGAACATAAGAACTAGGAGCAGGAGTAGGCCACTTAGCCCCTCGAGCCTGCTCCGCTATTCAATAAGACCATGGCTGATCTTTTTGTGGACTCAGCTCCACTTACCCGCCCGCTCACCATAACCCTTAATTCCTTTACTGTTCAAAAATTTATCTATTCTTGCCTTAAAAACATTCAATGAGATAGCCTCAACTGCTTCACTGGGCAAGGAGTTCTACAGATTCACAACCCTTTGTGTGAAGAAGTTCCTCCTCAACTCAGTCCTAAATCTGCTTCCCCTTATTTTGAGGCTATGCCCCCTAGTTCTAGTTTCACCTACCAGTGAAAACAACTTCCCTGCTTCTATCTTATCTATTCCCTTCATAATCTTATATGTTTCTATAAGATCTCCCCTCATTCTTCTGAATTCCAATGAGTTTAGTCCCAGTCTACTCAGTCTCTCCTCAAAAGCCAACCCTCTCAACTCCGGAATCAACCTAGTGAATCTCCTCTGCACCCCTTCCAGTGCCAGTATATCCTTTCTCAAGTAAGGAGACCAAGTGTGGCCTCACCAGCACCTTATACAGTTGCAACATAACCTCGCTGTTTTTAAACTCCATCCCTCTCGCAATGAAGGACAAAATTCCATTTGCCTTCTTAATTACCTGCTGCACCTGCAAACCAACTCCTTGAGATTCATGCACAAAGACACCCAGGTCCCTCTGCACAGCAACATGCTGCAATTTCTTACCATTTAAATAATAGTCCATTTTACTGTTATTCCTACCAAAATAGATGACCTCACATTTACCAACATTGTACTCCATCTGCCAGACCCTCGCCCACTCACTTAGACTATCTATATCCCTTTGCAGACTTTCAGCCTCCTCTGCACGCTTTGCTCTGCCACTCATCTTAGTGTCATCTGCGAATTTTGACCCACTACACTTGGTCCCCAACTCCAAATCATCTATGTAAATCGTAAACAATTGCGGTCCCAACACTAATCCCTGAGGCACACCACTAGTCACTGATCACCAAACAGAAAAACACCCATTTACCCCCACTCTTTGCTTTCTGTTAGTTAACCAATCCTCTATCCATGCTAATACATTACCCGTAACACTGTGCACCTTTATCTTATGTAGCAGCACCTTGTCAAATGCCTTCTGGAAATCCAGATACACCACATCCACAGGTTCCCCATTGTCCACTGCACATGTAATGTTCTCAAAGAATTCCACCAAATTAGTCAAACATGACCTGCCCTTCATGAACCCATGCTGCATCTTCCCAATGGGGCAATTTATATTCAGATGTCTCGCGATTTCTTCCTTGATGATAGATTCAAGCATTTCCCCAACTATCACCATCGGGCAGCACGGTAGCACAGTGGTTAGCACTGCTGCCTCACAGCAACAGGGACCTGGGGTTCGATTCCTGGCTTGGGCCACTGTCTATGCGGAGTCTTCACGTTCTCCCCGTGTCTACGTGGGTTTCCTCCAGGTGCTCTGGTTTCCTCTACAGTCCGAAAGATGTGCAGGTTAGGTGTATTGGCCATGCTAAATTCTCCCTCAGTGTACCTGAACAGGCACCGGAGTGTGGCGACTACGGGATTTTCACAATGACTTCATTGCAGTGCTAATGTAAGTTTTCTTGTGACTAATAAATAAATAAACTTTAAACTAAATGATATTCTGCCATTCTATTTCTCCATTCGAAGTGGATAGCTTCACATTTATCCACATAATGCTGCACCTGCCATGCATTTGTTCACTCACTCAACTTGTGTAAATCACACTGAATCCTCATCTGACTCACCCCTCACATTCCCACCAAGTGCATAATTTTAAGGAGGGGGCGGAAGGTTTAGCGGGGATTTGAGGAAATTGTTTTTCACCCAGAGGGTAATGAGAGTCTGGAATGCACTGCCTGGGAGGGTAGTAGAGGCGAGAAACCTGACATCCTTTAAAGAGTACTTTTAAAAAATTCATTCAAAGAACAAAGAACAAAGAAAATGACAGCAGAGGAACAGGCCCTTCGGCCCTCCAAGCCTGCACCAACCATGCTGCCCGACTTAACTAAAACCCCCTTACCCTCCCAGGGACCATATCCCTCTATTCCCATCCTATTCATGTACTTGTCAAGACATCCCTTAAAAGTCACTACCGCATCCACTTCCACTACCTCCCCCGGCAATGAGTTCCAGGCACCTGCTACTCTCTGTGTAAAAAATCTGCCTCGTACACCTCCTTTAAACCTTGCCCCTCGCACCTTAAACCTATGCCCCCTAGTAATTGACTCTTCCACCCTTGGAAAAAACTTCTGACTATCCACTCTGCCCATGCCTCTCATAATCTTGTAGACTTCTTTCAGGTCTCCCCTCAACCTCCGTCGCTCCAGTGAGAACAAACCAGGTTTCTCCAACCTCCCCTCATAGCTGATGCCCTCCATACCAGGCAACATCCTGGTAAATCTGTTCTGTACCCACTCCAAAGCCTCCACATCCTTCTGGTAGTGTGGCGACCAGAATTGAACACTATATTCCACATGTGGCCTGACTAAGGTTCTATAAAGCTGCAACATGACTTGCCAAATTTTAAACTCAATACCCCGGCCGATGAAGGCAAGCATGCCGCATGCCTTCTTGACTACCTTCTCCACCTGCATTGCCACTTTCAATGAGCTGTGTACCTGTACACCCAGATTCCTTTGCCTATCAATACTCTTAAGGGATCTGCCATTTACTGTATATTTCCTATCTGTATTAGACCTTCCAAAATGCATTACCTCACATTTTCCAGATTAAACTCTATCTGCCATCTCTCCGCCCAAGTCTCCAACTGATCTATATCCTGCTGCATCCTCTGATGGTCTTCATCACTATTCGCAAATCCACCAACCTTTGTGTCGTCTGCAAACTTACTAATCAATCCAGTTACATTTTCCTCCAAATCATTTATATATATTACAAACAGCAAAGGTCCCAGCACTGATCCCTGAGGAACACCACTTGTCACAGCCCTCCATTCAGAAACGCACCCTTCCACTGCTACCCTCTGTCTTCTTTAACTGAGCCAGTTTTATATCCACCTTGCCAGCTCACCTCTGATCCCATTCGACTTCACCTTCTGCACCAGTCTGCCACGAGGGACCTTGTCAAAAGGCCTTACTGAAGTCCATGTAGACAACATCCACTGCCCTACTTTCGTCAATCATCTTCGTCACTTCCTCAAAAAACTCGTTCAAGTTAGTGAGACACTCCCTCCCCTTCACAAAACCATGTTGCCTCTCACTAATATGTCCACTTATTTCCAAGTGGGAATAAATCCTGTCTCAAAGAATCCTCGCCAATAATTTCCCTACCACTGATGTAAGGCTCACCGGCCTATAATTACCTGGATTATTCTTGCTACCCTTCTTAAACAAAGGAACAACTTTAGCTATTCTCCAATCCTCTGGGACCTCCCCTGTAAGAGTTTTAACAACACCAGGTTAAAGTCCAGCAGGTTTATTTGGTAGCAAATACCATTAGCTTTCGGAGCGCTGCTCCTTGGTTTGAGAGCAGATTTCCACTCCATCTGACGAAGGATAACCTGGTGTTGTTAAAACTCTTACTGTGTTTACCCCAGTCCAACGCCGGGATCTCCACATCATGACCTCCCCTGTAGCCAGTGAGGATACAAAGATTTCTCTCAAGGCCCCAGCAATTTCCTCCCTTGCCTTCTCAGTATTCTGGGGTATATCCCATCAGGCCCTAGGGACTTGTACACGTTATTCATGGGACATGGGCGTTGCTGGCTGACCGGCATTTATTGCCCATCCCTATCTGCCCTTGAGTAGGTGGCGATGAGCTGCCTTCTTGTATCTCTGCAGTTCATGTTCTGTGGGTTGACCCACAATGCCGTTAGGGAGGGAATTCCAGGATTTTGACCCAGTGATTGCGAAGGAACGGCGATATATTTCCAAGTCAGGATGGTGAGTGGCTTGGAGGAGAACTTGCAGGTGGTGGTGTTCCCATGTGTCTACTGCCCTTGTCCTTCCAATGTAAGTGGTTGTGGGTTTGGAAGGTGCTGTCTAAGGATCTTTGGTGAATTGCTGCAGTGCATCTTGGAGATAGTACACACTGCTGCTACTGAGCGTCGGTGGTGGATGGAGTGGATGTTTGTAAATGTGGTGCCAATCAAGCGGGGCTGCTTTGTCCTGGATGGTGTCGAGCTTCTTGAGTGTTGTTGGAGCTGCACCCATCCAGGCAAGTGAGGAGTATTCCATCACACTCCTGACCTGTGCCTTGTAGATGGTGGACAGGCTTTGGGGAGTCAGGAGGTGAGTTATTCGCTGCAGTATTCCTAGCCTCTGGCCTGCTCTTGTAGCCATTATGTTAATGTGCTGAGTCCAGTTGAGTTTCTGGTCAAGGATGTTGATTCAGTGATGGTAACTGAATGTCAAGGGGCGGTGGTTAGAGTGTCTCTTATTGGTGATGATCATTGCCTGGCATTTGTGTGGCATGAATGTTACTTGCCACTTGTCAGCCCAAGCCTGGATTTTGTCCAAATCTTGATGCATTTGAACATGGACTGCTTCAGTAACTGAGGAGTCACGAATGGTGCTGAACATTGTGCAATCATCGGTGAACATCCCCACTTTTGACCTTGGATGAACACTTGAAGTGTCGTGACATTCAAAGCTATGAGCCAATTGTTGGGAAGTGGGATGAGTGTAGATTTAGTGTAGTTTTGTCAGCGCAGACTCGATGGGCCGAAGGGCCTCTTCTGTATTTATGACTCTATGACTCAACAAGTTTTGTGTCGTCAGCAAACTTGGAAATATTACTTTTCGTTCCCTCATCCAAATTGTTGATCTATATTGTGAATAGCTTGGGCCTAAGCACTAGGCCTAAGCACTGGGCCTAAGCACTGGTCGCTATGAGACCCCACTAGTCACCACCTTCCACTTTGAAAAAGACCCATTTATTCTTACTCTCTGTTTCATGTTTGGTAACCAAGTCTCAATCCATGCCAATACATTATCCCCAATACCATGCACTTTGATTTTGCACATTAACCTCTTCTGTGGAACTTAATCAACATATACTTGTAAGGGAGGATCTCAGATCAGAGGAAAAAAGGTGGAATGTGTTTGGATGGAGCTCAGAAGGGCAGCAAACACTGGGAGGGGCTGTTTATAGGTCACCAAACAAGAGTGGTAATAAGGAGCATGGTATTAATCAGGAGATAAGAGAAGCCTGTCACATGAGTAATACAGTAATTACTGCATGGGTGACTTCAATCTAGACTGGATAAATCTAACGAGCGCTAATGCTGTGGAAGGCAGGTTTCTGGAGTGTGTTAGGGGTGGGTTCCTAGGGTTGTGTGTTGAGCAGCCAACTAGAAGACAGGCTATTCTAGATCTAATTACTATGTAATGAAAAAGAATCATAGAAACCCTACAGTACAGAAAGAGGCCATTCGGCCCACCGAGTCTGCACCGACCACAATCCTACCCAGGCCCTACCCCCATATCCCTACATATTTTACTCACTAATCCCTCTAACCTACACATCCCAGGACACTAAGAGGCAATTTAAGCATGGCCAATCAACCTAACACGCACATCTTTGGAATGTGGGAGGAAACTGGAGCACCCGGAGGAAACCCACGCAGACACGAGGAGAATGTGCAAACTCCACACAGACAGTGACCTAAGCCGGGAATCGAACCCAGGTCCCTGGAGCTGTGAAGCAGCAGTGCTAACCACTGTGCCACCGTGCCGTCCCTAAAAGGACTAATTAATAATCTTTTTGTAAATGAACCTTTAGGGATGAGTAATCACAATCAGATTGGATTTTACATTATGTTTAAAAGTGAGTAAATTCAATCTGAAGCTCAGGTGTTCTAGCTGAGTAAAGGAAATGATGAAGATATGAGGGCCACATTGGCAGAGGGGGATTGGGGGAATATTTTAAATAGTGTGACCGTACATAGTTAATGGGTAGTCTTTACAGAAGTATTACATTGTTCACAACACCTATATATATTATTTCAAGGTGCAAAAACCCAAAAAGAAAAGTCAGTCAACTGTGGCTAACAAAGGAAGTTAAGGATTGTACGCAATCAGAAGGAAAGGCCTATAAAGTTACCAGGAATAGTAGCAAATCTGAGGATTGAAAGGATCTTGGAATACAGCAAAGGAAGGTCAAGAAACTGATAAAGGGAAAATAGAAGAGGAATCTAAACTAGCAAGAAACATAAACAGACTAGGTTTGTAGGGGCAGCACAGTGGCACAGTGGCACAGTGGCAAGCACTACTGCCTCACAGCACCAAGCACCTACAGCCTTGGGTCATTGTCTGTGTGGAGTCTGCACGTTCTCCCCGTGTCTGCGTGGGTTTCCTCCGGGTGCTCCGGTTTCCTCCCACAGTCCAAAGAAGTGCTGGTTAGGTGCATTGGCCATGCTAAATTCTCCCTCAGTGTACCCGAACAGGCGCCAGGGTGTGGCGGCTAGGATATTTTCACAGTAACTTCATTGCAGTGCTAATGTAAGCCGACTTCTAATAAATTAAATTAGAAGTGTAGACAGAGTCAATGGATGGGAGGCTGGTTTGTGTGATGGATTGGGCTGCATTCATGACATTTTGTAGTTTCTTGCAGTCTTGGGCAGAGCAGGAGCCATACCAAGCTGTGATACAACCAGAAAGAATGCTTTCTATGGTGCATCTGTAAAAGTTGGTGAGAGTCATAGCTGATATGCCAAATTTCCTTCGTCTTCTGAGAACGTAGAGGTGTTGGTGGGCTTTCGTAACTATAGTATTGGCATGGGGGGACCAGGACAGATTGTTGGTGATCTGGACACCTAAAAACTTGAAGCTCTTGACGCTTTCTAATTCGTCCCCATTGATGTAGACAGGGGCATGTTCTCCTCTACACTTCCTGAAGTCGATGACAATCTCCTTCATTTTGCTGACATTGAGAGAGAGATTATTGTCGCTGCACCAGTTCACCAGATTTTCTATCTCATTCCTGTACTCTGTCTCATTGTTGTTTGAGATCCGACCCACTACGGTGGTGTCGTCAGAAAACTCGAAAATCTAATTGGAGGGGAATTTGGCCACACAGTCATAGGTGTATAAGGAGTATAGTAGGGGGCTGAGAACACAGCCTTGTGGGGCACTGGTGTTGAGGATGATCGTGGGGGAGGTGTTGTTGCCTATCCTTACTGATTGTGGTCTGTGGGTTTGGAAGTTCAAGATCCAGTCACAGAGGGAGGAGCCAAGGCCCAGATCATGGAGTTTGGAGATGTTTCGTAGGAATAATGGTGTTGAAGGCTGAGCTGTAGTCAATAAATAGGAGTCTGACACAGGTGTCTTTGTTATCGAGGTGTCCAGGGTTGAGTGCAGGGCCAGGAAGATGGCGTCTGCTGTGGACCTGTTGCAGCGGTAGGTGAACTGTAGTGGATCCAGGCAATTTGGGAGGCAGGAATTGATTCGTGCCATAACTAACCTTTCAAAGCACTTCATAATGATGGATGTCACCGGATGATAGTCGTTAAGGCACATTGCTTGGCTTTTCTTTGGTACTGGAATGATGGTTGTCTTCTTGAAGCAGATAGGGACCTCAGATTGTTGTAAAGAGAGGTTGAAGATGTCTGTGAATACCCCCGCTAGCTGATCTGCGCAGGGTCTGTGTGCTCGTCTGGGTACCCCATCCGGGCCAGCGCTTTGCGTGGGTTGACCTTCGAGAAAGCTGCTCTGACATCTGCAATGGTGACCTGGCAAATGGCAGAGAAGCTAAATGATTATTTTGTGTCTGCGTTCACTAAGGAAGATACAGGAAATCTCCCAGATGTAGAGATCCAAAGGACTAGGGAGAATGCGGAGCTGAAGGAAATTAATATTAGTAATAAGAAATCAATAGGATTGCAAATTGACAGTCCTTGGGACCTGATGTTCTATATTCCAGAGTGTTGAAAATGGAGATAGTGGATGCATTGGTGATCATCTTCCAAAATTCTATAGATACTGGTTCTTGAAGATTGGAAGGTCGTAAATGTCACCCCACTGTTAAAGAAGAGATGAGAGAGAAAACAGGGAATTACAGACCTGTTACCCTGACATCAGTAGTCGGAAAAGTGCTGGAATCTATTATAAAGGATGTGATAAATAGACACTTAGACAATTATGATCTGATTGGGCATAGTCAGCATGGACTTATAAATAGGAAATCATGTTTGACGAACTTGTTGAAGTTTTCTGAATTTAGTGATATAAATTTTCATAAATGACCTGGATGAGGAAGTGGAGGGATGGGTTGGTAAGTTTGCCGACGACACGAAGGTTGGTGGGGTTGTGGATAGTCTGGAGGGATGTCAGAAGTTACAGAGGGACATAGATAGGATGCAAGACTGGGCGGAGAAGTGGCAGATGGACTTCAACCCAGATAAATGCATAGTGGTCCATTTTGGCAGGTCAAATGGGATGAAGGAGTACAATATAAAGGGAAAGACTCTTAGTACGGTAGAGGATCAGAAGGACCTTGGGGTCCGGGTCCATAGGACTCTAAAATCGGCCCCGCAGGTGGAGGAGGTGGTTAAGAAGGCGTATGGTGTGCTGGCCTTTATCAATCGAGGGATTGAGTTTAGGAGTCCGGGGATAATGATGCAGCTATATAAGACCCTCGTCAGACCCCACTTGGAGTACTGTGCTCAGTTCTGGTCGCCTCATTACAGGAAGGATGTGGAAAAGATTGAAAGGGTGCAGAGGAGATTTACAAGGATGTTGCCTGGATTGAGTGGCTTGCCTTATGAGGATAGGCTGAGGGAGCTCGGTCTTTTCTCCTTGGAGAGACGTAGGATGAGAGGAGACCTAATAGAGGTATATAAGACGTTGAGAGGCATAGATCGGGTGGACTCTCAGAGGCTTTTTCCCAGGGTGGAAATGGCTGCTACGAGAGGACACAGGTTTAAGGTGCTGGGGGGTAGGTACAGGGGAAATGTTAGGGGGAGTTTTTCACACAGAGGGTGGTGGGCGAGTGTAATCGGCTGCCGTCAGTGGTGGTGGAGGCGAACTCAATCGGGTCTTTTAAGAGACTCCTGGATGAGTACATGGAGCTTAATAGGATGGAGGGTAATAGGTAGGCCTAAAAGGTAGGGATATGTTCGGCACAACTTGTGGGGCCGAAGGGCCTGTTTTGTGCTGTAGTTTTCTATGTTTCTATGTTTCTATGTCACTAAAAAAATTAATAAAGTGGAGTCAATGGACCCGGTATATTTGGATTTTCAGAAGGCTTTTGATAAAGACGCCACATGAGGTTAATTAGCCAAAAAAAAGCACATGGGAAAGGCGGCAATATACTGACATGGATTCAGAATTGGTTGATAGGCAGAAACAGAGAGTAGGAATAAACAGGCCATTCTCACATTGGCAGGTGATGGCTAGTGGGATACAGCAAGAATCAGTACTTGGGTCCCAGCTGTACATAATTATGTCAATGATCTGGATGTGGGGCCAGATGTAATATATCCAAGTTCACAGATAATATAGGGCTAGGTGAGAATGTGTGTTGTGAGGAAGATGTCAGGTGTTACAGGAGGATTTGGACAGACTTAGTGAGTGGGCAAGAATATGGCAGATGGAATATAATGTGAAAAAATGTGAGGTAATCCATTTGGTAAAAGGAACAGATGTGCAGAGTATTTCCTAAATGGTAAGAGATTTGAAAGTGCAGATGTAAAGAGGGACCTGGGTGTCCTTGTCCATAAGTCACTGAAGACTAACAGGCAGATGCAGCAAGCTATTAGGAAGGCTAATGGAATGTTAGCCTTTATCGGTAAGGAGATGTGAGTACAGGAGTAGTGAGGTCTTGCTGCAATTGTATAGGAGCTTGGTTAGGCCGCACCTGGAGTACTGTGTGCAATTTTGGTCCCCTTACCTCAGAAAGGATATTATTGCCATTGAGGGAGAACCTGAAAGTTCACTAGACTTGTTCCGGGGATGGTGGAAGAGAGATTGGGCAAACTGGGCCTTTATTCTCCAGAGTTCCGAAGAATGAGTGGTAATCTCATTGAAATCTGCAAAATACTTAAATGAATAGACAGAGTAGATGCAAGTAAGACATTTCCCTTGGTTGGGGAGTCTAGAACTAGGGGCACAATTTCAAAATAAGTGGGAAGTCACTTGGCCAAAAGTTGTTGTTGGAGGACTGAAGGTTCATATCAGACTGAAAATGAAGATTCTGGTGATAGTCTAATCTTGATGCAGCCAAGTCACTTAGTACCAAGATGAAGAGAATTTTTTTGCTGAGGGGGAGGTGAATCTTTGGAATTTTCCCCAGAGAGCTGTGGAAACTCAGC
This sequence comes from Mustelus asterias, assembly GCF_964213995.1. Classification (NCBI taxonomy): domain Eukaryota; kingdom Metazoa; phylum Chordata; class Chondrichthyes; order Carcharhiniformes; family Triakidae; genus Mustelus; species Mustelus asterias. The sequence continues at coordinate 90,253,448 of NC_135818.1, forward strand.
CACTGATATGTTTAAAGCGGAGATTGACAGATTTCTAAATCCCATTGACATAAAGAGATAGCAGGATAGTGTGGGAGCAAGGCATTAAAGTGGATGATTAGCCATGTTCATATTCAATAGCACAGCAGCCTTGATGGGGGGTATGACCTCCTCCTGCTTCTATGTTCCTAGCTCTCACTCCCTTTCTTCCAACTTTCAGTTACTAACTGACTCAAGAACAGTTTCTTCCTCGCTATTAAGTCGATTTTTTTTACACCCTAGTTATGACTGTAACACTACATTCTGCACCCTCTCCTTTCCTTCTCCCTTATGTACTCCATTAATGACATGCTTTGTCTGCATAGTGCACAAGAAACAACACTTTTCACTATATACCAATACATGTGACAATAATAAATCAAATCAAATCTCACCCTCAAGCCTACATATCTGTTTTAACCCTTTCAGATACACAGGAACTACCACTTGGCCAAGAGCTGTTGTTGGAGGAGTGAAGAGTGAAGAGTAAATGAAGACCCTGGTGATAGTCTAGTCTAGATGCAGCCAAATGCAGCAGCTTATGACTGGGGGCAGTCAAGATGGAAGAAGACATTCGAGAAAGATCACACGGAAACTGAGCTGCTTTTGTAATCATTGGAGGCCACCAACTCTTTTCTACTGCCAATAATCAATGATAGCTGTTTCCAGAGTTCTAAATCAGCGAGGAGGAAATGAAATGTCCCAAGGTGCTTCACGGGATTGTATGGAATACAACTGGAACCTAACACGTAAAGCAATATTAGAATTGTTGGCCAAAAGTTTGGGTAATGAGGTAGGAGAATCGTAGAAAAGAAAAACAAAGCAGAAACCTTTAGGGAGGGAACCAGGCAAATAAAGGTGTGACCACCAATGGTGGAATGATTAAAATTGGGAACACAAGACCACAACTCGAGGAGCTCAGTGGCTCAGTGGCTGGTGGCTCTGACATCCATCATTATGAAGTGCTTCGAAAGGTTAGTCATGGCACGGATCAATTCCAGCCTCCCAGACTACCTGGATCCACTACAGTTTGCCTACCGCCGCAACAGGTCCACAACAGACGCCATTTCCCTAGCCCTGCACTCAACCCTGGAACATCTAGATAACAAGGACACCTATGTCAGACTTCCATTTGTTGACTACAGCTCAGCCTTCAACACCATTATTCCCACAAAACTCATCTCCAAACTCCGTGGCCTGGGCCTTGGCATCTGCCTCTGTGACTGGATCCTGAACTTCCTAATTCACAGACATAATCAGTAAGGATAGGCAACAACATCTCCTCCATGATGAGGTAGTATGGGCAGAGGTTAGAAACAGGAAAGGAGAGGTCACCCTGTTGGGAGTTTTCGATAGGCCTCCGAAAAGTTCCAGAGATGTAGAGGAAAGGATTGCAAAGATGATTCTGGATAGGAGCGAAAGTAACAGGGTAGTTGTACTGGGGGACTTTAACTTTACAAATATTGACTGGAAAAGCTATAGTTCAAGTACTTTAGAGGGGTCAGTTTTTGTCCAATGTGTGCAAGAGGGTTTCCTGACACAGTATGTAGATAGGCCAACAAGAGGCGAGGCCACATTAGATTTGGTACTGGGTAATGAAACAGACCAGGTGTTAGATTTGGAGGTAGTTGAGCACTTTGATGATAGTGACCACAATTCGGTTACGTTTACTTTAGCGATGGAAAGGGATAGGTATATACCGAAGGGCAGGAGTTATAGCTGGGGGAAAGGAAATTATGATGCGATTAGGTGAGATTTAGGATGCATAGGTTGGGGAAGGAAACTGCAGGGGATGGGCACAATTGAAATGTGGAGCTTGTTCAAGGAACAGCTACTGCGTGTCCTTGATAAGTATGTACCTGTCAGGCAGGGAGGAAGTGGTCGAGCGAGGGAACCGTGGTTTACTAAAGAAGTTGAATCTCTTGTGAAGAGGAAGAAGGAGACTTATGTAAAGATGAGATGTGAAGGCACAGTTAGGGCGCTTGAGAGTTACAAGTTAGCCAGGATGGACCTAAAGAGAGAGTTAAGAAGAGCCAGGAGGGGACATGAGAAGTCTTTGGCAGGTAGGATCAAGGAAAACCCTAAAGCTTTCTATAGGTATATCAGGAATAAAAGAATGACTAGGGTAAGATTAGGGCCAGTCAAGGACAGGAGTGGGAAGTTGTGTGTGGAGTCTGAAGAGATAAGAGAGACGCTAAATAAATATTTTTTGTCAGTATTCACGTGGGAAAAAGACAATGTTGTCGAGGAGAATACTGAGATACAGGCTATAGGACTAGACGGGATTGAGGTTAATAAGGAGGAGGTGTTAGCAATTCTGGAAAGTGTAAAAATAGATAAGTCCCCTGGGCTGGATGGGATTTATCCTAGGATTCTCTGGGAGGCTAGGGAAGAGATTGCAGAGCCTTTGGCTTTGATCTTTATGTCGTCATTGTCTACAGGAATAGTGCCAGAAGACTGGAGGATAGCAAATGTTGTCCCCTTGTTCAAGAAGGGGAGTAGAGACAACCCTGGTAATTATAGACCAGTGAGCCTTACTTCTGTTGTGGGCAAAGTTTTGGAAAGGATTATAAGAGATAGGATTTATAATCATCTGGAAAGGAATAATTTGATTAGGGATAGTCGACACGGATTTGTGAAGGGTAGGTCGTGCCTCACAAACCTTATTGAGTTCTTTGAGAAGGTGACTAAAGAGGTGGATGAGGGTAAAGCAGTTGATGTGGTGTATATGGATTTCAGTAAAGCGTTTGATAAGGTTCCCCACGGTAAGCTATTGCAGAAAATATGGACGCATGAGATTGAGGGCGATTTAGCAGTTTGGATCAGGAATTGGCTCGCTGTAAGAAGACAGAGGGTGGTGGTTGATGAGAAATGTTCATCCTGGATCTCAGTTACTAGTGGTGTACCGCAAGGATCTGTTTTGGGGCCACTGCTGTTTGTCATTTTTATAAATGACCTGGATGAGGGCGTAGAAGGATGGGTTAATAAATTTCTCCAACCTCACCTCATAGCTAATGCCCTCCATACCAGGCAACATCCTGGTAAATCTCTTCTGTATCCTCTCCAAAGCCTCCACATCCTTCTGGTAGTGTGGCGACCAGAATTAACACTATATTCCAAGTGCGGCCTAACTAAGGTTCTATAAAGCTGCAACATGACTTGCCAATTTTTAAACTCAATGCCCCAGCCAATGGAGGCAAGCATGCTGTATGCCTTCTTGACTACCTTCTCCACCTGCGTTGCCATTTTCAGTGACCTGTGTACCTGTACACCCAGATCCCTTTGCCTATCAATACTCTTAAGGGTTCTGCCATTTACTGTATATTTCCCATCTGTATTAGACCTTCCAAAATGCATTACTTCACATTTGTCTGGATTAAACTGCATCTGCCATCTCTCTGTCCAAGGGCAGCACGGTGGCACACTGGTTAGCATTGCTGCGTCGCAGTGCCAGGGACCCCGGTTCGATTCTCGGCTTGGGTCACTGTCTGTGTGGAGTTTGCACATTCTCCCCATGTCTGCGTGGGTTTCCTCCAGGTACTCCGGTTTCCTCCCATGGTCTGAAGGATGTGCTGGTTAGGTGCATTGGTCCAAATAGACGCCGGAGTGTGGCGACTCGGGGAATTTCACAGTAACTTCATTGAAGTGTTAATGTAAGCCTTACTTGAGACTAATAAAGAAACTTTACTTTAACTTTATAGTCTCCAACTGATCTATATTCTGCTGTATCCTCTGACAGTCCTCATCGCTATCCGCAATTCCACCCGGGAATCAATGTGCTTCAGTGATCACAATGGGGATAGAGGAATAGGATCCAGAATCTTCGCTGAAGACCCAGGAGACCTCTTTGAAATGTCAACCTCGCTCTATCACAGCTCCTCCAAAGGTTCAAGCAATTTTGTCATCTCTGTGCATCTCTTTAGCTCTATATCCATTTAAGGTTTGACTGTGAAGGGTTGTGAGCTGAGTATCCAGCTCCCGGTGTCACTGCTAATTATGTTCACAGAGAATGTCATTCGATGAGCCGAGGGTACAAACACAGGCAAGGCCAGTTCAATGCTATTATCTCAGTGATTGACCAATATAATCATTACTAATGTTACCAAAGTTCTATGGAATCATTTATCTTTCAGGTGAACAATAATCATTCTGAACATTTGACTGTGATTAAGCAGAGTGCAAAGGAACAGATCTCCATTATGATACAGCCAAGTGAACTGATCCTCATCTCCACATCAGACGAAAAACAACAGCTTGCTGGTTTCAAATGACTGACAGTAAGTAAGGGGCAATTGCAAGCAGCAAAGAGGCAGCTTCATTGTGATTGTCTGGTGAAAATCAATATCCTCCTGTACAACTTCCAAACATCTGCTGATGTCAATCTTTGACAGATTTTTATCTGTGCAACTTTGTGACAGTAACTGTATTGATATTTTAACATTTATCTGTGCTGTTTATGACACTGAAGTAAATTGTTGTATAATTTATACAGGGCCTACACGATACAAGAACCAGATTCAGGCAAGAGAAAACCTTTGACCAATCCATCCCATTGATTCACAATGTATAACAGCAAGATACTGCAGCTGTTTAAAATCTGAAATAAAAATAGGAAATGCTGGAAAAACTCAACTGGTCAGGAGAGAGGAACAGGTCAGAATTTTCTGTCCATTCTCGTCCCTCTGCCACTGCTGGTGAGGAAGCAGAATTTGGCATTTAGCTAAATCGTTGGTTCACTGCAGCGGCACCAGAGAATCCCACTGGCGTGACCACTGGAGAATTCTGGCCACAGCGTAAATTGCCCCCAAATTTACTGAGCTGATTCTCACTTGTATTTTCACTCTGACCTTTTCTGCATCGTCCTCATCTCTATCTCCATGAACCAGAGAGCTTGAGCTTTATTTATCCTACCTTTCTGTTCATGGGCATCTACCCAATCACCTCCCCAAACAGATGCTGTCCCTGAATCCTCCAGTAAATCCTGTCTCTCCAGCACTATAATATCCTCTTTAACCAATGATGCTACTCCCTCTGCCTTTCTTTCTTCCCTATCATTGCACAATACCTTCTGCCCAGAAATATTCTCCAGGTATCTTAACAAGGCCACATCTTATTTCCAGACGGTTATCTGTACTTCACCAACCTTATTTCTCACACTCCCCGTATCCACATAGCTCAGTGTCGCGATTCTCCCGAGTCGGGAGTGTCCACGCTAGCGGGAAAATGAGAGTGTTTCCCACCAGGATTGGCAGCGTCTGTCAGATGGGATTCACCCACCCGGTGGATGCAAATTTATGCATCTGCAATGATGCTGGCCAATCCAGCCTTTCAGAGATCAAGGGTGCCCCAATTTCCGCACTCAGAGACAGGCTCCCACACCCCAGAATGGAAATAGGTCTCCCCACTGACCAGGGCAGCACCACCAATCCTCAACAAAGAGAGGTATCCTTCCCCACACCATTCAAATAGTGGGTCACACACCCCCCCACACCACTCAGGCATGAGGGTGACCCATAGCCAAACCCCCTCAACACTCCCCCTCTCCTCCGTGAGACTCCTACTCGCGACCCCCTTCAGTTCGGGAGCCTTGGTACTGCCAATGGCGCACTGCTCCTTGGCACTGGCACCCTGGCCTGGTGCCTTGGATCCGAAGGGGGGGGGAATCAAGGAGGTATGTCCAGTGCACCTCTGTCACTGCCAGGCTGCAGAGGAAGGGTCCCCAAGGGTCCTAGGGTGGACTTGGGCTGAGGACAAGGGACTGACCTTGTCACTCTCCCAGGGATGGGATCCTGTGGTTGGACTACCCCCTCTAGCCCTGGGAAAGGTGTTGTTCAGTTTCATGATGGTGAATTCAAACTCTGTCCGAGAGTAAAATACTTATTATTGTCTCTGTCCTCCAAAGGTTTTGAAGTTCCTGGTCACTTTCATCTCCATATCTTCTGGACAGCTGGAAGGATTCCAAATCACCACAGCAGAGGTTTAAACTAGTGCCGCAGGGGGAGTGGGAACTGGAACAGCAGGCCAGTAAGTGTAGGGAGTGGGGAAAAAAGTGAGGCTGAGATAAACATAACGCAGTGTAAGAGCAGGCAGAGGGAAGCCACAGGGCTCAACGGGACTGGAGGGCTGGAGAGCATTTGCTTCATCGCAAGAAGTATAACAGGTAAAACAGGTGAACTGAAAGCCTGGATTACTTAATGGAATTATGATGTTAATGCAGCTTAACGTTGCGGGATATCGTTGTTTTAGATGGGACAGAAGGTGAAACAAAAGGGGTGGGGGAGTTGCATTCTGATTAGGGAGTAGATCACAGTTGTGTTGAGGGAGGAGATATTGGAGGGATCTTGTAGTGAGGCATTATGGGTGGAGCTCAGGAATAGGAAGGGTGAAAGCACAATGTTGGGAGTGTACTATAGACCTCCCAACAGCCCGCAGGAGACAGAGAAGCAGCTGTGTAGTCAGATACTGAGAAGGTGTGAAAAAAGCAGGGTATTGTGTTGGGTGACTTTAACTTCCCCCATATTGACTGGGAATCCCTTGCAGCCAGGGGCTCAGATAGACAGCAATTTGTTAGATGTGTCCAGGAGGGCTTTTTGATACAGTATGTTGACAATCCAACCAGGGAGGAGGCCATACTGGACTTGGTATTGGGGAATGAGCTGGGCCAGGTGATCGATGTTTCAGTGGGGGAGCATTTTGGGCTTCGCGACCATAATTCCATAAGATTTTGATTTCCTGAACAGGTGTCGGAGTGTGGCGACTAGGGGATCTTCACAGTAACTTCATTGTAGTGTTAATGTAAGCCTACTTGCGACACTAATAAAATAAACTTTAAACTAAAAGATTTTGGGTGGTCATGGATAAGGACAAGAGTGGCCCTTGGATCCGGGTGCTTAGTTGGGCGAGGGCCAATTAGATCCAAATTAGACAGGAACTGGGGAATGTGGATTGGGAGCGGCTATTTGAGGGCAAATCCACCTCTGACATGTGGAGGGCTTTTAAAGACCAGTTGATTGAAGTGCGGGACAGGCATGTCCCCGCAAAAATGAAGGATGGAAATGGCAGGATTCAGGAGGCATGGATGACAAGGGAAATTGTAAGCTTCGTCAAAAGGAAAAAGGAAGCATGCGATAGGTCGAGACATCTGAAAACAGACAAAGCCCTTGAGGAGTACAGTGAAAGTCGGAAGGAACTTAAACATGGAATTAAGAGAGCTAAAAGGGGCCATGAATGTCTTTAGCAAACAGGGTCAAGGAGAATCCCAAGGCTTTTTATGCATAGATTAGGAATAAGAGGGTAGCAAGAGAAAGGGTAGGCCCAGTCAAGGACAATGGAGGGAAGTTATGCGTGGAGCCACAGGAAGTGGGTGAGATCCTTAATGAGTACTTTATATCTGTATTCACCAAGGAGAAGGACATGATGGATGTTAAGGTCAGGGATAGGTGTGCGAACGCTCTAGAGAATGTCAATATATCAAAGGAGGAAGTGTTGAGTATCCTAAATTGCATTCAGGTAGACAAGTCCCCGGGGCCGGATGGGATCTATCCCAAGTTACTACTGGAGGCAAGGGAAGAAATAGCTGGGGCCTTAACAGATATCTTCACATCCTCTTTGACCACAGTGAGATTCTAGAGTACTGGAGAATAGCTAATGTTATTCCCTTGTTTAAGAAAGGAAGCAGGGATAATCCAGGAAATTATAGACCAGTGAGCCTGATGTCAGTGGTGGGGAAGATTTTGGAGAAGATACTGAGGGACAGGATATATGCACATTGGAAAGAAAATGGACTAGTTAGTGACAGGCAGCATGGTTTTGTACAGGGAAGGTCATGTCTCACCAACTTGATTGCGTTTTTTGAAGCAGTGACAAAGATAATTGATGAGGGAAGAACATAAGAACATAAGAACTAGGAGCAGGAGTAGGCCATCTGGCCCCTCGAGCCTGCTCCGCCATTGATTAAGATCATGGCCCTTTACGAGTCGTTCTTTCCCATTTGGCAGGATCTATGCTATGTTTGCATTTTTGTAAGCCCTTTCTTTTTGTTTAATGCTGACCCTGATCTCTTTCGTTGTCAAGGGTTGTTTATTTTGTGAAGTGGAGTGTTTGCTTCTCAGGGGTATAAACTGGTTCAGTACTGCGTTAAATGTTGCTTTCAGCACTCTCCACTGTTCTTCAGTTGTTTTACCCGTTTGCAGATTTTCCTAGTTTATCGTGGACAGTCTCTGTCTCATCTCATTAAAGTCAGCCATATCTAAATCTAAAATTCGAGTAGCTGATTCGTGCTTTCAAATGTTACATTGAGCATGACCATGTTATGATCACTATTTGATAAATGTTCACGCACAATTGAGTTACTAATTAAATCTGGCTCATTACTCATTCATAAATCCAATATTGCTTGTCCCCTTGTTGTATCCTGGACATATTGCTGTAGGAAACTTTCCCAGACATATTCCAGAAATTCATTACCTTTCTGACAAGTGCTTGCCTGCCTCTCCCAATCTACGTTAAAGTTAAAATCCTCCATTAATACTACTCTGCTTTGCTATACATTTGATAATTTCTGCAGTTATACAATCTAGTACATCAGAGCTGTTACCGGAGGGTCTATACACAACACCGATTACAGTTTTAGATCTTTATTGTTCCCCATTTCTACCTATAAGGTCTCCACTGGATACTTTCCCTTCATTATATCCTCTCTCACCATTGAAGTGATTTTGTTTCTAATCAGTAAGGCTACTCACCCTCTCTGCCAGTTTTCCCATCCATCCTGTAAACCTTATAAGCCGGGATATTTAACTCTCAGTCCCAACAACCTGCAGCCATGTCTCAGTAATGGCTACTATATCATCAGCTCCAATTTGAACTTGTACCTGTAGCTCATTTAATTTATTCTTCACACACCGTGCATTTGTATATAGAATTCTTCATAGTGCTACACACTCTAACTTGTCCCTCAGCACTGATGCTTTATTCACCAGTTTATTATTTTTATGATCTGATTTAATCAATAGACTTGTAGTTTTGCCATGACCTGCTGTATCTGAAAAAGGATTCCAGCCTACTTCTTTACTCTCTATCCTGTTTCTTGTGGTTTTGTGAAGGTTCAAAGATTGGTCCTGGGGTCTATGATGAGTAAATTGGGTTTGTATTCTCTAGAACTTGGAAGAATGAGAGGTGATTTATGTTTCGACCAGTTGCTGTATATCTTAAAAAACGGAATAATCTCAGAACAACACAGTGATGGCTCTTGACCTAAATCTTTATTTGCAATGCTTTGAAACATATCAAAAATTGGAGGATGTCCAATACACATGGTCTTCTCTAGGTTCCAGATCTTTTCTGGAACATTCCGAGACTGGTGTCAATACTTCACTCTAGCTCCACCCACAAGCTAAAACAAGGATGCTGCCAGAGGAGGTGGTGGAAGCAGACAGATTAGCAACATTTAAGAGGCATCTGGACGGGTACCTGAATAGGGAGGGAATAGAGGGATACGGACTGAGTAAGGGCAAATTATTATTTTTTAGTTAGGGCATCATGATTGGCACGGGCTTGGAGGGCTGAAGGGCCTGTTCCTGTGCTGTACTTTTCCTTGTTCTATCAAGCACAGGTATAAGGATTTGTGAACCAGACTAACCAATCAAAATCATAGGTCAATTAAACCTAAAAATTGATGCACAATCTGTTTTCCACCAGTAGAGAAGGGGAGAGGGCCAATATTGCTGGAAAGCCAGTTGCTCACAGTAGAGGGCACTATCGCAAATGTGTGGATCTCTCCGTTCTGTGCAACAATCAATCGCTGCCCCAGCTGATCCCCGTTGCAGTGTGCGCAGCTCGCCCCATCCCTCCACGGCCCTGCTTCTCCCCTCAAGCCATGCCCCCTCAGGCCCTACTCCCTTGACACTGCCCAGTGCCTGATGGGCAGTGCCAGGGTGCCAGGCTGGCACTCCCAGGGTGCTAGGCTGGCACTGCCCAAGAGACACTGACCCCCCCCTTTCCCTGACCATCTGCGGGACCTCAATGACCTCTAGACCCAGTAAGTTTGCGAGAGGCGAGAAACCAGGCATGAACCCAATTTTTCACCTTGTGGGCGATTTCACCTCGGGCGGCACAGTGGCACAGTGGTTAGCACTGCTACCTCACAGCGCCAGGGACCTGGGTTCAAATCCAGCCTTGGGTCACTGTCTGTGTGGAGTTTGCACATTCTCCCCGTGTCTGTGTGGGTTTCCTCCCACGGTTGGAAAGACATGCTGGTTAGGTGCATTGGCCGTGTTAAATTCTCCCTCAGTGTACCCGAACAGGTGCCAGAGTGTGGTGACTAGGGGATTTTCACAGTAACTTCATTGCAGTGATAATGTAAGCCTAGCTGTGACTAATAAATAACTTTCTTTTCTTCTTACTGGCTCGCCCCACCCATCGACCAAGGGGTGAGAAGGTAAGATCACCCTGAACATCTTTTCTCCATTTTACTAAAGACCTTGGTGGGATTTTCAAGCCCCACCCACCACCGGGGTCAAATGTCAATGGGCTTTTGATTGGCTGGCTGAATCCCCCTGCAGCACATCCTAATGGAAGGGACAGAAAATTAAATTTCAAACAACAAACAGGTTCTGAAGACTGTGGAGGAACAGAGAGATCTTGGGGTCCATATCCACAGATCTCTAAAGGTTGCCACTCAAGTGGATAGAGCTGTGAAGAAGGCCTATAGTGTGTTAGCTTTTATTAACAGGGGGTTGGAGTTTAAGAGCTGTGGGGTTATGCTGCAACTGTACAGGACCTTGGTGAGACCACATTTGGAATATTGTGTGCAGTTCTGGTCACCTCACTATAAGAAGGATGTGGAAGCGCTGGAAAGAGTGCAGAGGAGATTTACCAGGATGCTGCCTGGTTTGGAGGGTAGGTCTTATGAGGAAAGGTTGAGGGAGCTAGGGCTGTTCTCTCTGGAGCAGAGGAGGCTGAGGGGAGACTTAATAGAGGTGTATAAAATGATGAAGGGGATAGATAGAGTGAACGTTCAAAGACTATTTCCTCGGGTGGATGGAGCTATTACAAGGGGGCATAACGAGAGGGTTCATGGTGGGAGATATAGGAAGGATATCAGAGGTAGGTTCTTTACACAGAGAGTGGTTGGGGTGTGGAATGGACTGCCTGCAGTGATAGTGGAGTCAGACACTTTAGAAACATTTAAGCGGTTATTGGATAGGCACATGGAGCACACCAGGATGATAGGGAGTGGGATAGCTTGATCTTGGTTTCAGATAAAGCTCGGCACAACATCGTGGGCCGAAGGGCCTGTTCTGTGCTGTACTGTTCTATGTTCTATGTACATTTTCATTTCGTACAGTTCAACTTGTGTATCTTTGCCAAGTACAGAAATAGTCTTTGAGATATGAAGGTCTCTGTGATCAGATCTACGAATCCAATGTGGTTCTGTGCGATCAACTTGAGGCAGATGATCACCATCAATCACTCCTGGGGAAAGGAAATGTTTCATCATAGTTACTATCCTCGGAAGGATCTGCTCGTTTCCTCGTGTCTCACATTCCACTTGCTGTTGTCACCCAACAGATGAAGATTGGGACTCAGCAACTGTTTGATTGGATGGAGGTGATGTAATTTTATGGTTGAGATTTAGTCATTTGCATTTGAATGCAATCTCTAACTTGAAATTGTGCTTCTCTTGCGCGTGTTCATTTGTCAAATTTTGCTTTTGCTTTACATTATCACTTAACAATTCCATCTGATTTCATCCTGACATTCTCATTAATTGGATTTGACAGCTTAAGAATGGTCATTTGCAAGCAAAAGTTACAACCTTTCCCAAGTTTGGCTAGTTTATTGATATGTGTTCATCTCAGTCCTCCTTCTCACTAAAGCCTTATTACATCCTGGGCACAGGTAATGGTTTCTCCATGTGTGTTATAATGTCCATCTTTAATCTGTGTCCCAATACGGACATTGATAGAAGTGGTCGTCTGTGTGTCTTCAAAGAAATGTGCACATGTCATCTTCCTCTCCTGGGAGATTCCTGGCCACAATATAAACAAATCTCCTTCTTCTTCTCTCCAACACACCTTTTTATGACTGCAGCACCAAGGGAGTCACGAAGGCTTTCGCACAAAGATCACATTTGAAGGTTTATTCATTCTTGTCTTGTTGACCAGCAAAGAGAAAGGATTCTGAAACAAAGCCTTACACTGGGGTTTTTGTGATGCCTGTTCACATTTCTGTGGGTAAGTCCTTTTTCGCAAGGTTTACAGTTGTAGGGAATGTTCTAAACTGAGTATTCCTTAAAGTGACCTTGTGATCAGCCTGTTTTGATGGTACTTGCATGCTGGAACTTCCATGTGTCAAACCGATTAAGTCTTCTTCAACAACCTGCACACCTTTGCAAAATGGTTCCCCTTTAAGCAGGAGTGGCATGATGCTGTGACTGGCCAAGCTTTTCCACAGTTTGGAAACAGTTTTGAAAATATCTGACCATGATGGAGTGCTTATTGATGAGATGTCTTCTCCATAATCCTTGCACTGAACTGAGTGGACAAGTTGTGGCTGTGAGCCTGAGTCTAAAGGTGCATTTCCTGTGTAACCACTTTAAATCTGAGATGGCAGGGTCGATTTGGACTGCCAAGTTCTGCTTAGTTTTTCCCCAGTTAAATCATTGTCATCCATCAGGAGAAGTTCCCAAATTCATGGAATTGAAATCTTTTCAGTGAATTGGTCACAGGTTAATTATTGATTAGTGTATCACATTTACACGTAGGAGCCAATTGCAGCAGTGCTACCTGGGATTTTTTAATAGATTCGCTATTCCCCTGGGATCTCTGATAATCAAATGTCTACAATTTGATCATCAGAAAAATGTTGAGCCAAAGGAGATTGGCTGCATTTACTAACGTATCAAACATATCGTCCGTGAACTGCTCAAATATCCTCTGGCCTTTTGCTGCAGCCAATGCTTTCTTACTGATAACTGCAACGTCCAAACGGTCCATCGCCATTGTAAATATCTGAACACTGAACTCCATCACATGGGAGGATCTCCTCGCAATGAAATAAATCATTCTGGAGCTGGTAAAGTTAAGCTTTTCTCAACCATTCTTGTTGCCAACTTTTGTTATACATTCATCAGTATCTATATTCATATCTCAGATGTCTAATTTATCATTGGAGTAATACTCTCATTATAAATCTTTATTACACATGACACAGCTTGCCAGATTTAGGAATACAGCAAATAGGAGCAGGGATTAGGCCATTCGGCCCCTCAAGCCTGCTCTACAACTCAACTAGATCATGGCTGATCTTCTAACTCAATGCCATTCCCCCGCACTTTCCCCAAAGCTCTTGCTATCTTTAATATATAGAAATCTATCATCTCTGTCTTGAACAACTGAACCTCCACAACCCTCTGGGGTAGAGAATTCCAAAGGTTCACTGGATATTTCTCCTCATCTCAGTCCTAAATGTCCTGCCTTTATTCTGAGACTGAGTCCCCTGGTTTAGACCCCCAACCAGGGGGAAACACCCTTCCTTCATTGACCAAGTTGAGCCCTGAGAGAACTTGTATGTTTCAATGAGATCACGGGTGGAATTTTACCAGCACGTCCGCCCGAGGTTCGTACGAGGCCAATGGAGAATGCCGTTCTCCGAGCTGGAATCGGGGCGGGCATGCTGGTAAAATTCCGGCTCACCTCTCATCTTTCTAAATTTGCATGGTTTTTGCTAGATCCCAGCTCCTTTCTGGAACATTCCACATCTGGTATCAAGATTTAATTCTCCAACTCCACCCACAGGCTTAAACAATCAAGGAGCGATACAGGGATCAGTGAACCAGACTAACCAATCAAACATAGATCAATTAAACCATTGAACACCACAGTGATCTCATGAAAACATACAAGATTCTGACAGGACAGACATTGGGAGGTTGTTTCCATTGACTGGGGAATCTAGGATATGTCTCCTTTCTATAAATGAGTGAGAGGCAGTACAGAGCAAGGCCATGATCGTCCAAAGACCCTTTAGACCATAAGACGTAGGAGCAGAAGCCCTTTCTTGAGTAAGGATGTCACATTTGCCCCTCTCCGATTTTCTGGCACCTCCCCTGTATCTAGGGAAGATTATGACAAATTCTTCTGTTGTCTTCACCTCTCACTTGCTTTGGGATGTAAATCATCCAGATCAGGCACTGGAATCATCGTCAGTCTTTCCAATACCTCCTGACTCTGTTGTCACCGAGCTTAAATCTGAAGCATCTTTTCTTTAAGAACAAAGAACAGTACAGCACAGGAAACAGGCCCTTCGGCCCTCCAAGCCTGTGCCGCTCCTTGGTCCAACTAGACCAATCGTTTGTATCCCTCCATTCCCAGGCTGCTCATGTGACTATCCAGGTAAGTCTTAAACGATGTCAGCGTGTCTGCCTCCACCACCCTATTTGGCAGCGCATTCCAGGCCCCCACCACCCTCTGTGTAAAAAACATCCCTCTGATATCTGAGTTATACTTCGTCCCTTTCACCTTGAGCCCATGACCCCTCGTGATCGTCACTTCTGATCTGGGAAAAAGCTTCCCACCATTCACCCCATCTATCCCCTTCATAATCTTGTACACCTCTATTAGATCTCCCCTCATTCTCCGTCTTTCCAGGGAGAACAACCCCAGTTTACCCAATCTCTCCTCATAGCTAAGACCCTCCATACCAGGCAACATCCTGGTAAACCTTCTCTGCACTCTCTCTAACGCCTCCACGTCCTTCTGGTAGTGTGGCGACCAGAACTGGACGCAGTACTCCAAATGTGGCCTAACTAGCGTTCTATACAGCTGCATCATCAGACTCCAGCTTTTATACTCTATACCCCGTCCTATAAAGGCAAGCATACCATATGCCTTCTTCACCACCTTCTCCACCTGTGTTGCCACCTTCAAGGATTTGTGGACTTGCACACCTAGGTCCCTCTGTGTTTCTATACTCTTGATGACTCTGCCATTTATTGTATAACTCCTCCCAACATTATTTCTTCCAAAATGCATCACTTCGCATTTATCCGGATTAAATTCCATCTGCCACTTCTCCGCCCAATTTTCCAGCCTATCCATATCCTGCTGTATTGCCCGACAATGCTCATCGCTATCCGCAAGTCCAGCCATCTTCGTGTCATCCGCAAACTTGCTGATAACACCAGTTACACCTTGTTCCAAATCATTTATATATATCACAAATAGCAGAGGTCCCAGTACAGAGCCCTGCGGAACACCACTGGTCACAGACCTCCAGCCGGAAAAAGACCCTTCGACCGCTACCCTCTGTCTCCTATGGCCAAGCCAGTTCTCCACCCATCTAGCCACTTCTCCTTGTATCCCATGAGCCTTAACCTTCTTAACCAACCTGCCATGTGGGACTTTGTCAAATGCCTTACTGAAATCCATATAGACGACATCCACGGCCCTTCCTTCATCATTATTTCCCCCATTATTCCATTACATTCTCTAGTTCTTGTTTTCCCTTATTAGATTGCTTCTAATCACATTGAATTAATCATCTTCCAATTTAAAAGCTCAATTTAGATTGTTCCCTGCTCCCCTCCATTATAAATTGAAACTTTAGAACACAATGGTCACTCCTATCCAAGTGTTCCCACATGGACACTTGATCTACTTGGCCCACCTCATTCCCCAGATCCTGCAATGCCTCATTTCTATGTTGGGCTGGGAGACTAGGAATTTTCCATGGTAAATTATTATTAACATTAATGAAGCTTCCTATCTTTCTGTGTATGATACTTTGTCTATTACTGTGAAGTAGTGATTTTTTCCTGTTAATGATTTTTTGATGCAAATGATTGACGCTATTGGCCCTAAAGTGTTTAGCAAACACCTGTGCTTTAGAATCACTGTGAATGTTCTGAATCTTGGAAATTATCTTAACAACATGAGTGAACTGAAAAGTTAATCAAGTACAAACTCCAGACAGAATATCGAAACAGTCTACTTGACTTCAATGTAAAAGCTATGAGGCAGCAATGCCAGTACAATTTAGCAAATTATTGAGTGCTACCAGCGACATGTTTGCACGTTTTTATATTTACATAAAGAGGACAAATTTCAGTCCTGCTTCTTTGTGGCTCTTAACAAATAATTCATCAAAATATCCATTGGAAATTCCACTTGGTCATGAGGCTGTGAGCGGTTAATCACATCTGAAAGTTGGCCCAGAGTTAAGATTATATTTTAGAAGGATTTAGGTTGTCTGTTTAACTTGACCATTTTCAAGGTCAAGTCGCCATTTTGTACGAACAGCTATCGAAAAGAAACCATTTTGTCGTGTGAACACCTGCTACCAAACTATGCAACATTTTAGTAAATTAACCATCAGAATTGTAAAGGAGCAACTGACCAGCAACAGATGATTATTAAAAGTACCTCAATTACTCTCTAATTGACAGATAAGTAATAAATAAGAGTTAGATTACATCAGTTCTTTCATTTCCTATTAATATTCCTGTCAGAATTGAGGTCTGGGACAAAGGATATACTCTCCAGCACAGGCCTCTATCAGGACACGTTGGGGTGGAGTTTTCCACTCTTGTTTTTGGGGCATGGCAAGGGACGGAGGGGGTGGGGGTGGGGTGGTTTAATTTATTTTGAGGTGATTTTCTGGCTCTTCCAGCCAATGGGATCTCATGGTCCTGCCAACAGCGATCCCCTGCCATGGGTTTCCCTGCATCAAGGGGTGGAACCAATGGAGAATCCCATTGACAGTGGCAGGACAAGAAGATCCCACCTTTGGGCAAAGCTGGGCCGCGTTGCGCCACCAAGAACCATGCCCAAAGGAAGGGGGGGGGGCGCATGAAATCCTCCCATCCTTTGACATCACCGCACCCTTGGGGGCTGGGCTCAATCAAAGCCCACCTCACCAGATTAACATCGCAAGGCCCGCACATTCCTTTTTTTGTTCATCAGTTAACATGCCAACGCGTTGGCGGGACTCCCCTTCACTTTCCCACTCAAGGTGGCACTTTGGCAACAAATGGTAAGATTCTGCCCATTGTCCTTGACTAGTCTAGTACTGGCTCATGAGTAAGGCACTTGTGTGGTATGAAGATAAAGAATACATCCTGAAATAATCATAAGACCATAAGACATAGGAGCAGAATTAGGCCACTTGGCCCATTGAGTCTGCTTCGCCATTCAATCATGGCTGATTTTTTTCTCATCCCCATTCTCCTGCCTTTTCCCCATAACCCCTGATCTCTTTATTAATCAAGAATCTGTCTATTTCTGTCTTAAAGACACACAATGACCTGGCCTCCACAGCCTTCTGCGGCAAAGAGTTCCACAGATTCACCACTCTCTGGCTGAAGAAATTCTGTTTTAAAGAATCGTCCCTTTAGTCTGAGGTTGTGCCCTCTGGTTCTAGTTTTTCCTACTAGTAGAAACATCCTCTCCATGTCCACTCTATCCAGGCCTTGCAGTATCCTGTAAGTTTCAATAAGATCCCCCCTCATCCTTCTAAACTCCAACGGGTACAGACCCAGAGTCCTCAACCGTGCCCCACACGACAAGCTCTTCATTCCAGGAATCATTCTTGTGAACCTCCTCTCGACCCTTTCCAAGGCCAGCACCTCCTTCCTTCGATATGGGGCCCAAAACTGCTCACAATACTCCAAATGGGGTCTGACCATAGCCTTATACAGCCTCAGAAGTACATCCCCGCTCTTATATTCTAGCCCTCTCGATATGAATGCTAACATTGCATTTGCCTTCCTAACTGCCGACTGAACCTGCACGTTAGCCTTAAGAGAATCTTGAACAAGGACTCCCAAGTCCCTTTGTGTTTCTGATTTCCTAAGCATTTTCCCATTTAGAAAATAGTCTATGCCTCCAAACCTCCTTCCAAAGTTCATAACCTCACACTTTTCCACATTGTATTCCATCTGCCATTTCTTTTCACTCTCCGAGCCTGTCCAAGTCCTTCTGCAGCCTCCCTCCTTCCTCAATACTACCTGTCCCTCTACATATCTTTGCATCATCTGCAAACTTAGCAACAGTGCCTTCAGTTCATTCTTCCAAATCGTTAATGTATATTGTGAAAAGTTGTAGTCCCAGCACCGACCCCTGAGGCACACCACTAGTCACCGGCTGCCATCCTGAAAAAGACCCCTTTATCCCCACTCTCTGCCTTCTGCCAGTCAGCCAATCCACTATCCATGCCAGGATCTCACCCTTAACACCATGGGCGCTTAACTTATTTAACAGTCTCCTAAGCGGCACCTTGTCAAAGACCTTCTGGAAATCTAAATAAATCACATCCATTGGTTCTCCTTTATCTAACTTTCTTGTTACCTCCTCAAAGAACTCTAACAGATTTGCCAAACATGACCTCCCCTTGACGAAGCTGGCTCAGTCCTATTTTATCAAGTACTTCCATTGTAATCCATTGTTTTACATTTAAGGCAATATGCACAGATTGATAAATCCAATGAAATTAACCAATTGGCTATTCTTTAGATTAAAGTGGGGTGATACCAGAATTTGTTTAAAAGAGACCTTTGGGAACTATCTTGTTTGTGGTAAATGGTATTGTGTATTCTCAGTGCCAGGTAGAAATCCTGTTAGTGTGAGAACAGGTGGGCCCAGAGATACAGGCAGAATTCCTGTCGGTATGGACCTTGGATAATGCCAATTTCTTCCAAGACAGAGGAAGAATTCCTGTCAGCAAAAAGGGTTGAAATCACCTCCTGCTTCTTGTGAACTTCATTTCAAACCCTGACGTCTGCAGCATATTATTATTTTGTCGAGTTATCATATCTTGTTAAGTATATCTTTTTATTATTTTTCTCTTTTAGTTCAGTGATAGATGTATTTGCTGTTTAATTTTATCTTTTATAAGATGTTGGTGTTCAGTGTCTGAGTTTTTGCCTGATAGCTATATCTCTGTCAAACTAAAGTTTGGAGTATTGTGTGCAGTTTTGGTGTCCTTATCTGAGGAAGGATGTCCTTGCTATAGAGGGAGCACAGTGAAGATTTACCAGGCTGATTCCTGGGATGGCAGGTCTGTCAAAGAACAAAGAAAATTACAGCACAGGAACAGGCCCTTTGACCCTCCAAACCTGCAGCAACCTGCTGCCCAACTGAACTAAACCCCCTACCCTTCCCGCGACTTGTCAGTGCTAGCTTTCTGTATGATTTCTTAATGTCCTCTGGTGTTGCATTTTTGTCAAGTCCCTGAACAACAAATAGTGTTTCCCCTGAGGTGGACAGTGAGCACTGCCCTTGATCAGCCATTTTGCACTACTTTTAATATATATATTTTTTCTCTCTCTCTTTCGGTGGTGCTGGTAAGTCGGCTTTTCCTCAGGCTCTCAACACATGAACCATAGCAAGAGATTTCCGTCAGCGCTTCACCTTTTGCACAGCGTCAGCTCCCCTTCCCCCACCTTCACCCTGCTCCTTGTGCTCCATTCAGATCCTCCTTCCCCTGTCGTATGAGAGACTACGTCGGTTAGGATTATATTCACTGGAGTTTAGAAGAGTGAGAGGGGATCTCATAGAAACATATAAAATTCTAACAGGGTTAGACAGGGTAGATTCAGGAAGAATGTTCCCGATGATGGGGGAGTCCAGAACCAGGAGGTTGCCACTCAAGTGGATAGAGCTGTGAAGAAGGCCTATAGTGTGTTAGCTTTTATTAACAGGGGGTTGGAGTTTAAGAGCCGTGGGGTTATGCTGCAACTGTACAGGACCTTGGTGAGACCACATTTGGAATATTGTGTGCAGTTCTGGTCACCTCACTATAAGAAGGACGTGGAAGCGCTGGAAAGAGTGCAGAGGAGATTTACCAGGATGCTGCCTGGTTTGGAGGGTAGGTCTTATGAGGAAAGGTTGAGGGAGCTGGGGCTGTTCTCTCTGGAGCAGAGGAGGCTGAGGGGAGACTTAATAGAGGTTTATAAAATGATGAAGGGGATAGATAGAGTGAACGTTCAAAGACTATTTCCTCGGGTGGATGGAGCTATTACAAGGGGGTATAACTATAGGGTTCGTGGTGGGAGATACAGGAAGGATATCAGAGGTAGGTTCTTTACGCAGAGAGCGGTTGGGGTGTGGAATGGACTGCCTGCAGTGATAGTGGAGTCAGACACTTTAGGAACATTTAAGCGGTTATTGGATAGGCACATGGAGCACACCAGGATGATAGGGAGTGGGATAGCTTGATCTTGGTTTCAGATAAAGCTCGGCACAACATCGTGGGCCGAAGGGCCTGTTCTGTGCTGTACTGTTCTATGTTCTATGTTCTATAGTTTGAGGATAAGGGGTAAACCTTTTAGAACTGAGGTGAGGAGAGATTTCTTCACCCAGAGGATGGTGAATGTGTGGAATTCACTCCCACAGAATGTAGTTGAGGCCAAAACATTGTGTGATTTCAAGAAGAAATTAGATTTTGTTCTTGGGGCTAAATGGATCGAGGGATATGGGGGGAAGGGGGGATCAGGATATTGAACTTGATGATCAGCCATGATCAAAATGAATGGCAGAGCAGGCTCAAAGGGCCGAATGGCCTCCTCATACTTCTAGTTTCTATGTTACTAAAATAGTTTAAAGAGCCAATTTGGAATCCAGTAATTAGGCCGTGCACAGCTTGATAAATGTCAGCAAGAAGTGTTGAAAACTAAGAAAAGTCAGTGAAAGACCACTCACACTGTCAGCTCCAAATATACAAGCTGGGGCCGGGTTAAAAAAGCAAAATTCCAATGCTTTTGCAGTAATAAGGGGGGAATTCATGCTGATTCTGCCCCGACCCCGAGGCTCTTCCTCCTTTTCCCCTGGCCTCTCCAGCTGTACATGACATAACGCCAGCTCCCATCTCGGTAGCATCCCAACATGGCGGTGAAACAATAAGTGAGAAAGAACAGACTCATCTTCATTCTTAAGCTGATGTGTAACTGAACGTGACAGGGAGTTAGCAACAATTAAAGACAATCACCCTCTTATATAAGCGCTGTGGATACATCAGGTAGGATCATTGAGGTGGAAAATAGGATTTTGAATGGATAAAATGTTGTGAAAGAACCTGTTTGTAATTGTGTATGCATGTGAAATGTAAGCCTTTAATCCTTTTGTAATCAGTAATCGGAGGCAGAAGTCCTTCACCAAAATCCCTCTGTATACAAATCCAACAGCAGTACACAGAGTGCTAGCAGTCAGCAGTTTACCTTCGGGAGTGCCAGAGGGACTGACACTCCCCGTTAAATACAAGGAAAAGACTCCCTGATTGGCCCATCAGTTGACTCCTTAATCAGGGAGTTCATATTCCATTAGCCAAACTCAATGACCTGATTGAAGTCATTACACCTTTGTTATCTTAAAAGCTTGTTACTGTACTATCTATGTCTATGTATTTCTTCATGGAAACAGTATGGGCGGAATTTTCCTGCCCCGCCCGCCACGGGAATCGTAGCGGGCGGGACACAGACCATACAAAGGTCCGTTGACCTCAGGCGGGATTTTCCTGTCTTGCGGCGAGAGCAGCTGACTATATTGATTGTTTATTAATTAATATAATTGTTAAGCTAGTTAAAATCTGGAAAATGAGTTACACCAAGAGTTTTAGTTTAAAATGAGCATTTCCCTTTTAAGATCTAATCTGGGGCCTTACAATGTCTGGCAGAAATCCAATTGGAAATTACTCAAACCATTTTTACTGTTGAAGGCTTTATTTAATTTGGTATGTGTATCATTTTAAAATGGATAGGGAGTTTTAACCTTACCTTTAAAATTGTAAACTTGAAGTCTTGCTAGTGCAATGGTAAAACTTTTAGTCATAATTCCAGATTAAAAGGCACACACATATATAATGGTGGTTTTAAATGTCCAGAATTAGAAAGTGATTCTGGTTCACGTTATACCAGAAGAGTAAATGTTGAAGAAAACTTTGTACACAAGGCCAGGAAAAAGGCTTCGGGAAGAAGTAAAGTTTTAGCTGAGATACAGAATGTTTTCTGTTAGAGTTAGTGTTAGGAAAGATTCTTTGTTGTTGTTGTTTAATTCCCAAGAACAGATTTGCAGGAATTACAAAAGCATCAACATTTTAGAAAGCAAAATTTAAAAATGGTGCCTAGATCTTTTTGTGTGAGGAAGTCTTTGCTTTTAAAAGAAAATCATGTGAGGTGACACAAATGCTTGTTTCACTCCGTCCCTTGAAGTTTCATGGAGAAATTAACCTTTTCAGCTGAACTGACATTTCTTTAATAAGAAGGCTCCACACAGCTTATGCATTTTTAAATGTAACCCTTCCTACTGGACATTTGTTTTACATTTCTTGACCGGTATGATTGAACTTATTGATTAACTTATTAGGTGCCTGAATAGAGGCACAATAGGTAAAAAGGAAACTCGCAACATAAACGATAAAAGATATAAAAGAAACCAGAAAAACATACACACAGTCTAAGTAGTTTCTGCGGATATAAGAAAATTAAAGGAAACTCAACAACACTGTTATTTGAACGACGGAGATTGAGGGGTGACCTGATAGAGGTCTGCAAGATTATGAGTGGCATGGGTAGAGTGGATAGTCAGAGGTTTTTTCCTAGGGTAAAAAAGTCAAGTACGAGGGGACATCGGTTTAAGGTGCGTGGGGGAAAGTTTAGAGGAGATGTGCGAGGCAAGTTTTTTACACAGAAGGTGGTAAATGTCTGGAACGTGTTGCCTGGGGAGGTGGTGGGAGCAGGTACGATAGCGGCATTTAAGGGGCAACTAGACAAATACATGAATAGGATGGGAAAGGAAGGATACGGACTCCATAAATGCATACGGTTTTAGTTTAGGCAGGCATCATGATCAGGGCAGGCTTGGAGGGCCGAAGGACCTGTTCCTATGCTATACTGTTCTTTGTTCTTTGTTCTCTTTGAATTTAGAATAATTTTGGGAGGTAAAAGGTCTTGCGATAGTAATTTAGTTATTTAGCAAACTACCTTTGAAAAATTAAAATGTCATCTAAAATTTAAAAAATGAACAAGCAAGATATGTTAATGCCTGGAATTGAATAGAAATGTTTGGTTTCTGTTTAAAGATATTTGAATATATTTAATTGGACAAAGTTTCTCATGAATGAGTTAGAATGGTAATTAATGGGATGTCCCTTTTAGAAAAGATGACAGAGACAGGAAAATGGGAATTGGAATATCCGAGCTTGTATGGAATGCAGTGGAATCTGTCAATCTGGCACTGAAATATATTCTAGTGAAAGAAAAATGGAGATGAGACCAGTAAATTGACAACTTCCTCTTGGAGGTATTTGTATCGTTGTTGGACTTCTTTTTAAAGAGACCTGCATTTAATAGTCTGGCCACCCAACTGAGTGTTGGGGCTATACATGGAAAGATAGCAAAGACTTCGAAATTTTTGTTCAGATCACACGAGAATTAAGAATGGGTGGTATGATATTGGGATCCTATATACATTGGGGCGGCACGGGCCTCGGGTTCGATTCCTGGCTTGGGTCACTGTCTGTGTGGAGTTTGCACATTCGCCCCGTGTCTGCGTGGGTTTCCTCTGGGTGCTCTGGTTTCCTCCCACAGTCTGAAAGACGTGCTGGTTACGTGGATTGGCTATGGTAAATTCTCCCTCAGTGTAACCCAAACAAGTGCCGGACTGCGGCGACTAGGGGATTTTCACAGTAACTTCATTGCAACGTTCCTGTAAGCCTTACTTGTAACTAATAAATAAACTTAAATAAATCAACTTAAACATATGCAGATGTCAACCACATTGCTGTGGATCTGGAGTCACAGGTAGGCAAAACCAGGTAGGTTTCCTTCCCTAAAGGACATTAAAGTTTTTAAAAGTTTATTTATTAGTATCACAAGTAAATTTACATTAACACTGCAATGAAGTAACTGTGAAAATCTCCGGCGCCAGTTCGGGTACACTGAGGGAGAATTTAGCATGGTCAATGCACCCTAACCAGCACGTCTTTCAGACTGTGGGAGGAAACCAGAGGAAACCCCCGCAGACACGGGGAGAATGTGCAGACTCCGCACAGACAGTGACCAAGCCAGGAATTGAACCCTGGTCTCTGGCGCTATGAGGCAGCAGTGCTAACCACTGTGCCACTGTGCCACCCAGCCAATTAGTGAACCAGATGGATTTTTACAACAATAGTTTCATGGTCATCATTAAATTTTTAATTCCAGATACTTTTAGATGCAAATTTCACCATCTGCCATGGTGGGATTCAAGCGTGGGTCTGCAGGGTATTACCCTGAGTCTCTGAATTACTAGTCCAGTGATAATGCCCCTGCTTCCCCATAACCCAGAGGACTAGGATATTACGTAGAGTAAGTTCTGCCACAGCCACACAAAATTCTAATTAGATCACCTCTGGAATAATTGTGTGTGGTTTGGAGCATTTGCCTTAGAAAGGTTGAAATCATCTTGGAAGGATGCAGTGCATGTTCATCAGAATGTTATCAGGGTTCCAAGATTAAAAACAGAGACTATATCAAATAGGATAATAACTCTGAAGAAAAATATTAGACTCGAAATGTTTGCTGGAACTTCCTGGTTATTCAAGGCAGAGGGACCTTCCAGTCCTGTCGTCAACGCACCCCCACCACATGTTTCCCAATGGTGAGGGGTGCATTCAGCAGGAAACCCAGTTGATAATGATGGATCAGAAGGTCTGCTGCAGGCCAATGGTGGGCTGCCTCCATCACTGTGAATCATGCAGCGGGTTGAGTGGAAAATCCCACCCGTTAACTCTGTTTCTCTCTCCGTAGATGCTGCCAGACTTGCTGAGTTTTTCCAACATGGGAGGATGGTGGAAGCGGGTTGCCTCACATCCTTTAAAATGTAGATGAGTACTTGGCACTCCATAGCAACTACTGGCATGTGGGATCAGGTGGGCAGGACAGGGCCTTTCGTGCAGACTCGATGGGCCGAAGGGCCTTTTCTGCACTGTAGTATTGCACTGTGATTCTGATTTTTATTATAAAAAATAGGCTTGTGTTCCTTGGACCTTGAAGATAAGGGGTGATTTGATTAAGGTTTTTGGGCTTTGAAAGGAACTGATAGGATAGAGAAAAAACTTTCTGCTGGTGCTTTAAATTCAGAGATAGGCCATTCAAAAGAGAAGTTAGGCATTATAGAAATAATCAACTCTATTGCTTTGAAAGCAGCAGATGTTAACTCAATTCATAATTTTAATTCTGAGGTAGTTAGTTTTATCACTGAGGGATGTAGAGACAAGCAGGTGGAGGGAGTTACAGATCAAT
Source organism: Mustelus asterias (assembly GCF_964213995.1). Taxonomy (NCBI): domain Eukaryota; kingdom Metazoa; phylum Chordata; class Chondrichthyes; order Carcharhiniformes; family Triakidae; genus Mustelus; species Mustelus asterias. The sequence continues at coordinate 90,278,742 of NC_135818.1, forward strand.
TACTATCCTGTCGAATGGTGGATGGGCTGAATGGCCTCCTCTGTTCTTATGGAGAATAATTGGAGCTTTTTTTCTGCCAAATCAATACTTGCTGACCTGAAATTTCAGCGTCTGTGGAAACTTCCCAAACTGAGAGTAGAGTTAATTTATCTACACATTAATTAAGATTTTAACAGACATTACTCCGTATCAGGAGATTGCGTCACCCATCACATCTTCAATAATTGTTACAGTTTAATAAAATCTGATGTTTAAATATTACTCACTTGGCTTCAATATCCACTTCTTAGAGCTGCAGTGACTTATTTTTGATAAATTGCCTCCTTGACCTTGGATTTTTAAAATTTCAGTTAATCTCTATTATAAAAGTGTTTAAAAGGTCATAAAAGTGTTCGATAAAAGGTGTGTTATCAGAAATTATTAACTATTAGAATATTCCAAAGTGATTATTATGCATAGAGATACAATCTTAGATTAGTGACAATAAGGGGTCTTGTCAGTCACTTCCAGAAAGGATTGGAGATGTTACCGAATTCTGTAACTAACAACACGAATTCCAAATTCCTGTTAATGATCTCAGTGAACAGAGAGCTGATTTTAACTTGCTGACCTGCCTGGAGTGAATGCGTCTGGGAGCACGACCGGTTTCAGCAGTGAATTGGTCAGAGAGATTTTAACTGTTTCTGAATCCTGTGCTTCTTTTGAATGATGATCCACAAACAGTGGTTAGCACTGCTTCCTCACAGTGCCAGGGACCCGGGGCAGCACGGTGGCACAGTGGTTAGCACTGCTGCCTCACAGCACCAGGGACACGGGTTCGATTCCCGCAACACGGTGGCACAGTGGTTTCCACTGCTGCCTCATAGCACAGGGACCCGGGTTCGATTCCCGGCAGCACGGTGGCACAGTGGTTAGCACTGCTGCCTCACAGCGCCAGGGACCTGGGTTCAATTCTAGCCTTGGGTCACTGTCTGTGTGGAGTTTGCATATTCTCCCCGTGTCTGCGTGGGCTTCCTCCGGGTGCTCTGGTTTCCTCCCACAGTCCCAAGATGTACAGGTTAGGGGGGTTAGTGATAGTAAATGCATGAGGTTTACATGGATGGGGTGGGGTTGGGGTGAGTGGGTGGGGGGCTGAGTAACTTGCACTTATGGAGAGTCAGTGCAGACTCAATGGACCGAATGGCCCCCCTCTGCACTGTAGGGATTCTATGGTCCTATTTAAAGGGCAGTGTGAAGATCAGAGTTTAAGCAGGATAGAGGTCTACAGGAGACACAATGGAGTAAGACAAAGTCATGCTTTAGTGCTGCGTGTCTGGAGATGATGCTGCAAGAGTCCACACACACAGGCACAGTTAGCTTCCTAAGGGCAGAAGGAAGAACCCTGCTTCCAGAAAAGAGCAGACATGGCTGGGAAGATCGGCAGCCACACTCCTTAATACAATACCACAAGAGATCTAATGATATAATCAGGGCAGCAGCAGCAGTAAGCACCAGGGCACAATGCCAATGTATCTTGATGTGTGCCTAACACTCCTCAATCTGCCTTGCTTAAACCTTCTCCTGCACATCACTCCTCACACCAACAGAGCTTGCAGGAGCACCCAGCCCAGTCATCTCCTCATATCCCCAAGTGAAAAGCCACCACATCAGCATTGTCTTTCTGCCATGTCACATCCATCGCTCACACTGAACCTTTCCAAACATCTCATTTCACACAGATCTGTCAGTCTTTTCTTTCTCCCCTTGCAGGAGAAGTGGGCACAGAAGACCTGGAAGAGGTTGAGAGGTGATTCTGCTGTCACCTCCACCGTGACAGTTGCAGGAACGGAGAGAGGATCAGGAGATTAGCTGGGTCTCCACATGCCACATGCTAGTTAGGGTGCATTGGCCATGTTAACTTCTCCTCAGTGTACCCAAACAGGCGCCGGAGTGTGACGACTAGGGGATTTTCACAGTAACTTTGTGGCAGTGTTAATGTAAGCCTACTTGTAACTTAATAAATAACCTTTAAAGATGTGCAGGTTAGGTGGATTGGCTGTGCTAAATTGCCTCTTAGTGTCCAAAGATGTGTAGGGTAGGGAGATTAGTGGGATAAATGTGTGGGGTTATGGGGATAGAGTGGGGGCTAGGCCTGGGTAAGATGCTGTCAGAGAGTCGGTGCAGACTCAATGGGCCGAATGACCTCCTCCTACACTGTAGGAACTCTATGATTCTATGAAAGGTTTTTTCCCCCACGTAAGAGAAACTGTGTCTGAGGTGTGACGCGTCTGATTCGCCCACTCCGGGGGTCATCTGAGCGCTTCAATGAAGGAAGCGCTGCATTTAGATAGCTCCACAGCACTCACTATCATTCAAATCAGGAGGATGACAGTGAGGGAACAACCCCAAACTTCAGGAACACTCACACCAACTGTGAACTCCAAGCAGAATGACCCTCCACAAGACCCCCTCTCCAGAGCTGCCCAGTGGCCTCTGACCCCTTGGGCTCTCTAGTGCTGAGTGGAGACAGAGGTGGTCACCTCCTTCCTTCCTCTCAGAGGTCATGGCATCTGGTTCCTGCTTGTAAAAAGCAGCAGTGATTCACACTGGCACGAGTCTCACCTGGTGGTTGGGAAGACTCAATGAGGGCTGAAGATGTGATGTTAACTTCACTAATATATTATAACAGATGCAAATTCATGCAAATCAAGTTTGCATCCTTCCTGCATGTGAACTTGTTCATGTTATTGGGGAGGGTGGGCAAGATCACATTCTGAAACCTCACCGGCACAAAGCTGGCACAAATGGCCTCTCACAAAGTTTAGCAGCCATTACGGGATTTGTGCTCACAGCTAACAGGCCAGTTAAAGCCCACCCAACATCATAATCTTGAATTTGTACCATTGATGCGCTATCAATAAGGCGAAAGACTACCGGTGTGCCAATACAAGTGTAGGCTTTTATTCACAACAGAATCAGGAGCAGATCCCAACAAGTAACCGACCTGGACTAAACAAGGGGGAGGAGACAGCCACCTTTATACTAGGTGCCGAGGGGAGGAACCAAACTGGAAGGGGGTGTGTCCAGGTATGACAAGCACACACAACGGTGGTCCATATAGGACAAAGGCACAACTGAGGTCCACCACAACCATGTTATTAATGGAAGGAATGTCATGATCGAAAGGGACACTGACAGTGAGATTAGAAAACTTGATAGAGTTTGGCTGAAGGAAGAAGGAGGATTTAGAAAGTTTTGTTTTAAAGGATTTGCAGGGGAATGGAAAAGCAAATATGTCTTGGCGTTCCCAGGAGAGGAAGGCTAATAATTGCATCACAAAATATCAGGAAAATTATAGGCCATAGCTCAAAGAACTTGGAAGGATAGAGGACTTAGTGAGATAGAGTGGGATAACAGTATGCAAAGAATCAGAGCTGAGGGAAGGGATTTTACATTTAATACATTGTGATTCATTTGCATTGTGGAACGACTTGGAAATGGAACTGGAGGGAAACCTATTCAATATAATAATTTACTCCAGTTAGAAATGTCATCCATTTGTTGGAATATTTGAGAAAAAAAGTGTGATTATTTTTAATATTTTTGTGTGATTCTGTGAAGCGGGCTTGTGGCTGTGTGTGTGACTGTGTGTGAACATGATTTAATTAAGCTGGGAACTGGGTGTTTGCAGGGTTGAGGAGATCAAAGCGGTGAAAGGAGGGAATTTGAAGTAAATATGGCCAAGTTGCATTTTTTACAAGTAAATAAGATATGGATAGAAATTTGCATTAGAAGGTAAAGAAAGTGTGTTGTGTTCAGTTGTTAAATTTCAAGAGGAAGTAAAACGGATTTATAACTTGGAAAATGATCCAAAGTAGTGGCAATAGGGAAAACAAAAAAATTATACTCTGGGAAAGGTAAATTTCAAAGAAAGTTAGGACAATGGAATCAAGATGAAGCAAAGGGAAGCAACTTCCAGCCAACCCAGAAAATATATGCTTTCTAGAAGACGATTTCAAATCAGCTACCCAATTCAGTCAGAAAGGGCTAGGGGCTACAAACAGTAATTTGTGGCTGCATTTTCTGCCCCCGTTGCATTTTGTACAGTGGCGGAGGTGGCCCACCATTGGCCATAGCAGGATTTTCTTTTAACTATGTAAATGTAATCTTATGTGTTTGAGTTTTCTCTTCTCGTATTAATAAATTAATAAATAATAAATTTAATTTAATATTTTAAAATCTCCAAAAGTTTTACTGGAACTGACTTCAGTACACATATCTTCATAAGGTCAAAATACAAAAAGAAAAGAGTTGTGATAGCTTGCCAAGTTTCCCTTTGGGATTTGGTTTACACAACAAATACCACCTGCAGGATCATAACACAATGTTTGATAGATTTGTGATATTCATCTACCCATTGAGGCATGCAAGATGATCAGAGGATTAGACAGGGTGGACAGTGAGAGCCTTTTTCCTCGGATGGTGATAGCTAGCACGAGGGGACATAGCTTTAAATTGAGGGGTGATAGATATAGGACAGATGTCAGAGGTAGGTTCTTTACTCAGAGAGTAGTAAGGGCGTGGAATGCCCTGCCTGCAGCAGTAGTGGACTCGCCAACATTAAGGGCATTTAAATGGTCATTGGATAAACATAAGGATGATATTGGAATAGTGTAGGTTAGATGGGCTTTAGATTGGTTTCACTGGTCAGCACAACATCGAGGGCCGAAGGGCCTGTACTGCGCTGTAATGTTCTATGTTCTATTATATTAATGATGTGGAGATGCCGGCGTTGGACTGGGGTAAACACAGTAAGAAGTTTAACAACACCAGGTTAAAGTCCAACAGGTTTATTTGGTAGCAAAAGCCACACAAGCTTTCGGAGCTCCAAGCCCCTTCCTCAGGTCACCTGAAGAAGGGGCTTGAAGCTCCAAAAGCTTGTGTGGCTTTTGCTACCAAATAAACTTGTTGGACTTTAACCTGGTGTTGTTAAACTTCTTACTATTATATTAACACAGACACTAAATCATTTATTTTAAAATAGTGTGAAAATTGCAGTAATAATAGGAAAGAGCAGGGAGTGACACTAATTGGATTCTCCTTACTATAGCCAGCACAGGGCTGCTGCTCGAATGGCCTCACTCTGTGCTGTGTTATGATTTTATGAGTTTATAATCTACAAATAACAACATGATTTGAGGTTCTCTCTGTCCATTTATTCAAGTCATGTTCCCACTTGTTGTTCCTCAGCATACTAGCCCAAGGCTTGACAAACAAAAGATGGTACATGTCCCAGGTCTGGGTGCTCTGCTGGATAAATACCGAATTCCACAATAGAACTTAAAATTCGAAACCTGCCATGATAGTATGCAAACCTACAGTGTCTATTCACACCAATGCCAGCCGGTGAATGGCAGAATTTACAGCAGTCTATTCTATAGTAAGCAAAGTCTATTTAAAGAGTCCATTAAAGAACAATCATATCATCTGCAGCAAACAAACTCATGACCAATTTTTTATTTGTTCCTCCACAGGATGTCGACATTGCTGGATAGACTATCATTTATTGCCCATCCCTAACTGACCTTAAGAAGGTGGTGGCGAGTTGCCTTCTCAAACGCTGCAGTCCCTAAGGTGTATGTACACCTGCAGTGTTATTAGGGAGGGAGTTCCAGGATTTTGACCCAATGATGGTGAAGGAATGGTGATATATTTCCAAGTCAAGGTGGTGTGTGAATTGGAGGGGAACCTCCAGCTGGTGGTCTTCCCAGATATCTGCTGCCCTTGTCCTTCTAGGTTCTGGCCTGTGGCAGTTTTTAACCTGAATTTTGAAAGATGCCTCAAGTAAACGTTATGGGGAAATCAGATAAAGAACAAAGAAAATTACAGCACAGGAACAGGCCCTTCGGCCCTCCAAGCCTGCACTGACCATACTGCCCGACTGAACTAAAATCCCCATCCTTCCGGGGACCATATCCCTCGATTCCCATCCTATTCATGTATTTGTCAAGATGCCCCTTAAAAGTCACCACCGTATCCGCTTCCACTCCCTCCCCCGGCAACGGGTTCCAGGCACCCACCACCCTCTATGAAAAAAACTTGCCTCGTACATCTCCTTTAAACCTTGCCCCTCGCACCTTAAACCTGTGCTCCCTAGTAATTGACACTTCCACCCTGGGAAAAAGCTTCTGACTATCTACTCTGTCCATGCCCCTCATAATATTGTAGACTTCTATCAGGTCGCCCCTCAACCTCCGTGGTTCCATTGAGAACAAACCAAGTTTCTCCAACCGCTCCTCATACCTGATGCCCTCCAAACCAGGCAACATCCTGGTAAATCTTTTCTGTACCCTCTCTAAAACATCCACATCCTTCTGGTAGTGTAGTAGATGAAAAATGTCTGCCAAGCGTCTCTGATAGAATGTAAAATCCTTGATAATAAATAAAATGTATATATTGAATTTATATATTAATAGAAAATTAAAATAGACCCAACTCTGAATTATCACCTTTTGGACATTTTGTCATTATAATTTTACCAATAGAGTCACCTTTAAAATAAACTTTAACTTAATACACGTAGAATTAAGACCTTTGGCTATTGAATCTTAGGATAAAAATAGCTTCTGATAACACATTCAGAATTCTGAATAATTTATCGTCTTAGCTATATCAAAAATAGCAACATAGGGACTGAAGGAGGCTCTTCAACCCCTCGAGTCTGCACCATCATTCAAAACAACCATGGCTGATCAGACACTATCTTTCTACCCACCATCCCCAGAAACCTTGGCCGCGATTCTTCCATCATGACCCGCAACTTTTCTGGCGGGTTGGGCTGGGAGACGCGCGTCTGCAGCCTTGAACAGGGATTTGCGCATGCACCGGGAACGCGCATCTCCCAGAGCCAGAGAACAGTCGCCGGTCAGACCACGCTGGAAACGGCAGGAAGGCAGGTAAGTCATTTAAATCTCTTTTTAATATGTTTTAAATATGTATATGTGTTCATTATCAGGACCTTTCAGGTCCTGATTGAATCTCCCATCCCGCCAGGAGTACTTCATTCCGGCAGGGTTCAGACTAGCTCCCCACGTTCGGGGAATGAGCGGGAGACCCCGCCAGAATGAAGGGGGGGCAATCGGGGCCTCTCAGGGGGTCGGGCAGTGGGGGTGGTGTCCCCTGGGCATGGGCACCCTGGCAGTGCCAGCCTGTGCCCCCTGGCACTGCCCAAGGGGCAAAGTGCCCATGCCCAGGGGGCACCTTGACACTGCCCATCGGGCATCGGGCAGTGCCAAGGGGGTGTGGCCTATTGTGAGCGGGGCCTAGGGGTGATCGGTGGGGGTGAGGGATCCCGCTGCCACTCTGCATGGAGATCGGTCTAGGATGGAGTGAGGGTAGTGATTGGGGCGGCCTCGGGGAGGGAGGGATCCCCCTGGCTGCTGCCTCCAGGGGGATCTGACCCGGGTGGGGGGAGGGGTCAGCAGGGGGAGGGTCTGCTGGGGTGAGGGGGTGGGGGGATCGCCACTCCTGGGGGTATGGGCAGTGCATCGGGGTGCTCCAGGAGAGGGGGAGGTCAGGGCTGGCCTGGGAATTTCTGTGGGGCCGTGATCAGGCTGTGGGGCGGGGGTGGGAGGGGGGGTGCTGCAGGGGCAGCACTGCAGCGGTCCTGGGCTGGCCAGCGATCGAGCTCTCCAACAAACAGGGAGACTGCCAGATCGGGGCCACTGCGCATGCGCAGAGTTCCAGAACTGTCAAAGAACAAAGAACAAAGAACAAAGAACAGTACAGCACAGGAAACAGGCCCTTCGGCCCTCCAAGCCTGTGCCGCTCCTTGGTCCAACTAGACCAATCGTTTGTATCCCTCCATTCCCAGGCTGCTCATGTGACTATCCAGGTAAGTCTTAAACGATGTCAGCGTGCCTGCCTCCACCACCCTACTTGGCAGCGCATTCCAGGCCCCCACCACCCTCTGTGTAAAAAACGTCCCTCTGATGTCTGAGTTATACTTCGCCCCTCTCAGCTTGAGCCCGTGACCCCTCGTGATCGTCACCTCCGACCTGGGAAAAAGCTTCCCACTGTTCACCCTATCTATACCCTTCATAATCTTGTATACTTCTATTAGATCTCCCCTCATTCTCCGTCTTTCCAAGGAGAACAACCCCAGTCTACCCAATCTCTCCTCATAGCTAAGACCCTCCATACCAGGTAACATCCTGGTAAACCTTCTCTGCACTCTCTCCAATGCCTCCACGTCCTTCTGGTAGTGCGGCGACCAGAACTGGACGCAGTACTCCAAATGTGGCCTAACCAGCGTTCTATACAGCTGCATCATCAGACTCCAGCTTTTATACTCTATACCCCGTCCTATAAAGGCAAGCATACCATATGCCTTCTTCACCACCTTCTCCACCTGTGTTGCCACCTTCAAGGATTTGTGGACTTGCACACCTAGGTCCCTCTGTGTTTCTATACTCCTGATGACTCTGCCATTTATTGTATAACTCCTCCCTACATTATTTCTTCCAAAATGCATCACTTCGCATTTATCCGGATTAAATTCCATCTGCCACCTCTCCGCCCAATTTTCCAGCCTATCTATATCCTGCTGTATTGCCCGACAATGCTCTTCGCTATCCGCAATTCCAGCCATCTTCGTGTCATCCGCAAACTTGCTGATTACACCAGTTACACCTTCTTCCAAATCATTTATGTATATCACAAATAGCAGAGGTCCCAGTACAGAGCCCTGCGGAACACCACTGGTCACAGATCTCCAGCCGGAAAAAAACCCTTCGACCACTACCCTCTGTCTCCTATGGCCAAGCCAGTTCTCCACCCATCGAGCCACTTCTCCTTGTATCCCATGAGCCTTAACCTTCTTAACCAACCTGCCATGTGGGACTTTGTCAAATGCCTTACTGAAATCCATATAGACGACATCCACGGCCCTTCCTTCATCAACCGTTTTTGTCACTTCCTCAAAAAACTCCAGCATGAATAGCCCCGCCCCCCTGGATTTCTAATGAGATTCACGACTGGGACCTCTGCAGTGCACAGATTCAGGTGAGAAGCTGAACTGACAATGCAGTCGGGATTCAGAACAGTGCTTTTGGGAGAATTGTCCCCCCTTACATCTGCAAACTGAGATTTCAGACCCAATGACCAAGGCAGCAGGCAAAGGAAGCTTTGTGATTGGTGGATTGGAAAGCACTCAAACCCTCTAGGATTAACCCGGAGTCTGCAGGGATTGAAGGCCAATCCCCAGGACAGTGCCCTGTCCGAGCCTCGGAAACATCAGCCGCACATTCATTCAGGGATTGAAGGCCAATCCCCAGGACAGTGCCCTGTCCGAGCCTCGGAAACATCAGCCGCACATTCATTCAGGGATTGAAGGCCAATCCCCAGGACAGTGCCCTGTCCGAGCCTCGGAAACATCAGCCGCACATTCATTCAGGGATTGAAGGCCAATCCCCAGGACAGTGCCCTGTCCGAGCCTTGGAAACATCAGCTGCACATTCAATCTGTGTGTGTGGTTCTTTTTCATTTTCTGTGAACATAACTTTTTATTAGTGATTAAAATATTGGACTCCAGTGAGAAACAGGTTTGACTGATTTAACGTATATAATAGAAACATAGAAAAACTACAGCACAAAACAGGCCCTTCGGCCCCACAAGTTGTGCCGAACATATCCCTACCTTTTAGGCCTACCTATAACCCTCCATCCTATTAAGTCCCATGTACTCATCCAGGAGTCTCTTAAAAGACCCTATTGAGTTTGCCTCCACCACCACTGACGGCAGCCGATTCCACTCGCCCACCATCCTCTGTGTGAAAAACTTCCCCCTAATATTTCCCTGTACCTACCCCCCAGCACCTTAAACCTGTGTCCTCTCGTAGCAGCCATTTCCACCCTGGGAAAAAGCCTCTGAGAGTCCACCCGATCTATGCCTCTCAACATCTTATATACCTCTATTAGGTCTCCTCTCATCCTACATCTCTCCAAGGAGAAAAGACCGAGCCCCCTCAGCCTATCCTCATAAGGCATGCCACTCAATCCAGGCAACATCCTTGTAAATCTCCTCTGCACCCTTTCAATCTTTTCCACATCCTTCCTGTAATGAGGCAACCAGAACTGAGCACAGTACTCCAAGTGGGGTCTGGCGAGGGTCTTATGTAGCTGCATCATTATCCCCGGACTCCTAAACTCAATCCCTCGATTGATAAAGGCCAGCACACCATACGCCTTCTTAACCACCTCCTCCACCTGCGGGGCCAATTTTAGAGTCCTATGGACCAGGACCCCAAGGTCCTTCTGATCCTCGACAGTACTAAGAGTCTTTCCCTTTATATTGTACTCCTTCATCCCATTTGACCTGCCGAAATGGACCACTACGCATTTATCTGGGTTGAAGTCTATCTGCCACTTCTCCGCCCAGTCTTGCATCCTATCTATGCCCCTCTGTAACTTCTGACATCCCTCCAGACTATCCACAACCCCACCAACCTTCGTGTCGTCGGCAAACTTACCAACCCATCCCTCCACTTCCTCATCCAGGTCATTTATGAAAATGACAAACAGCAAGGGTCCCAGAACAGATCCCTGGGGCACACCACTGGTGACCGACCTCCATTTAGAAAAAGACCCATCTATACACACTCTCTGCCTCCTTTGGGCAAGCCAGTTCTGGATCCACAGGGGAGTAGCACCTTGGATCCCATGCCCTCTCACTTTTTCTAGAAGCCTTGCATGGGGGACCTTATCGAACGCCTTGCGAAAATCCATATAAACCACATCTACCGCTTTCCCTTCGTCAATGTGTTTAGTCACATTTTCAAAGAACTCCACAGGCTCGTAAGGCACGATCTGCCTTTGACAAAGCCATGCTGAGTATTCTTGAGCATACTAAACCTCTCTAAATGCTCATAAATCTTGTCCCTCAGGATCTTCTCCATCAGCTTACCAACCACTGAGGTTAGACTCACCGGTCGATAATTTCCTGGGCTATCCCTATTCCCCTTCTTGAAAATAGGAACCACATCCGCAATCCTCCAATCCTCCGGCAGCTTTCCCATCTCCTTTGACGACGCAAAGATCATCGCCAGAGGCTCTGCAATCTCTTCCCTCGTCTCCCACAGTAACCTGGGGTACATCCCATCCGGACCCGGCGACTTATCTATCTTGATAGAAAAGGGGTCACGAAATGTCCTTGGCAGACAGGATTAAGGAGAATCCCAAGGCATTTTATTCATACATTAGGAGCAAAAGGGTTGTCAGGGAAAAAATCGGACCTCTCAGGGACAAAAGTGGGGAATTATGCTTAGAGCCCAAAGAAGTAGGGGAGATCCTAAATGAATACTTTGCGTCGGTATTCACAAAGGAGAGGGATGTGTTGACTGGGAGTGTCTCGGAGGGGAGTGTTGACCCGTTAGAGAAAATCTCCATTACAAGGGAGGAAGTGTTAGGTTTTTTAGGGAATATAAAGACTGACAAATCCCCAGGGCCTGATGGAATCTATCCAAGGCTGCTCAGGGAGACGAGAGATGAAATCGCTGGGCCTCTGACGCAAATCTTTGTCTCGTCACTGGACACAGGTGAGGTCCCAGAGGATTGGAGGATAGCTAATGTGGTCCCGTTATTTAAGACGGGTAGGAAGGATAACCCGGGAAATTATAGGCCGGTGAGTTTGACGTCCGTGGTCGGGAAGTTGTTGGAGAGGATTCTTAGAGATAGGATGTATGCGCATTTAGAAAGGAATAAACTCATTAACGATAGTCAGCATGGTTTTGTGAGAGGGAGGTCATGCCTCACTAACCTGGTGGAGTTTTTTGAAGAAGTGACCAGAATGGTTGACGAGGGAAGGGCCGTGGATGTCGTCTATATGGACTTTAGTAAAGCGTTTGACAAAGTCCCTCATGGCAGGTTGGTGCAAAAGGTTGGATCTCATGGGATAAAGGGGGAGGTGGCTAGATGGGTGGAGAACTGGCTTGGTCACAGAAGACAGAGGGTGGTAGTGGAAGTGTCTTTTTCCGGCTGGATGCCTGTGACTAGTGGTGTTCCGCAGGGCTCTGTATTGGGACCTCTGCTGTTTGTAATTTATATAAACGATCTGGAAGAAGGTGTAACTGGGGTGATCAGTAAGTTTGCGGACGACACGAAAATGGCTGGACTTGCAGATAGTGAGGAACATTGTCAGGGGCTACAGAAGGATATAGATAGGCTGGAAATTTGGGCAAAGAAATGGCAGATGGAGTTCAATCCAGATAAATGAGAAGTGATGCATTTTGGTAGAACTAACGTCGGGGGGAGCTATACGATAAGTGGCAGAACCATAAAGGGTGTAGATACGCAGAGGGACCTGGGTGTGCAAGTCCACAGATCCTTGATGGTGACGTCACAGGTGGAGAAGGTAGTGAATAAGACATATGGCATGCTTGCCTTTATAGGATGGGGCATAGAGTATAAAAGTTGGGGTCTGATGTTGCAGTTGTATAGAACGTTGGTTCGGCCGCATTTGGAATACTGCGCCCAGTTCTGGTCGCCACACTACCAGAAGGACGTGGAGGCTTTAGAGAGAGTGCAGAGGAGGTTTACTAGGATGTTGCCTGGTATGGAAGGGCTTAGTTCTGAGGAGAGATTGGGTAAACTGGGGTTGTTCTCACTGGAAAGACGGAGGATGAGGGGTGACCTAATAGAGGTGTATAAAATTATGAAAGGCATAGATAGGGTGAACGGTGGGAAGCTTTTCCCCAGGTCGGTGGTGACGTTCACGAGGGGTCATAGGTTCAAGGTGAGCGGGGGGAGGTTTAACACGGATATCAGAAGGACGTATTTTACACAGAGGGTGGTGGGGGCCTGGAATGCGCTGCCGGGCAAGGTCGTGGAGGCAGACACACTGGGAACGTTTAAGACTTATCTAGATAGCCACATGAACGGAGTGGGAATGGCAGGATACAAAAGAATGGTCTAGTTTGGACCAGGGAGCGGCACGGGCTTGGAGGGCCGAAGGGCCTGTTCCTGTGCTGTATTGTTCTTTGTTCTTTGATGCCATTCAAAGATTCCAGCACAACCTCTTTCTTAAAGTCCACATACTCAATCTTTTCAGTCCACCGCAAGCCCGCAGTACATCCACCCAGGTCCTTCTCCTCTGTGAAAACCGAGGCAAAATACTCATTAAGCACCTCTGCCATTTCTACTGGTTCCGTACTGATTTTCCCGCCTTCATCTTTTATAGGCCCTATTCCTTCACGTCTCCTCCTTTTACTCTTCACATATTTATGGAACGCCTTAGGGTTTTCCTTAATCCTACCTGCCAAGGCCTTCTTGTGACCCCTCCTTCTGGCTCTCCTAATTTCCTTCTTTAGTCCCTTCCTACAAGCCGTATACTCATCGAGATCCCTATCTTCGCCAAGCTCTCTGAACCTTTTGCACGCTTTCCTTTTCTTCTCGACTCGGTCCCGCACAGCTTTCGTGCACCACAGTTCCTTTAACCTACCAACTCCTCCCTGTCTTCTCGGAACGTTGTCCTGTAGAACTCTAGACAGACATTCCTTGAAAAACTGCCACCTCTCTTCAGTAGATTTCCCCGAGAATACCTCCTTCCAATTTACTCCTCTAAATTGCTGCCTTATGTCTTCATATTTCCCCTTACTCCATATAACCGCTTTCCTAGCTTGCCTGATCCTCTCTTTTTCCAATGCAAGCATAAAGGAGATAGAGTTATAGAACATAGAACATATAACATTACAGCGCAGTACAGGCCCTTCGGCCCTCGATGTTGCGCCGACCAGTGGAACCAATCTAAAGTCCTTCTAATCTACACTATTCCAATGTCATCCATATGTTTATCCAAGAACCATTTGAATGCTCTTAATGTTGACGAGTCCACTACTGCTGCAGGCAGGGCATTCCACGCCCTTACTACTCTCTGAGTAAAGAACCTACCTCTAACATCTGTCCTATATCTCTCACCCCTCAATTTAAAGTTATGTCCCCTCGTGCTAGCCATCACCATCCGAGGAAAAAGGCTCTCACTATCCACCCTATCTAATCCTCTAATCATCTTGCATGCCTCTATTAAGTCACCTCTTAACCTTCTCCTCTCTCACGAAAACAACCTCAAGCCCCTCAGCCTTTCCTCATACGATTTTCCCACCATACCAGGCAACATCCTGGTAAATCTCCTCTGCACCCTTTCCAACACTTCCACATCTTTCCTATAATGCGGAGACCAGAACTGTACGCAATACTCCAAATGCGGCCGCACCAGAGTTTTGTACAGTTGCAGCATGACCTCCTGGCTCCAAAACTCAATCCCTCTACTAATAAAAGCTAACACACCGTACACCTTCTTAACAACCCTATCAACCTGGGTGCCAACTTTCAGGGATCTATGCACATGGACACCCAGACCCCTCTGTTCATCCACACTACCAAGTATCTTACCATTAGCCCAGTACTCTGTATTCCTGTTACTCCTTCCAAAGTGAATCACCTCACACTTTTCCGCATTAAACTCCATTTGCCACCTCTCATCCCAGCTCTGCAGCTTATCTATGTCCCTCTGTAACCTGCCACTTCCCTCCACACTGTCTACAACTCCACCGATGATCGCTATCCCTAAGATGCTTTCCCACTGAGAGATCTGACACCTGTCCAGGTTCATTGGTCAGTATCAGATCAAGTACAGCCTCTTCTCTTGTGGGCTTGTCCACATGCTGTGTCAGGAAACCCTCCTGAACACACCTAATGAACTCCTCCCCATCCAATCCCCTCACCCTAGGGATATTCCAATCTATGTTTGGGAAATTAAAGTCTCCCATCACAACAACTCTGCTATTATTGCAACTCTCCAGGATCTGTTTCCCTATCTGCTCCTCCACCTCCCTGTTACTATTGGGCGGCCTATAAAAAACTCCCAGCAAAGTGATCGACCCCTTCCCACTCCGAACTTCCACCCACAGAGACTCTGTAGACAATTCCTCCACAGCATACACCACCTCTACAGCTGTGACACTATCCCTGATCAGCAGTGCCACTCCACCCCCCCTGTCTTGCCTCCCTCCCTGTCCTTCCTGAAACATCTGAATCCCGGCACCTGTAGTATCCAGTCCTGTCCCTGAGACATCCAAGTGTCGTAATGGCCACCACATCACACTTCCAGGCATCAATCCACGCTCTGAGCTCATCCCCTTTATTCACTATACTCCTGGCATTAAACACATCTCAATCCTTTGGTCTGAGCTCTCCCCTTCTCTATCCCCCGTCCATCCTCCCTCTTGCACCGTCTATAACCCTTCTCTACTTGCGAGCTAACTTCCTCGCTCCCAGTCACCTCGTCTCGATCCCCTCCCCCCAACCTATCTAGTTTAAACTCTCCCCAGTAGCCTTAGCCAACCTTCCCGCCAGGATATTGGTCCCCCTGGGATTCAAGTGCCACCCGTTTTTGTGTACAGGTCACACCTGCCCCTAAAGAGGTCCCAATGGTCCAGGAACCTGAATCCCTGCCCCCTGCACCAGTCCCTCAGCCACACATTCATCCTCCACCTCACTCCATTCAGTGGGGTTCAGGGGGTGAGTGTTTATTCAGTGTTAGGGTTCAGGGGGGTGAGTGTTTATTCAGTGTTAGGGTTCAGGGGGTGAGTGTTTATTCAGTGTTAGGGTTCAGGGGGTGAGTGTTTATTCAGTGTTAGGGTTCAGGGGGTGAGTGTTTATTCAGTGCTGGGGTTCAGGGTGTGTGTTTATTCAGTGTTGGGGTTCAGGCAGTGCCGGATTTAGACTTGGTGAGGCCCTAAGTTATATAAAGCTTGGAGGCCCCTTGTTTAAAAGTTACACCAAATGGTCTCACAAAGGTGTGCACCAAAACAGGACCTTGGGTCACCACAAAAAAATTGAAAACATAATTATGCCTTTTAATTATTTAATAGCAAGGTATTTAAAGTGAAAAATACAAATTATTTTCAAATGAATGCATTTACTGGTAACCGAGGAGTTCATCCTCGGTGAAGACACCCCATTGACCGACATCATTGAGTTTCATGAATTTTGTTGTTTCAACTGTGGATGTCAGCTCTCCAACGCTCACATTTGCATCACTTCCAGTGTTTTCCTCAGCTGAGATTCCAGACTCTGTTGTCTCAGTAGCAGAGGCACTAGGCTGTGGTTGTTTTGGACTTTGCTGATCACCTTGGGTTTGTGGATCCTTATCTGTTTCTGGAGTAAAGTAACTGTCAACTTTTGGTAATTTTTTGAGTTGCTCTTCAAGCTGGTGCTTTCTTTTTCTTTTCTGGTGTCCGCTCTTAAATGTTCTCTTCATTGTAAACCTTCTGAAATTTTGTGAGGCCCCTGTGGATTGTGAGGTCCTAAGCTGTAGCTTGTTTAGCTTATGCCTAAATCCGGCACTGGGTTCAGGGGGTGAGTGTTTATTCAGTGTTGGGGTTCAGGAGGGTGAGGGTTTATTCAATTGAAGCGGAATGTAAGGGAGCGAAGGGTAGATCCTCGGGGACGGTAGGATTAATGGTGCTGCAACCTGTCTGGCGATGAATTGGATAATTATGAAGCAAAGCAGGTGATTCTGTGCCACCCAGCTGCACATTCACACTGAAGAATAAAGCTTTTCACCAAGTTACAGAAACTCTTTCTGTTCTGTGGCAAGATCAGGATTCTGTTTGGAAGGATTCGAACATGGAGCGCTGGGAATGATTCGGGATTGCAACAACACTTTCCAGGACTTGGGAGTCAAAATGTAATTTGGAAGGAGGGGGTCGGTTGTGTATTTTCTGAGAATGGAAGTTGATTATTTGAAAGGGTGGGTGACCAGAGAGAACAGCGAACTTGTTAATAATATCAGGTAGCACTGAGACTCGGCACCCTCTGACTGGGGAAAGAATGTGGTTACTTTTCGGGACTTGCCTCTGACTCAGTTCATATTGTTTTTCCTTCTCCACACAAACTGTTTCCTAATTTATCCCCGGTTTCCTCAGCAAAGAAGCGACTGCATTTCGCCCTTTAACACAAACGCCGCACCTCTGAAAGCTTTGAAAGGCAATATTCTAAATTAACCCTTCAGGTTACAAGGTTGACATTTTTGTCCAGCCCTATTTGCCACGTGTACCTCTGATAGAGCAGGAATGTGATTGTGTTTGCAGTGTCAGAGGGATTTATTCACCGAATGTTTTTTTTCAGGTTGAGTGCGGGGCGGAGGGTACTGCTCTGTTGTTGCAATGTGATGTCTTTGAGGTGTTTGATCTGGGCTTTGGCATCTTGTGTGTCCCAGAAGGGGCTGTGTCAGGAGGCGGAGCGGGAGGAGCCTGTATAGCAGGCAGGCTGGGGAGGGTGTTGGAGAGAGGGACTGAGGATATATCAGGCTACACACACAGCCCAGTCTGAGACACTTACTGCCGCCGCTCACTGCTCTCCTGCCTACCCCAGTCTTGCAGTCGAGGTGAAGTGCCAGTACTTGGGGGGATTTGAAGGGGAAAAGGTGAGGATTGAGAGTACTAGGAGTTTAGCTCCGGCCACTTCCTGTTGATTATGTTGAAGTTTGAGGAGAAGGACAGGAGTCCTCCCGGCTCCGGCTACCTGGACGATATGAAGAACTGCAACAACAAGAAGCCGAATCTCAACACCAAACTCTACAAGAGAAGATGGATAATTGTCTTTCTGTTCAGTTCCTACTCTCTGTGCAATGCTTTCCAGTGGATTCAGTATGGGATCATCAATAACATAATTATGAAGTATTATAATGTCGCTTCCTTCACAATAGACTGGCTCTCCATGATCTATTTTGTTGCCTACATTCCCATCATTTTCCCGGTCACCTGGCTCCTGGATAAGAAAGGCCTCCGGGTCATTGCGCTCTGCGGCTGCGGCCTCAACTGCTGCGGTGCCTGGATCAAAATCGCCAGCGTCCGGCCAGACCTCTTCGCTGTCACCTTCTTCGGCCAGACGGTGTGTGGGATCGCCCAGGTCTTCATCCTGGGAATGCCGTCCCGGATCGCCTCCGTGTGGTTCGGGGCACACGAAGTCTCCACCGCCTGCTCCATCGCCGTCTTTGGAAACCAGGTAAGTGTGCTTCAGAGAGCTAGCACCGACAGGGCGGCCCGAACGGCCACCCCCTGGCATTCTGTGACCACAGTAAGAAGTCTCACAACACCAGGTTAAAGTCCAACAGGTTTATTTGGTAGCAAAAGCCACTAGCTTTCGGAGTGCTGCTCCTCCATCAGGTAAGTTGTTGGACTTTAACCTGGTGTTGTGAGACTTCTTACTGTGTCTATCCCAGTCCAACGCCGGCATCTCCACATCATTGTGTGACCCGCACAGATAATCAATTCCTCAAAAGAGGGAAAACATCTTCTGGACATAGGAAAACGCTGAAGATATTGTTGAGGGAGCTGTGTGGAGGATAAACCCATTAAATGTTTCTTAAGAGTTTTTCTTGTCTTGATCAGTGGGTGATCCCAGTCCAATTGGCAGATATCTGGGAGCAGGAGTCAGGAAAGTGCGCTGATTCACGGTTTGGACTTTAGGAGATGCTTCATTGGATGGATGTTAGACTGTTAGAGAACAACTAGTTCGCCCTGGTAAAGAAAACACACATCTGAGTGAGCCCTTCCTCATCTCACAGCTTTAATCTTCACATCAGCACTTGAAAAAAACTTTTTAAATTGGTTGGGGTGGTTCTGAAATATTTAGACATTTTCTCCACAGCTGGGAAATCTGTGAAAAGTCAAGGAGGAGAAAATGTTTTTCATCTGGTATTATTCAACTCCACTATACTTTTGCCCTCCGTATGGTCAACACTCTTCATGAGGTAACTCTTATTAGCTTTGACAAAGGGTGATCTGGACTCGAAACATCAGCTCTTTTCTCTCCTTACAGATGCTGCCAGACCCGCTGAGATTTTCCAGCATTTTCTTTCTTGGTTTTACTCTTCATGAGGCGTGTGTTATCGCTGATTGAAGTTCATTCCAGTATGAGTTGAACATTGGAATGAGCAATAAATCCAGTCTTGTCAGCGTCCCTCCCATGTCCAGAGGGCAAGTCATGAGAAAAGTTACATTTCACCAATTCCTGTTTTGTTACTTTTCTCCAGCTATTGTGGTTTATTTTTGAGTAATTTAAGTTGAGCATTTTAGGAGTTATTTGTTTTGGTCGATTGGTGGCCTTCTGAATCACAAAATTAGCATTAAACCTCATAAAATCTGGTGGCACGGTGGTTAGCACTGCTGCTTCACAGTGCCAGGGACCCGGGTTTGATTCCAGGCTTGGGTCACTGTTTGTGCGGAGTCTGCACGTTCTCCCCATGTCTGCGTGGGTTTCCTCCGGGTCCTCCGGTTTCCTCCCACAGTCTGAAAGACGTGCTGGTTAGGTGCATTGACCCGAACAGGTGCCGGACTGTGGCGATTAGGGGAATTTCACAGTAACTTCATTGCAGTGTTACTTGTGACTAACAAATAAACTTTAAAATAGATTGATGTTCCAATGTACTGTTGGGGGTCAAAGGTTAGAGGGCAGGTAGGAAAGTGGGGTTGAGGCCATGGCCTTATGGAATGGTGGAGCAGACTCAGAAAGGCCGAATGGCCGATTCCAACGTCTATGTTCCTACTGAAACTCTGAACAAAAATCTAGTGATTGCAGTCTTAAAAAATGTCATTTCAGCCAGATTTCTCAACTTTTACCGAGAATCATAGAAGGATAAAACACAGGAGGAAGCTCTCAATGTTGACTCTTTCAAAGAAGCGAACCCACATCCTCTGCTCTTCTCCACAGCACCAGAAATATTTACAATTCAGAGATTTATCCAAATCCCTTTTAAAAACTACAATTGCTTCAACTGCTCACTATCACCCTCAGTTGCTCACTATCGCCCTCAGCTGCTCACTATCGCCCCCAGCTGCTCACTATCGCCCTCAGCTGCTCACTATCACCCTCAGCTGCTCACTATCACCATCAGCTGCTCACTATCGCCATCAGCTGCTCACTATCACCCTCAGCTGCTCACTATCGCCATCAGCTGCTCACTATCGCCATCAGCTGCTCACTATCGCCATCAGCTGCTCACTATCACCCCCAGCTGCTCACTATCACCCTCAGCAGCTCACTATCACCCTCAGCAGCTCACTATCGCCCTCAGCTGCTCACTATCGCCATCAGCTACTCACTATCACCCTCAGCTGCTCACTATCACCCTCAGCTGCTCACTATCGCCCTCAGCTGCTCATTATTACCCCCAGCTGCTCACTATTGCCATCAGCTGCGCACTATCACCCTCAGCTCCTCACTATCATCCTCAGCAGCTGACTACTACCCTCAGCTGCTCACTATCGCCCTCAGCTGCTCATTATTACCCTCAGCTGCTCACTATTGCCATCAGCTGCTCACTATCACCCTCAGCTCCTTACTATCATCCTCAGCAGCTGACTACTACCCTCAGCTGCTCACTATCGCCCTCAGCTGTTCATTATCACCCCCAGCTGCTCACTATTACCCTCGGCTGCTCACTATTACACTCAGCTGCTGACTATTACCCTCAGCTGCTGACTATTACCCTCAGCTGCTCACTATCACCCTCAGCTGCTGACTATTACCCTCAGCTGCTCACTATCACCCTCAGCTGCTCACTATTGCCCTCAGCCGATCACTAACACCCTCGGCTGCTCACTGTTACCCTCAGTTGCTCACTATAAACCCTCAGCTCCTCAGTATCACCACCAGCTGCTCACTATCACCCTCAGCTCCTCACTATCACCCTCAGCTGCTCACCATTACCCTCAACTGCTCACTATTACCCTCAGCTCCTCACTATCACCATCAGCTCCTCACTATAACCCTCAGCTGCTCACTATTACCCTCAGTTGCTCACTATCACCCTCAGCTCCTCACAATCATCCTCAGCAGCTGACTATTACCCTCAGCTGCTCACTATCACCCTCAGCTCCTCACTATCATCCTCAGCTGCTCACTATTACACTCAGCTGCTCACTATCGCCCTCAGCTGCACACTATCATAGAATCATAGAAACCCTACAGTGCAGAAGGAGGCCATTCGGCCCATCGAGTCTGCACCGACCACAATCCCACCCAGGCCCTACCCGCTAATCCCTTTTTTTTTTACCCGCTAATCCCTCGAACCTACGCATCCCAGGACTCTAAGGGGCAATTTTTTTTTTAACCTGGCCAATCAACCTAACCCGCACATCTTTGGACTGTGGGAGGAAACCGGAGCACCCGGAGGAAACCCACGCAGACACGAGGAGAATGTGCAAACTCCACACAGACAGTGACCTGAGCCGGGAATCGAACCCAGGACCCTGGAGCTGTGAAGCAGCAGTGCTAACCACTGTGCTACCGTGCCGCCCGCTATTACCCTCAGTTGCTCACTATCACCCTCAGCTGCTTACTAACACCCTCAGCTCCTCACTATTACCTCAGCTCCTCACGATCACCCTCGGCTGCTCACTATCACCCTCAGCTGCTCACTATCATCCTCAGCTACTCACTGTTACCCTCAGCTGCTCACTGTTACCCTCAGCTGCTCACTATAACCCTTGGCTGCTCACTATCACCCTCAGCTGCTTACTAACACCCTCAGCTCCTCACTATTACCTCAGCTCCTCACGATCACTCTCGGCTGCTCACTATCACCCTCAGCTGCTCAGTATCACCCTCGGCTGCTCACTATTACCCTCAGCTGCTCACTATTACACTCAGCTCCTCAGTATCACCATCAGCTGCTCACTATCACCCTCAGCTACTCACTGTTACCCTCAGCTGCTCACTGTTACCCTCAGCTGCTCACTATAACCCTCAGCTGCTCAGTATTACCCTCAGCTGCTCACTATTACCCTCAGCCCCTCACTATCACCCTCAGCTGCTCACTATTACTCTCAGCTGCTCACTATTACCCTCAGCTTCTCACCATCACCCACTGCTGCTCACCATCACCCTCGGCTGCTCACTATTACCCTCAGCTGCTCACTATTGCCCTCAGCTCCTCACTATTACCCTCAGCTGCTCACTATTACCCTCAGCTCCTCACTATCACCCTCAGCTGCCCGCAATCACCCTCAACTGTTCACTATTACCCTAAGCTCCTCACTATAACCCTCAGCTGCTCACCAGTACCCTCAGCTGCTCACCAGTACCCTCAGTTGCTCACTATCAGCCTCAGCTGCTCACTATCACCCTCAGCTGCTCACTATCACCCTCATCTGCTCACTATTACCCTCAGCTGCTCACTATCACCCTCAGCTGCTCACTATCACCCTCAGCTGCTCACTATCACCCTCAGCTGCTCACTATTACCCTCCATTTCCTGCCCCTTTGCTAATTTTATGTTCATTCATGAACTTTAATTTTGCGAACAATTATATATCATACTTCATCAAAGACTTTTTGGAAGATCCATGTTCATATTCCCTGCACTGCCCTCATCCATTGTTTAATCAAAGAACAAAGAAAATTACAGCACAGGAACAGGCCCTTCGGCCCTCCAAGCCTGCACCGACCATGCTGCCCGATTGTACTAAAATCCCCAACCCTTCCGGGGACCATATCCCTCTGTTCCCATCCTATTCATGTATTTGTCCAGTCATTATCGTATCTGCTTTCACTACTTCCCCTGGCGGCGAGTTCCAGGAACCCACTACGCTCTGTGTAAAAAATCTGTGTCGTACATCTCCTTTAAACCTTGCCCCTCGCACCTTAAACCTGTGCCCCCTAGTAATTGACTCTTCCACCCTGGGAAAAAGCATCTGACTATCACTCTGTCCATGCCCCTCATAATCTTGTTGTGTGTGTGTGCGCGCGCGCATGTGTGTATTTGTGTGTATATGTGCATGCGCGTGTGTGTATGTGTGTGTTTGTGTGCACGTGTGTGTGTGCGGCGCGCACATGTGTGCGTGCGTGTGTGTTTAGAAACATAGAAACATAGAAAACTACAGCACAAAACAGGCCCTTCGGCCCCACAAATTGTGTCGAACATATCCCTACCTTTTAGACCTACCTATAACCCTCCATCCTATTAAGCTCCATGTACTCATCCAGGAGTCTCTTAAAAGACCCTATTGAGTTTGCCTCCACCACCACTGACGGCAGCCGATTCCACTCGCCCACCACCCTCTGTGTGAAAAACTTCCCCCCAACATTTCCCCTGTACCTACACCCCAGCACCTTAAACCTGTGTCCTCTAGTAGCAGCCATTTCCACCCTGGGAAAAAGCCTCTGAGAGTCCACCCGATCTATGCCTCTCAACATCTTCTATATCTCTGTTAGGTCTCCTCTCATCCTATGTCTCTCCAAGGAGAAAAGACCGAGCCCCCTCAGCCTATCCTCATAAGGCATGCCACTCAATCCAGGCAACATCCTTGTAAATCTCCTCTGCACCCTTTCAATCTTTTCCACATCCTTCCTGTAATGAGGCGACCAGAACTGAGCACAGTACTCCAAGTGGGGTCTGGCGAGGGTCTTATATAGCTGCATCATTATCCCCGGACTCCTAAACTCAATCCCTCGATTGATAAAGGCCAGCACACCATACGCCTTCTTAACCACCTCCTCCACCTGCGGGGCCGATTTTAGAGTCCTATGGACCCGGACCCAAAGGTCCTTCTGATCTTCGACAGTACTAAGAGTCTTTCCCTTTATATTGTACTCCTTCATCCCATTTGACCTGCCAAAATGGACCACTATGCATTTATCTGGGTTGAAGTCCATCTGCCACTTCTCCGCCCAGTCTTGCATCCTATCTATGTCCCTCTGTAACTTCTGACATCCCTCCAGACTATCCACTACCAACCTTCGTGTCGTCGGCAAACTTACCAACCGATCCCTCCACTTCCTCATCCAGGTCATTTATGAAAATGACAAACAGCAAGGGTCCCAGAACAGATCCCTGGGGCACACCACTGGTGACCGACCTCCGATTAGAAAAAGACCCATCTATACACACTCTCTGTCTCCTTTGGGCAAGCCAGTTCTGGATCCACAGGGCAGCAGCCCCTTGGATCCCATGCCCTCTCACTTTTTCGAGAAGCCTTGCATGGGGGACCTTATCGAACGCCTTGTTAAAATCCATATAAACCACATCTACCGCTTTCCCTTCGTCAGTGTGTTTAGTCGCATTTTTGAAGAACTCCACCAGGCTCGTAAGGCACGATCTGCCTTTGACAAAGCCATGCTGAGTATTCTTGAGCATACTAAACCTCTCTAAATGCTCATAAATCTTGTCCCTCAGGATCTTCTCCATCAGCTTACCAACCACTGAGGTTAGACTCACCGGTTGGTAATTTCCTGGGCTAACCCTATTCCCCTTCTTGAAAATAGGAACCACATCCGCAATCCTCCAATCCTCCGGCACCTCTCCCGTCTCCATCGACGACGCAAAGATCATCGCCAGAGGCTCTGCAATCTCTTCCCTCGCCTCCCACAGTAACCTGGGGTACATCCCATCCGGACCCGGCGACTTATCTATCTTGATGCCATTCAAAGATTCCAGCACAACCTCTTTGTTAAAGTCCACATACTCAATCTTTTCAGTCCACCGCAAGCCCACAGTACATCCACCCATGTCCTTCTCCTCTGTGAAAACCGAGGCAAAATACTCATTAAGCACCTCTGCCATTTCTACTGGTTCCGTACTGATTTTCCCGCCTTCACCTTTTATAGGCCCTATTCCTTCACGTCTCATCCTTTTACTCTTCACAAATGTATGGAACGCCTTAGGGTTTTCCTTAATTCTACTTGCCAAGGCCTTCTCGTGACCCCTTCTGGCTCTCCTAATTTCCTTCTTTAGTCCCTTTTATATGTGTGTGCGCACGCGTGTGTGTGTGCGTGCATGTGTGTGTGCGCACGCGTGTGTGTGTGCGTGCATGTGTGTGTGCGCACACGTGTGTGCGCGCGCGTGTGTGCATGCGCGTGTGCGTGCGCGTGTGTATGCACACGTGTGTGTGCGTGCGCATCTGTGTGTGCGTGTGGGTATGTGCATCTGTTTGTGCGCACACGCGTGTGTGTGTGTGCCCGCACATGTGTGTGCGCGCGCGTGTTTGTCAGTGTGTGTGCGTGCGTGCATGTGTGTGTGCGCGTGCGTGTGTGTGTGCGCGCGTGTGTGTGCGCGCGTGCGTGTGCGCGCATGCGTGTGTGTGCGCGCGTGTGTGTGCGCGCGTGTGCGCGCGTGCGTGTGCGCGCGGCGCGTGTGTGCGCGCTGTGCGTGTGTGTGCGCGCTGCGCGTGTGTGCGTGCGTGTGTGTGTGCACGCGTGTGTGTGTGTGCGCGCATGCGTGTGTGTGCGCGCGCGCGTGTGTGCGAGCGCTGCGTGTGTATGCGCGTGCGTGCATGTGTGTGTGCGCGCGTGCGTGTGTGCGCGCGCGTGTGTGTGTGCGCGCGCGCGCATGTGTGTGTGTGTGTGTGTGCGCACGCGCGCGTGTGTGTTTGTGCACGCGTGCGTTTGTGCGCGCCTGTGTGTGTGCGCGCGCATGTGTGTGCGCGCGCGTATGTGTGTGTGGGTGCGAGCACATGTGCGCGAACGCGTGTGTGTGTGCACGTGCGCATGTGTGTGCGGGTGTGTGTGCACGTGCGTGTGCGTGTGCAGTCGTGCGTGTGTGCGTGCGTGCATGTGTGTGCGCGTGACGTGCATGTGTGCGCGTGCACGTGCGTGTGTGTACGCACGCTCGTGCATGTGTGTGTGCGCGCATGTGCGTGTGTGTGCACGCGCGTGTGTGCACATGTGTGTGTGTGTGCATGTGCGTGTGTGTGCACGCACGTGTGTATGTGCACATGTGTGTGTGTGTGTGTGTGCGCACGTGTGTGCGCGCGTGCGTGCGTGTGCGCACATATGTGTGTGTGCGCATGTGTGTGTGTGCGCACGTGCGTGCGTGTGTGTGTGTGCGCACATGTGTGTGCGCACATGCGTGCATGTGTGTGTGCGCACGTGCGTGTGTGTGTGCGCACGTGCATGTGTGTGTGCGCACGCGTGTGTGTGTGTGCGCACGCGTGTGTGTGTGTGCGCACGCATGTGTGTGTGTGCGCACGTGCGTGTGTGTGCGCACGTGCAAGTGTTTGTGTGCGTGTGCGCACGCGTGTGTGTGTGTGGTGGGGGAAGAAGGAGAGAGGCTGATTAAATATATCTGTGGAGGGCAGAGGGAGGGGTGAGGGACTTCACTAAGTTTTCTGTCGTGGGAAACATGGAGAGCTTGGTTGAAACCTACATGAGTACATAAAATAAGAACATTTTTACAAAGTACTTTAAAACGCATATTTTCAGATTTACTCGGTGTAGAATATGTGGACTTTAATTATATATTGGATGTTACTATGCTGCTTAGTGCTAGTTTGTTTTTGCTAATGTTTAGTCATGCCAATTTTCAGGAGTTTTTTAACTATATTCTTTCATGGGATGTGGGCACCATTGGCAAGGCCAGCAGCTTTTGCCCATCTTGAATTGTCCTTGAGAAGGTGGTGGTGAGTTAAAATTGGATCACGTAGGGAAATAGTTTGCGATACACTGCCAAATGTTTGATTCCCTTCACATGTACTTTTTCCAGCAGGGTCATGTTCTGTTGTTAGGGAGGAAATCGTCCTGTACTACATGCACTAACTGCACTGAATGCTAAAACTCTGAGGTTACTTTGGTGATTCTGTACTAATGCGCTGCTCCACAATCCTGATAACAATTATAAAAGATAAACAAAGGGAAAACTCATATTTCTACTCACTTGAAGTCTTAATAATTCCACTCATTCGAAGTGACCTGGAAGCATTTGCATTCACAACAGATGATAAAGAGTGTTATAATGACATAACTTCCTGTTTAAAATGTTTCTGTCTTGGCCCACTCTCATTCTTGTTCGTATCTCAGGAGGATGGGAAGGTTGTGGTTAGAGCCTCCAGAGTTTCAAACCTTTTTCCCTCATTAACCTAAAATCCAACCCATCTGAATCAGATAACGCTTCTACTTTCAAAACTACCAGCTGTTTAAATAACTTCTTCTTCATTTTATTTCATTTCAATTTCTTTACCCCGATCCTTCACTGTTACATTGGCAGCACCCTCTCTGCTGAAGATAGATGCAAAATATTCTGTTTATTCTTTAGCCTTGTCATCTGCACCACAGGAACATCTCCTTTTCTACCTGAAATAAAAATGTTTCATTGTGGTACGGTAGCACAGTGGTTAGCACTGCTGGCTCACAGCACCAGGGACCTGGGGCAGCACGGTGGCACAGTGGTTAGCACTGCTGGCTCACAGCGCCAGAGACTCAGGTTCAGTTCCAGCCTCTCCTCCCTTCATCTGTCACTCAGCCCAATTGCAGAGTGGCAGCGGGACCCCCCACCCCCTCCAATCGCCCCAGAGGCCCCGCCCCATCAGGCCCCACCCACACTGTCCCATTGGCACTGCCCACTGCCCACTGCCTGGTGGGCAGTGCCAGAGGGCCCAGGCTGGCATTGTTAAGGTGGCAATGCCCAGGGGGCACCATCCCCCGGCACCTGACCCCATGGTGAGCCTCGATTGCCCTCCCTTCACTCCAGCGGGGTTCGGCCACCAGCTCCCCCAAGTGGGGAGCCATAGTAAACCCTGCTGGAGTGAACCATTCCTGGCGGGAGCAGGTCCAGGGAGTTCAGTCCCAGGCCCGTTAATGAGATTGCGTTTAAATGAGGATTTGAATAGACTATAGAGCTCTGCACTGACCTCTGGCGCGGAGCTGACAGTGCCGGATATTCGGCTGCCGGAACCGTGTGAGGGCCGTAGCGCCCAGCGGGGAGCTTGTGAAACGGCCTCCACTCGAGTCTCCTTGCCCACTGCGCAACAAAAACAGCACAGCAGGATGGGAGAACTGCCCCCAATGTATTTTGTTCTAAATTTGCTTTCAGTAATTTTCAGTTTTCTCGGCAACAAGTATACCGCTTTGGATACTGTTGAGGGGGACGACCTACCAGTGGTAAGCCGTGGTGACCGGATCTTCAGCGCTGAGTCCGTTCCTGTGGCTCAGAAGGGAAGGGGGAGAGCAGGAGAGCAATAGTTATTGGGGACTCGATAGAGGGACAGATAGGAGGTTCTGTGGCAGCGAAAGAGACTCACGGATGGTATGTTGCCTCCCGGGTGCCGGGGTCCGTGACGTCTCGGACTGTGTTTTCAGGATCCTTAAGGGGGAGGGGGAACAGTCACAAGTCGTGGTACACATCGGTACCAACGACATAGGTAAGAGAAGAGACGGGAATTTAAAACAGGAATTTAGGGAGCGAGGGTGGAAGCTGAGAGCCAGGACAAACCATGTTGTCATCTCTGGTTTGTTGCCGGTGCCACGTGCTAGCGAGTTGAGGAACAGGGAGAGAGTGCAGATAAACACGTGGCTGCAGGGATGGTGTAGGAGGGAGGGTTTCAGTTACGTGGATAATTGGAGCACAGTCTGGGGAAGGTGGGACCTGTACAAACAGGACAGGTTGCACCTGAACCAGAGGGGCACCAATATCCTGGGAGGGAAATTTGCTACTGCTCTTCAGGGGAGTTTAAACTAATTTGTCAGGGGGATGGGAAAACGAGCTGTAGTCCAGAAGCCAGTGTTGAGTGTAGTGAGGTACTGAGGAGGGTATCAAGGTCGCAGGAATGTACCGGCAGACAGGAAGGTGGGTTGAAGTGTGTCTACTTCAATGCAAGGAGCATCCGGAATAAGGTAGGTGAACTTGGAGCGTGAATTGGTACTTGGGACTACGATGTTGTGGCCATTATGGAGACATGGTTAGAACATAGAACAGTACAGCACAGAACAGGCCCTTCGGCCCACGATGTTGTGCCGAGCTTTATCTGAAACCAAGATCAAGCTATCCCACTCCCTATCATCCTGGTGTGCTCCATGTGCCTATCCAATAATCGCTGGCACCCGGTTAGAACAGGGACAGGAATGGTTGTTGGAAGTCCCGGGGTATAGATGTTTCAGTAGGAGTAGGGAGGGTGGTAAAAGAGGTGGAGTAGTAGCATTGTTAATCAAGGATAGTTTAACGGCTGCAGAAAGGCAGTTTGAGGGGGATCTGCCTACTGAGGTAATATGGGCTGAAGTTAGAAATAGGAAAGGAGCGGTCATGTTTTTGGGGGTTTTCTATAGGCCCCCAAATAGTAATAGAGGTGTGGAGGAAGAAATTGCAAAGCAAATTATGGATAGGTGTGGAGGTCACAGGGTAGTTGTCATGGGTGACTTTAACTTTCCAAATATTGATTGGAACCTTTATAGGTCGAATAGTTCGGATGGGGCAGTTTTTGTACAGTGTGTGCAGGAGGGTTTCCTGACACAATATGTGGATAGGCCGACAAGAGGTGGGGCCACATTGGATTTGGTACTGGGTAATGAACCGGGCCAAGTGTTAGATTTGTTTGTGGGAGAGCACTTTGGAGATAGTGACCACAATTCGGTGTCTTTCATTTTTGCAATGGAGAGGGATAGGGCCATACGGCAGGGCAATTGGGGGAGGGGTAATTATGATGCGATTAGGCAAGAATTAGGGAGCATAAAATGGGAACAAATGAAAGGCACAAATGAAAAGTGGAGCTTAAGGAACAAATACTGCGTGTCCTTGATAGGTATGTCCCTGTCAGGCAGGGAGGAAATGGCCGAGTGAGGGAACCATGGTTCACAAAAGAGGTGGAATGTCTTGTGAAAAGGAAGAGGGAAGCTTATGTAGGGATGAGGAAACAAGGTTCAGTTGGGTCGCTTGAGGGTTACAAGGTAGCAAGGAATGAGCTAAAAAAAAGGGCTCAGAAGAGCTAGGAGGGGGCATGAGAAGTCCTTGGAAGGTCAGATCAAGGAAAACCCCAAGGCTTTTTACTCTTATGTGAGAAATAAAAGAATGACCAGGGTGAGGTTAGGGCCAGTCAAGGACAGTAGTGGGAACTTGTGCATGGAGTCAGAAGAAATAGGAGAGGCGACGAATGAATACTTTTCTTCAGTGTTCACCAAGGAGAGGGACCATATTTTTGAGGATGAGAGTGTGATACAGGCTGATAGGCTGGAGGAGGTAGATGTTCTGAGGGAAGATGTATTAGCAATTTTGAAAAACCTGAGGGTCGATATGTCCCCTGGGCCAGATGAGATATATTCTAGGATTCTTTGGGAGGCAAGGGATGAGATTGCAGAGCCTTTGGCTTTGATCTTTGGGTCCTCACTGTCCACGGGGATAGTGCCAGAGGACTGGAGAGTGGCGAATGTTGTTCCTCTGTTCAAGAAAGGAAATAAAAATGACCCTGGTAATTATAGGCCTGTTAGTCTTACTTCGGTGGTCGGTAAGTTACTGGAAAAGGTCCTGAGGGATAGGATTTATGACCATTTAGAAAGATGCAGCTTAGTCCGGGATAGTCAACACGGTTTCGTGAAGGGTAAGTCTTGCCTCACAAATTTGATTGAATTCTTTGAGGAGGTAACTAAGTGTGTAGATGAAGGTAGAGCAGTTGATGTCATAAACATGGATTTTAGTAAGGCGTTTGATAAGGTCCCCCATGGTCGGCTCATGAAGAAAGTAAGGAGGTGTGGGATAGAGGGAAATTTGGCCGATTGGATAGGTAACTGGCTGTCTGATCGAAGACAGAGGGTGGTGGTGGATGGAAAATGTTCAGACTGGAGACCAGTTACCAGCAGTGTACCACAGGGATCAGTGCTGGGTCCTCTGCTATTTGTGATTTTTATCAATGACTTGGAGGAGGGGGCTGAAGGGTGGATCAGTAAATTTGCTGATGACACCAAGATTGGTGGAGTAGTGGATGAGGTGGAGGGCTGTTGTAGGCTGCAAAGAGACATTGATAGGATGCAGAGCTGGGCCGAAAAATGGCAGATGGAGTTTAACCCTGATAAGTGCAAGGTGATTCATTTTGGTAGAACAAATTTGAATGCGGATTACAGGGTCAACAGCAGGGTTCTGAGGAATGTGGAGGAACAGAGAGATCTTGGGGTTCATATCCACAGATCTCTGAAGGTTGTCACTCAGTGGATAGAGCCGTGAAGAAGGCCTATAGTGTGTTAGCATTTATTAACAGGGGGTTTGAGTTTAAGAGCCGTGGGGTTATGCTGCAACTGTACAGGACCTTGGTGAGACCACATTTGGAATATTGTGTGCAGTTCTGGTCACCTCACTATAAGAAGGATATCGAAGCATTGGAGAGAGTGCAAAGGAGATTTACCAGGATGCTGCCTGGTTTGGAGGGTAGGTCTTATGAGGAAAGGTTGAGGGAGCTAGGGCTTTTCTCTTTAGAGCAGAGGAGGATGAGAGGTGACTTA
This sequence comes from Mustelus asterias, assembly GCF_964213995.1. NCBI lineage: Eukaryota > Metazoa > Chordata > Chondrichthyes > Carcharhiniformes > Triakidae > Mustelus > Mustelus asterias. The sequence goes on from NC_135818.1 coordinate 90,309,975, forward strand.
ATAGAGGTTTATAAGATGATGAGGGGGATAGATAGAGTGGACGTTCAGAGACTATTTCCTCGGGTGGATGTAGCTGTTACTAGGGGGCATAACTATAAGGTTCGTGGAGGGAGATATAGGAGGGATGTCCGAGGTAGGTTCTTTACTCAGAGAGTGGTTGGGGTGTGGAATGGACTGCCTGCAGTGATAGTGGAGTCAGACACTTTAGGAACATTTAAGCGGTTATTGGATAGGCACATGGAGCACACCAGGATGATAGGGAGTGGGATAGCTTGATCTTGGTTTCAGATAAAGCTCGGCACAACATTGAGGGCCGAAGGGCCTGTACTGTGCTGTATTGTTCTATGTTCTATGCCCTCTTCTCGTTTCTAGAATGTTCGAATTGGAATTTCTTCAGCGAACCCATTTAATCACCAATGTTTGAGTTTGCCCTATTGCTTTCTATTTGCATGCCAGCTGCTCTAACCTTGCATGGAATCTTGCAGAAATGGAGAAGGGCGTTAGGGCTCAATGTGCCTCTGCCAGGTCTGTAGAGATAGTTTATTTCCTTTCTTTCAAAATGCCTCATTATTTTGAACGTGTTTATCAAATGTCCTCTTAACCTTCCCTCCACTATGGAGAACAATCCTAGCCTCTCTCATCTGCTAAAATCTCTCTGTATTTACTGTGCTATTTACTATTTACCCCCACCAGGTCCACTGATTGATCTCTCTGTGGGGCTCGTTGAGTATGAGCTCCCCTGGTAACAGGCAGTGGCCTGCCCAGATAGAACTCATTACCTGAGCCTATATAAGGCAGGCCCAGGACTGGGCCTGCTGAACCATAGCAATAGTTTTACTTTGCATTCTGTAATAAACTATGTTCCTTTCCAGTCAGGCTTCCTGACTCATTACATTGGCGATAAGCAACAAGAAATGTTTCGGACAGCCTTGCTTTTCAACGAACCCGGTAAGACAGTGACGGGGAGATATTCAAAATGTTGCTGTTTGGAAAATTGGAACCTTATGATGCAGGTATGGAGGATTGGCCCCAAGCCGCTGAAAGAATGAGATATTTCTTCATAACAAATGGAGTAGAAGGGGACGACTGGCAAAAAGTCATCCCCCTGACAGCTTGTGGGGCCCCAAATTTCAGCATCATAAAAAATTTAACCTACTCGGCAACCCCGAATTGAAAGTCTTTCGACAAATTGGTAGATATGGTATCAGACCACTATGCCCTTAAACTGCCTGTTATATTGCAAAGCTTAAGGTTTAACATGGCAACCAGTCCCCCTGGGGAATCAGTCACTGAATTCTTGACGAGACTGTGGACATTGGGGGAACACTGTGAGTACAGGCCAGCACTAACAGAAATGTTAAGGGATCGCTTAGTTTGTGGAATTATTAATATTGCGAGCCAAAGGAAGTTACTGACTGAACCAACTCTGGACCTCAAGAAAGCCATAGAACTGGCTCTTTCCCACAAAAACACGGATGAAGGGGCCCAGGAGCTTCAGGGGTCCCGAGGTGATACCGTCCTCAGTCTTGGGCGATCTCCATACTGCAGAACCAAGACCCCAGGAGATAACACTCATACCTCCCATCTGTTGCCAAAGAAGGGCGATTGTACGAGGAGGCAGCGAAATTCCAGAACTGGACAAGAGATTCCTCCACAATACAGTGAGGAGTAAGCACATCCCTGCTGGACGCAGTCATAGCGTTCACCCCAGACAAGGCTACCGAAACAGGCAAAACGCAGACCGCCTAGGCCGAAGGGCAAAACTACCTCAGGACAGGGCTTTGCAAATAAATCAACTCCAGAATGCAGCAAAATTGCATCGCCGCACCCAGAGTGTCTCCAATCCAGATTAAACTCCAGGTAAATGGCTACCCACTAGACATGGAGGAAGATACAGGGGCAGCTGTATCTATTATTGGGGAGCAAACCTTTCGTAACTTCAATTGGGCATCTTGCCTTTAAACCTGTTGGACACCAAGGCTAGATTGGCCACATACACTGGGGAGGCGTTACCATTATAACCACAGTTACACACGGGCAACTGACACTCCAATTCCCCCTGATAGTCACAAATTTTCCAAATTAAACATGAGCTACACCTACCTCCAACTGCAGCTTGAGACATCATCCAGGAAATATGTCACCATAAATACTCACAACGGACTGGATGAGTATACTTGCTTGCCCTTTGGGGTGTTTTCAGCTTGCACCATTTTTCGCAGGCTGATGGAGAACATCCTTCAAGCAATGCTCAGAGTGACAGTCTATCTGGATGATGATTTAATCTCAGGGGCTACTGCATAGGAAAATTTGGAGAGCTTGGAGGAGATCTTACGGCTTTTTTCTGATGCTGACGTCTGATTAAAAGGGCAAAAATGTGTGTTCCGGGCTAACGACCTAACGAACCTCGGGTACAGAGTCGACAAGGATTGGATGCACTCTGTCGAGGAGAAAGTGAAGGCCATAGAAACGGCTCCGACTCCAAGGAACACAATGGAGTTGAAGTCTTTTCTAGGCCTCATAAATTGCAGTGGGAAATTTGTACCAAACTTGGCAACCCTGCTGACCCGCTTCCACAGACTGTTAAAGAAATCAGAAATGGTTGTGGCAAATGCCACAAGAGAGAACCTTTGCAAACATCAAACAACAATTGCTGTCAACAAATATACTGGCCCATTCTGACCACCTGAAACCACTCATTGTAACCGGTGATCCTCCCTCCTATGGAATAGGAGCTGCTTTATTGCACCATTGGGGTGATGGGACAGAACATCCAGTTGCATCTGCTTCACGAACCCTGGTGGATGCAGAGAGGAAGTACGCTCAGATCAAAAAAGAAAGTTTGGCCATGGTGTTCGCAGTGAAAAAGTTCCACCTGTAGGTCTACGGTTGGCATTTCACCATAGTAACCAGTCACAATCCTCAGTTTGGCCTCTTCAAAGAAAACAAGGTAATTTTTGCCATCTCATCAACCTGGATAGAAAACTGGGCACTGCTATTAGATGCCTATGAATATACCTTAAAAAATCATCCAGAGACATATAGCCATCACGGATGCTTTGAACCACCTGACACTACCCACCAGCCTACTTTTTCCTCCAAAGATGGAAGAAGCCATCATGACTTTGAACTTCACGTGCACTCTGCCAGTATCCACCAAACAGGACCCTATGTTGGCGAAACTATGTCATGTTATCCTAAGTGGCAGATCACAAGGGCATTCTAAGGAGAATTTGAAACCTTATCTCTTTAAATATCAGGAGTTGAGTATAGAAGATGGCGTCATCTTGTTCGAAGCCCAGGTGATTGTACTGCATCCAAGCCAGTGACCAATACTTCAAGAATTGCATATTGGCCGCCCAGGAATTTCTAAGATGAAAATGCAGGAGCTGTCTGGTGGCCTGGCATACACAATGATATTGAAAACCTGGGCAAATGGAGCAAAACTTGCCAGGAAAAACAGAAGGCCTCACCAGCAGCCTTGTTGTACCGTTGGGAATGGCCGGGGAGACATTAAGTGCGGGTTCATGAAGACTTCGCAAGACCGTTTATGGGCTCCATGTTTTTAATCCTCATTGACGCCCATTCAGAATGGATTGATGTGCACTGAATGGCCTCTACTACCTGTACACTACCATTGAGAAACTTCATCAATCCCTCAGAACGCATGACATACCCGAGATTCTCATAGGAGACAATGGGATCCCATTTATCGGCGGGGAGATTTAGACCTTCATGTGTACAAACAGAGTACGGCACATTCGCACGGCACCCTACCACCCGTCCTCAAACGGCCTGACTGAGCGGGCAGTCCAGACATTCAAAAGTGGCATGAAGAAACAAACCACGGGTTCCCTGGAAACAAAGCTTGCATGTTTCCTTTTTAACTATAGGACTATACTGCGTATGATGACGGGAATAACTCTAGCCGAGCTATGAATGGGCCAATGCTCTCTGACTAGGCTTAGCCTGACATTCCAGAATTTGGCCGGAAACTTTGAATTAAAACAAGAAGCCCAGAAAAGGGACCATGATGCCCAGAGACCAGATAGAATCTTCAAACTGAGAGATACCGTCCACATGAGGAACTTCAGCAATGGCTCTCTGCGGATTCTGGGAGTCACTCTCGAAAAAACAGGACTGGTGTCGGGTAAGGTACAAACCAGGGAGAAGATCTTCAAAAACAAATCGATCACCTCCATCCCAGGTAACCCTCCACAGAGGCAAAGGGTTCTATGGACATGCCACCATTGGCATCCTTCACACCAGCCTGTGGATGAGACATTCTGTCCACTGAAACCTCAAGAGCCAGCCCTCAGGACACTGAAGATTCTGGCTCAGATATGGAGACAGAGGCAGCGGAAAGGCAGAGGTCGCCACCAAAGACCAGCCTCCTGTAGTGGCTTTTTGACACCCTTCATGGAAGAGGTGTTCACCAACCCGTTACACGCCACCCGACCAGACCCTACAAGTACTGGAGATGAGACCATGGGCAAAAAAATGGAAAAAGCCCCATTGTCATGGCAGTGAGGGGGAACCCTTGGACTCAGAGGGGGAGGGGGTGTGTTAACCGCCATGTGACCATGTGATCCATGGGGAATCACTAATTGATCTCCCTTTGGAACTCTTTGAGTGTGAATTCCCCTGGCAATAGACATTGGCCTGCCCAACTGGAACTCATTACCTGAGCCTTTTATAAGGCAGGCCCAGGACTGGGCCTGCTGAACAATAGTCCCAGGAGGGACTACCACAGTAGTGGTTTTACTTTGCATTCTGCAATAAACCATGTTCCTTTCCAGTCAAGCTTCCTGAATTATTACACCAACCTAAAACTGGATGCAGTAAATGTTCTCATCGATTAGTTATCAAGCACAATTAGAATGTCTTTGGCTTATGGAAACAACTTCCATCAAATACAAAGTTAGGAACATATCTTGTAGACTTCTATCAGGTCGCCCCCTCAGTCTCCGACGTTCAAGTGAAAACAAACCAAATTTCTCCAATCTCTCCTCATAGCTAATACTCTTCAGACCAGGCAGCCTCCTGGTAAACCTTTTCTGTGCCCTCTCCAAAGCCTCCACATCCTTCTGGTAGTGTGGCAACCAGAACTGTACACAATATTCCAAATGTGACCTAACTGAAATTCTATAGAGCTACAACATGATTTGCCAATTTCTTTACACTTTACACAAATAAGAGCAGGAGTAGGCTGTTCGGCTCTTCAAACCTGCTCCATCATTAATTGAGACCATGGTTGATCTGATTGTGGCTTCAACTCCACATTCCTGCCTATCCCCCGATAACCTTTGACTCCCTCATCAGTCAAGAATCTCTCTCTATCTCTACCTTAAAAATATTCAGTGACCCTGCCTCCACCTCTCTCTGGGAAAGATTTCCAAAGATTCACAGCCAGAACTCCTTAATACAATTACTGTTACTAAGGAGGTGGTGCTTGGTAGACTAATAGGACTGAAGGTAGACAAGTCCCCGGGCCCGGATGGAATACATCCCAGGGTACTGAAAGAAATGGCTGAGGTAATAGCAGATGCGTTAGTAGTAATTTATCAAAATTCGCTGGACTCTGGGGTAGTGCCGGCTGACTGGAAAACAGCTACTGTTACACCGCTGTTTAAAAAAGGAAGTAGACAAAAGGCGGGTAACTACAGGCCGGTTAGCTTAACGTCCGTAGTTGGGAAGATGCTAGAGTCCATTATTAAAGAGGAAATAACAGAGCACCTGAATAAGAATGGTTCGATCAAGCAGACGCAGCATGGATTCATAAAGGGAAAGTTGTGTTTGACGAATCTACTGGACTTTTATGAAGATGTCACTAGTGCGGTTGACAGAGGGGAACCGGTGGATGTGGTGTTTTTAGATTTCCAGAAGGCGTTCGATAAGGTGCCTCACAAAAGGTTGCTGCAGAAGATTGGGGTACACGGAGTTAGGGGTAAGGTGTTGGCGTGGATTGGGGATTGGCTATCTAACAGGAAGCAGAGAGTTGAGATAAATGGGTGCTTTTCTGGTTGGCAGTTGGTGACCAGTGGCGTGCCGCAGGGATCGGTGCTGGGGCCTCAATTGTTTACCATTTACATAGATGATCTGGAGGAGGGGACTGAATCTAGGGTATCCAAGTTTGCTGATGACACGAAGGTGAGTGGGAAAGCGAATTGCGTGGAGGACGCGGAAAGTCTGCAGAGAGATTTGGATAGGCTGAGCGAGTGGGCGAGGATCTGGCAGATGGAATATAAAGTTAGCAAATGTGAGGTTATCCACTTTGGAAGAAATAATAGTAAATTGGAATATTATTTAAATGGAGAAAAATTACATCGTGCGACTGTGCAGAGGGACCTGGGGGTCCTTGTGCACGAATCGCAAAAACTCAGTCTGCAGGTGCAGCAGGTGATCAAGAAGGCGAATGGAATGTTGGCCTTTATCGCGAGGGGGATAGAATATAAAAGCAGGGAGGTCTTGCTGCAACTGTACAAGGCACTGGTGAGGCCGCAACTGGAGTACTGTGTGCAGTTTTGGTCCCCTTATTTGCGAAAGGATATATTGGCCTTGGAGGGAGTGCAGAGAAGGTTCACCAGGTTGATACCGGAGATGAGGGGTGTAGCTTATGAGGAGAGATTAAACAGATTGGGTCTGTACTCGTTGGAGTTTAGAAGGATGAGGGGTGATCTTATAGAGACATATAAGATAATGAAGGGGCTGGATAGGGTAGAGGTGGAGAGATTCTTTCCACTTAGAAGGGAAACCAGAACTAGAGGGCACAGCCTCAAAATAAGGGGGGGCCAGTTCAGAACAGAGTTGAGGGGGAACTTCTTCTCTCAGAGGGTAGTGAATCTCTGGAATTCTCTGCCCATTGAAGTGATGGAGGCTTCCTCGTTGAATATGTTTAAATCACGGGTAGATAGTTTTCTGATCGATAAGGGAATTAGGGGATATGGGGAGCAGGCGGGTAAGTGGAACTGATTCGCTTCAGATCAGCCATGATCTTGTTGAATGGCAGGGCAGGCTCGAAGGGCCAGATGGCCTACTCCTGCTCCTATTTCTTATGTTCTTATGAGAGAAATAATTTCTCCTCACCTCCATCTTAAATCGGAGACACTTTATTTTTAAATTGTGTCCCTGAGTTCTAGTATCTCCCAGAAGGGGAAACATTCTCTCAGCATCCACCCTATCAAGTCCCCTCAGAATTTTATATGTTTCAATGAGATCACCTCTCATTCTTTTAAACTCCAATGGATACAGGTCCAACCTGTCCAACCTTTCCTCAGAAGATTCCCAAAAACCTGTCAGCTGGGACACTGAAGCCTTTTTATTCTGATCATCCAAAATTGAGCTGGTGATATCCTTGATATCTCTAATTTTACATTTCTACCCTTACTGTTCAATTCTTCCATGACCTTGCTGCTCTCAACTGCTGTAACCTTTCAGAGTATAACAACCTCTGACCTCTGATTCTCTATCACTGTGACCTCCAGAAGAAACCACCCTCTGACCCTCTGATTCCTGCCTCACGTATTACTTGATTGCTCCATCTAACTGTTTTTAGAAAATACCTGGTCATCTTCTGTTACATGGGTTATATATATATATATGTGTGTGTGTGTGTCTGTGTGTGTTATATGTTGTGTATGCTCCATGGGTGTTATGTGTGTGTTATGTATATTGTATGTTACATGGGTGTTTTTTATGTTATATATGTTATGTGTTTTGTATGTTACATGGGTGCTATATGTATCAAAATCATCTGAAAATAAAGATGAAAAAAATCTTCCCATATTTGTCAGCTAAATGATCAGGTAAAAAGGGGCATGTGCAGAACATAAATAAGCGATTGCCTGGCATTTAAACTAAGCTGGGATAGTAGAAGAAAGAGAGTGGCAGGGTGACCTCAAACCAGTGCATACAAACAAACAGGATGATGGCAATGATCAGGACTTGGCCAAGAATGCAGCACCACCAGGGGTGTCGTGTTACTGGGACAGTCAGATCGGATGGTTAAAGGGCCAAAATTAGATGTAAGTCAGAGTTAAAATAAAGTGGTTGAACTCGAAGCATTGGCAGCAATAAGAAGCTAAAGGTCATTAAAATAATCTGAATGATAGGGTTAAAACTTTTTAAAAGTTTACATTTTTTGCCAGATTTTATTATCAAAAACCAAAAGAAAATCATAGAGGTTAACTGAAAAGGCCAGAGCTGTATTTAGATTTGGACCAGGGTAAAAACTCCAGAAACTGCCCTGAGTTAGCTGATATTTTTTAAAAATGCAAATAGAGAGTTTTATGCGTGAGAAATGTCGTAAGATCAAGAGAAAAGTCCAATCTGCCAGTTATTATTGTTTCAGCTGTACAACTCTCTACAACTGCTCATCTGGACAGTTACAGAACACAAAACTCCCCACACACAAAGTCAATACTGCTCCTACCGTCTGTCCTTGAAGAGTTGTGAATATTGTTGCATCTCATTTATGTTGCTGATTTAAGTTCAAATAGAATAAACAAAGAACAAAGCACAGTGCGGTGAGTAGTCTCACAACACCAGGGTAAAGTCCAACAGGTTTATTTGGAATCACGAGTTTTTGGAGCGCTCAGAACGCTCGTGATTCCAAATAAATCTGTTGGACTTTAACCTGGTGTTGTGAGACTTCTTACTGTGCCCACCCCAGTCCAACTCCGGCAACTCCATATCAAAGTACGGTACAGCACAGGAACAGGCCCTTCAGCCCACCAAGCCTGGAACAAAGAACAAAGAAAAGTACAGCACAGGCCCTTTGGCCCTCCAAGTCTGCACCGACACATAGAACATAGAACATTTCAGCGCAGTACAGGCCCTTCAGCCCTCGATGTTGCGCTGACCTGTGAAAACAATCTAAAGCCCATCTAACCTACACTATTCCAATATCATCCATATGTTTATCCAATGACCATTTAAATGCCCTTAATGTTGGCGAGTCCACTACTGCTGCAGGCAGGACATTCCACGCCCTTATCACTCTCTGAGTGAAAAACCTACCTCTGACATCTGTCCTATATCTATCACCCCTCAATTTAAAGCTATGTCCCCTCGACAGTTTTCTAAACTAAAGACCTTTTGCCTCTGCATGGTCCCTATCCCTCTACTCACTGCCTATTCATGTATCTGTCAAGATGCCACTTAAACGTTGCTATTGTATCTGCTTCTACCACCTCCTCTGGCACGCATTCCAGGCACTTACCACCCTCTGTGTAAAAAACCTGCCTCCCATATCTCCCTTAAACTTTCCCCCTTTTACCTTAAACCTATGTACCCAAGTAATTGACATTTCTACTCTGGGAAAAAGACTCTGACTATCCATTCTATCCATGCCTCTCATAATCTTGTAGACTTCTATCAGGTCGCCTCTCAGTCTCCGACGTTCAAGTGAAAACAAACCAAGTTTCTCCAATCTCTCCTCATAGCTAATACCCTTCAGATCAGGCAGCCTCCTGGTAAACCTTTTCTGTGCCTCTCCAAAGCCTCCACATCCTTCTGGGAGTGTGGCAACCAGAACTGTACACAATATTCCAAATGTGACCTAACTAAAATTCTATAGAGCTACAACATGACTTGCCAATTTCTTTACACTATGCCCCGACTGGTGAAGGCAAACATGCCATATTCCTTCTTGACCACCTTATCCACTTGCGTTGCCACTTTCAGGGAACTGTGGACCTGTACGCCCAGATCCCTCTGTATGTTAATGCTTCTAAGGGCTCAGCCATTTACTCTATACTTCCCTCCTGCATTAAACCTTCCAAATTGCAACAGCTCACATTTGTCTGGATTAAATTCCATCTGCCATTTCTCCACCCAAGTCTCCAGCCTATCTATATCCTCCTGTATCCTCTGGCAATTCTCCTCACTATCCACAGCTCCCCTGTGTCATCCATAAACTTACTAATCAGACCACCTACATTCTCCTCCAAATACTTTATATATATATTACAAACGAAAGGGATCCCTGCAGGTCACCCTATTATAGAAAGGATATTATTAAACTAGAAAGAGTGCAGAAAAGATTTACTAGGATGCTACTGGGACTTGATGGTTTGAATAAGAAGAGGCTGGATAGACTGGGACGTTTTTCTCTGGAGTGTCTATAAAATAATGAGGGGCATAATCAGTAGATAGTCAATATCTTTTCCCAACGGTAAGGGAGTCTAAAACTAGAGGGCATAGATTTAAGGTGAGAGGAAGAGATACAAAGGTGTCCAGAGGGGCAATTTTTGCACACAGAGGGTGGTGAGTGTCTGGAACAAGCTGCCAGAGGTAGTAGTAGAGGCGGGTACAATTTAACCTTGTCAAAGGCCTTGCTAAGGTCCTCTTACCTCTTCTATAACTGAAAGTGTTTCAAAGAAAGTCTTCTTTCATGACAAATATTTAAATTAATTTCAATCACAATTAACTCACAAACTCTAGCTGATGGCTTGTGTTACAGGACTTGCTCCTGAGTTTGATTCCTGCTCTCTCATTCGCTTGACTCTTCCAATTGCCCTTTCCTACCCTCAGCAGGAGCCCCTTGAAATTTAAATGGTCACAAAGGGTGTGGAGATCTGCACAAAGTGACGAACTTTGAAACATTTCAACTTTTTACTCGACAGGGGAGGCTGTAGGCATCACTATGTAGAACAGGGTTGAGGGGCTGAATGGCCTATTGCTGTTCTTATGTATGTCAGCCAAGACACTATTCTCCCTGTTTCAGACAGATTCTTTGGTGAGGGTGAAGGGCGGCATACCAAAGTGATTTCAGTGCGTTCCATTAAAAGGTTGGAGAGAGAGGCACACCCTGACACAGGTAAAATTGGCACAGGGCCACTAACACTGACACGTCACAGGTCTGAGGAACTGTGTCCATTTTTAGCCAACAAGCTATGGAAAAGTTATTTTGAACTAAAACAAAATACTGTGAGTGCTGGTAATCTGAAATAAAAACAGCAATGTTGGAAACATGTAGCAGAACAGACAACAAATGTGTTTAAGTCACAGATAGATAGATTTTTAACCATTAAGGGAATTAAGGGTTATGGGGAGCGGGCGGGTAAGCGGAACTGAAGCCACTATCAGACAAGCCATGATCTTATTAGAACATAGAACATAGAACATAGAAAGCCACAGCACAAACAGGCCCTTCGGCCCACAAGTTGCGCTGATCATATCCCTACCTCTAGGCCTATCTATAGCCCTCAATCCCATTAAATCCCATGTACTCATCCAGAAGTCTCTTAAAAGACCCCAACGAGTTTGCCTCCACCACCACTGACGTCAGCCGATTCCACTCACCCACCACCCTCTGAGTGAAAAACTTACCCCTGACATCTCCTCTGTACCTACCCCCCAGCACCTTAAACCTGTGTCCTCTCGTAGCAACCATTTCAGCCCTTGGAAATAGCCTCTGAGAGTCTACCCTATCCAGACCTCTCAACATCTTGTAAACCTCTATCAGGTCACCTCTCATCCTTCGTCTCTCCAGGGAGAAGAGACCAAGCTCCCTCAACCTATCCTCATAAGGCATGCCCCCCAATCCAGGCAACATCCTTGTAAATCTCCTCTGCACCAGTGAAACAGTTTCAGTTATAGAAGAGGTAAGAGGACCTTAGCAAGGCCTTTGACAAGGTTAAATTGTACCCGCCTCTACTACTACCTCTGGCAGCTTGTTCCAGACACTCACCACCCTCTGTGTGCAAAAATTGCCCCTCTGGACAATTATTGAATGGCGGAGCAGGCTTGAGGGGCCCGATGGCCTACTCCTGCTCCTATTTCTTATATTTTTATGTAACATCTTAGGAATGAACTCTTTCCAATGTTTCTCAGTGATTAGCAGAAACTTGGAGAACACACAAAGATACTGGGACCCATTGGAGCAGAAAAGCAGATGGAATAAAGTTTGGTGTTGATAGTAATTGAGTAAATGCTACTCTCTGCGTGAGGAGTCAGTCTGAAGGAGTTATGGATTTGAGATTGTTACTAAAATATAAGGAGAGATGTTGGAAATGTTTTTCCACGGAGGGTTATTGGAGTATGCAATGCTGTGTCATTGAGTGCTTTGGGTGCAATGTCACACATTTCAGGAGCTTGGAGAGGATTTAAAGTGAAGAAGAGTGGACAGGGAGAGCTGCAGTAAAATGAGTTTTCAGTTCCTGCACCAACAGACCAGTTTTAAAGTTTATTTAGTGTCACAAGTATGCTTACATTAACACTGCAATGAAGTTAGTGTGAAAATCCCCTAGTTGTTTTGACCAGTTGTTTTGAATGAACTTTTCCCATGTTGCAAATGTTGGCGTTTTCAGAAATGTTAAAAGGGAAAATGTCCCATTTTTAATGTAATCAAACCTACAAGGGCATTTCATAGGTGAATTCAAAAGCAAAATTTGACTCCTCACCCACATAAGGAGATATTGGGAGAGATGACAAAAAACTTAGTCGAAAAGGTAGATTTTAAAGAGAATCTTAAAGGAGGAAAGAAAGATAGAGCGGTACAGGAAGGGAGTTGGGGAGCTTTTTTTTATCCATTCGTGCAATGTGAAAGTTGCTAGCTAGACTAGCATTTATTGCCCGCCCTAGTTGCCCTTGAGAAAGTGGTGGCGAGCTGCCTTCTTGAATCTCTGCAGTCCCTGAGGTGCAGGTACATCCACAGTGCTTAAGCGAAGGAATTCCAGGAGTTTGACCCAGTGACAGTGAATGAATAGTGAAAGATTTTCAAGTCAGGATGGTAAGTGGCTTGGAGGGGAACCTCCAGGTGGTGGTGTTCCCAAGTATCTGCTGCCCTTGGCTTTATAAATGGCTGAGGTCACAAGTTTGGAAGGTGCTGTCAAATGGAGCTCTGGTGAGTTCCTGCAGTGCATCTTGTAGATTTGACTTGATTTATTACTGTTGCATGTATTGGGATACAGTGAAAACTATTGTCTTTTGCACGCTATACAGACAAAATATCCCATTCATAGAGTATATAAGGAAGAAGGAAAGGAGAGGGTGCAGAATGTACTGTTACAGTCATAGCTAGGATGCAGAGAAAGATCAACTTAATGCAAGGTAAGTCCATTCAAAAGTCTGATGGCAGCAGGGAAGCTGTTCTTGAGTCGGTTGGTGCGTGACCTCAGATTTTTGTATCTTTTTCCCAACGGAAGAAGGTGGAAGAGAGAATGTTCGGGGTATGTGACATCCTTAATTATACTGGCTGCTTTTCCGAGACAGCGGGAAGTGTGGACAGAGTCAATGGATGGAAGGCTGGTTTGCATAATGGACTAGGTAAAGTTCACAAACCTTTGTAGTTTCTTGCGGTCTTGGACAGAGCAGGAGACATACCAAGCAGTGATACATCCGGAAAGTATGCTTTCTATGGTGCATCTGTAAAAGTTGGTGAGAGTCGTAGTGGAATTTCCTTAGTCTTCTGAGAAAGCAGAGGCGTTGGTGAGATTTCTTAACTATAGCGTCAGTTTGGTGGCACCAGGACAGGTTGTTGGTGATCTAGACACCTCGAAACTTGAAGCTCTTGTCTATTTCCACTTCATTACTGTTGATGAAGACACGCAGTTGTCACTGTTCATCAGTGGTGGAGGGAGTGAATGTTTATGATGGGATGCCAATCAAGCAAACTGCTTTGTCCTGGATGATGTAGAATCTCTTGAGTGTTATTGGAGCTGCAACCATCCAGGCAAGTGGAGAGTATTCCATTATAGTTCTGACTTGTGCCTTGTAAGTCTGGACAGGTTTTGAGAAGTAAGGAGGTGAGTTAGTCATCGCAGGATTCCTAGCCTTTCATCTGCTCTTGTAGCCACTGTATTTATATGGCTGAGTCCAGTTCAGTTTCTGGTCAGTGGTAACCCCCACGATGTTGATAGCGGGGGAGTTAGTGATGGTAATGTCATTGAATGTCAAGGAGCAATGGTTAGATCCTTACTTGTTGGTGATAACACTTGTGGGGCGTGAATGTTACTTGCCACTTGTCAGCCCAAGCCTGGATATTGTCCAGGTCTTGCTGCATTTAGACATGGACTGTTTCAGTATCTGAGAAGTCGCAAATCGTGCTGAACATTGTGCAATCATTGGCGAACATCCCCACTTCTCATCTTATGATGAAAGAAAGGTCATTGATGAATTAGCTGAAGATGGTTGGGCCTAGGACACTACCCTGAGGAACTCCTGCACTGAAGCTTAGATGATTGACCTCCAACCATCACAACCATCTTCCTATGTACCAGGTATGACTCTAACCATTGGAGGGTTTTCCCCTGATTCCCATTGACAAAAGTTTTACTAGGGCTCCTTGATACCGTACCCATCAAATGCTGCCTTGATGTTAAGGGCAGTCACTCTCTCCTCGCCTCTGGAATTCCGCTTTTTGTCCATGTTTGAACCAAGGCTGTAATGAGATCAGGAGCTGAGTGACCCTGGCAGAACCCAAACTGAGCATCCATGAGCAGGTTATTGCTGAGTAGGTGCTGCTTGATAGCGCTGTTGATAACCCTTTCCATCACTTTACTGATGATCGAGAGTAGGCTGATTGGGCGTTAATTGGTTCGATTAGATTTGTCCTGTTTCTTGTGTACAGGATATATCTGGGTAATTTTCCACATTGCCGGGTAGATTCCAGTGTTGTAGCTGTACTGGAACAGCTTGGCTAGGAACACAGCCAGTTCTGGAGAACAAGTCTTCAGTACTATTGCTGGAATACTGTCAGGGCCCATTGCCTTTGCAGTATCCAGTGCCTTCAGCTGTTTCTTGATATCATGTGGAGTGAATCGAATTGGCTGAAGACTGACATCTGAGTTGCTGGGGACCACAGGAGGAGGCTGAGATGGATCATCTATTTGGTACTTCTGGCTGAAGATTGTAACAAATGCTTCAGCCTTATTTTTTGCATTGACGTGCTGGGCTCTTCCATCATTGCGGATGGGGAAATTTGTGGAGTTTCTTCCTCCTCCAGTGAGTTGTTTAATTGTCACCACAATTTACAGCGGGATGTGACAGGACTGTAGAGCTTCGATCTGATTTGTTGGTTGTGGAATTGCTTAGTTCTGTCTATTACTTGCTGCTTTTGCTGTTTGGCACCTGAGTAGTCCTGTATTGTAGCTTCACCAGGTTGACACCTCATTTTTAGCTATGCCTGGTGTTGCTCCTGGCATGTCCTCCTGCACTCTTCATTGAACCTGGACTGATTCCTCAGCTTGATGTTAATGACAGAGTGAGGGGTATGCCAGGCTATGAGGTTGCAGATTGTGGTCGAGTACAATTCTGCTGCTGCTGATGGTCCACCATAGAGTCTGGGAATGGTGTCCTCGCAGTCAGCGTCACAGTGAAGCAGTCTGGCATCCTGGAAGCGATAGTGGGGCAAAGGAGATCGGAGAAACCCGCCCATATCTAGCTCGTTTCATCAGTTAAGAATACACTACTAACAACATAGTCATCATAAAAAACACATTCTTCTTCAGGTAAATATTTGGACTACCTGCCTGGAGCGAGATGAAATCATACATTTATGTTTCATTAACATCGTGACTCAACAGTACAAACTCATTTTGCTTCAAACCATCAAAATTTGCATTTCCTTTTTTTTAATGCTCCTGTTCTATTTTAAGTGAATTGGATAGTATATTAAAGATGGAAAGAGAATCTTAGCTACACTGTTCATCAAGAATTGTAGTAAAGGATTTCCAGGAAGTTAGGAGCAAGCTACAAACACAGCTGGACACAGCCCGATATTACACTTGGAGCTTCATTGCAGTAAACACAAATATTCCTGCACAAAACCACACAATACAATTAAATAGCGCAATGGGATCTTTTACATTCTTAGAGGTTTAATGTCTCATCTGAAAGGCAGCACCTCTGACAGTGTAGCATTCCCTCAGTACTGCACTGGAATATAAACCTTGATTTTCATGCTCAGTCCTGGAGAGAGACTTGAACCCACAAACCTCTGACTCAGGAGCTGAGCACCAACTGAACTCAAACTGGCACCATAGGTCAACAACTTTTCATCAGGACTCAGAAAAGAGTGAGTTGTGAATGATTGATTTTTTTTGGATTGGAGGGTCCTCCCCAAGGTTGTTCACTCAGGAGCTCTGCTGTTTATTATATATAGACACTTGAACTTGGGGAATCATTTTGAAATGTGGAGGTGTTAGTAATAGACTTCCAAAGGACAGTAGGCTGGCAATGGGTGAGTACACTATAGATAAAATTCACCAAAAATGTATGAGGTGATATGCATCTTAGTAAGGAGAATGAGGAGAGGTTACACATTAACTGGACTGTAAAAACAGATGGATTGTGAGTGCTACTACACAAACCTTGAAGGTTGTAGCACGCGTTAACAAAGCACATAGCTGCTAAATAGAGACAGGAAACAAAAGCTAGGAAGTTATATGAAACCCATATTAAACACGAGTTTGGCCCTTTCTGGAGTTCAATTCTGGGCACTACTCTTTGGGACGAATGTGGACTTATTGGAGACAGTTGGAGACATGATTTATTGGAATTAAAGATTAAGGGTTTACAGTTACACGGAGAGGCTGGAGAAGATAGGCTTGTTCTCATCAGAGCAGAGAACGCTAAGAAGAAATTTATTAGAGATTTAAAGTCATGATTTAGGTAAAGAAGGGTGGATAATCAAAGCACAGATTTCATAGAGATTGACAAAAGAACCAGTGGCGAGAGGAGCAAAACATTATTTTGCAGTGAGTGATTAGAATCTCGTACTCCCAAAAGGGTGGAAGATGCAGATTCAATAGTAGCTTTAAAAGGAAACATGGAAGAGAAAAATAAATTGCAAAAATAGCTGGGGAGTGAGACAAACTGGAGCTGTTCTTTGGAAGAGTTGGTGCAGAGTCAATGGGCCAACTCAAATTACTCCTTCTGTAGTGAACTGTTCTCTGATGATGTTGTCCAGGTATTAAATATCCATCTGAACAAACGAGCCCAATACTGTTCATTTGAAATGATTGCAATATGGGTCTCCCAAAAGGAACTGAGGGCAGGTGTCACAATCTAAAATAAAATCTCACAATGTGCAACGGGTTTTTTTGATAGCACGTCTCATTCCTCAACTCCTTCTCCTAGTGCAAATGTCATCATGTCCCTTATCTGAGGCATTTTCATTCCCTCTAGTTTCAAAACCATTATCCTCATCCCAACAAATCCAATCCCTTCAACTATTACTGCATGTCTAATCTCCCCTTCCAAAATCTTTCAATGTATTATCACCTCACAAGTCTGTGCCCTCTCAAAAAAACCAAGGCCAACTAACAATAATGTCTAGTATATATAGAAATGCTACCACTGTACCATTTTTCAAAAACATCCTTTAAATATTCAGAAAGGAATCTGTGCAGAAATATAATTCAGATTTAAAACCAATGCCAGAAACAACAGCCTTAGTGTTTTACTGGTAACATTTTGAAAATTGACCTTTCAGTTACTTAACCGGTTTGGCTTCTTTTACAAATGATATAACTCTCTTATCAATGCTGACTGGAATGTTTGCATATGCACTCAAATTTCTACTGAGTACACAATAGCCAATAATAACATGGACAGGTGTGGTATAGTTACTGCATAAAGTACACCTTTAACAGGGCAATCCTGGCCAACAGCTTCATGAACTGACAATCTTTTAAAGAAGTTTGGATCCTGTATGATCCACTTGCGTCATGTAACAATGAGTCTTTAAATAGTCCTCACTTTCACAACCGAGCACTGGGCTCTCTGGGAATAGCAATCAGCAGGTTTCAAAAGTCAACACTGCAATTTGAAATATTCAGCAGGCTGGTGAGATCACACAGTGGATTAAAGGTTAGAAACAAGTAGATTGTGAACTGCTGTTCTCAGTCAGTGTGCTGGGTGGAACACCACAAAACAGCCTGGCTAGGTTTCAGGAAGTAAAAGTAAACAACATTCTTCTACCACTTGAAATCCAATAGTGGCCTGTAATTATTCTGTGATTTGATATAAGTTGCTGGGGGACATATGAGAGAGGAGAGGTAGACATGGTTGAGGTGGTCAAAGATGGAGATGGTGTTGAGAGAAAAAGGGCAACAGTTTTGCTATTCCATTCAGCATCTGTTCATCAGAACCATATTTTTAATTCACAAAATAAATGCAAAACAGCTGTGCCCCTTAAGCTTGTTGCTTCTTGGATTTAAAATTCTCCATGGCCTCCCCCCTCCCAATCTCTTTAATCTTCTCCAGCTCCATAACCCCCTGAGATATCTGCATTCCTCTAATTCAGTTCTGAAGAAGAGTTTTATTGGATTTGAAACATTAACTCTGTTTCTCTCTTCACAGATCTTGCCAGTCCTGCTGAGTTTTCCAGCTCTCTTTGTTTTATATCTGATTTCCAGCATCTGCAGAATTTTGCTTTTATTTTTCTTGAATTCTGCCCTTTGGAGAATTGCTGATTTTAATCACTCTACCACTGGTGGCCATGCCTCTGGCTGCCTGGACCCTAAGGGGAGAAGGTGGCAATGTGGTAATGTCACTGGACTAGTAATCCAGAGGCCCAGGCTAAAGTTCTGGGGACATGAGTTCAGATCCCGTGGCATTTAAATTCAATTAATTAATGAAAAATTGTAACTGATTATGGTGACCATGAAAAAATGATTGTTGTAAAAACCCACCTGATTCATTAATCCTCTTCGGGAAAGGAAATCTCTGTCCTTACCTGTAAGCGATTGCAGACCCACAGCCCTCTGAGATAGCACTCAATTGTACCAAACTGTCACAGAAAAGTCAAAAAGGAACAAAACTGGAGAGATCACTTGACATTGAACTAGGCACTGGAAATGACTTCAAAACCAGTCCTGTTGACCCTTACCAATATCTGAGGGGTTGTGCCAAAATTGGGAGAGCTATCTCACAGACGAGTCAAGCAACTGACATAATGATACTCCCAGAATCATACCTTACAGATACTGACCCAGACATCACCATCAGAAGAAGGTGTAACTGGGGTGATCAGTAAGTTTGCGGACGACACAAAATTGGCAGGACTTGCAGATAGTGAGGAGCATTGTCAGAAGCTACAGAAGGATATAGATAGGCTGGAAATTTGGGCAAAGAAATGGCAGATGGAGTTCAATCCTGATAAATGCGAAGTGATGCATTTTGGTAGAAATAATGTAGGGAGGAGCTATACGATAAATGGCAGAACCATAAAGGCTGTAGATACACAGAGGGACCTGGGTGTGCAAGTCCACAGATCCTTGAAGGTGACGTCACAGGTGGAGAAGGTGGTGAAGAAGGCATATGGCATGCTTGCCTTTATAGGACGGGGCATAGAGTATAAAAGTTGGGGTCTGATGTTGCAGATGTATAGAACGTTGGTTCGGCCGCATTTGGAATACTGCGTCCAGTTCTGGTCGCCACACTACCAGAAGGACGTGGAGGCTTTGGAGAGAGTACAGAGGAGGTTTACCAGGATGTTGCCTGGTATGGAGGGGCTTAGTTATGAGGAGAGATTGGGTAAACTGGGGTGTTCTCCCTGGAAAGACGGAGGATGAGGGGAGACTTAATAGAGGTGTATAAAATTATGAAAGGCATAGATAGGGTGAACAGTGGGAAGTTTTTCCCCAGGTCGGTGGTGACGTTCACGAGGGGTCATAGATTCAAGGTGAAGGGGGGGAGGTTTAACACAGATATCAGAAGGACATATTTTACACAGAGGGTGGTGGGGGCCTGGAATGCGCTGCCAGGCAAGGTGGTGGAGGCGGACACACTGGGAACGTTTAAGACTTATCTAGACAGCCATATGAACGGAGTGGGAATGGAGGGATACAAAAGAATGGTCTAGTTTGGACCAGGGAGCGGCACAGGCTTGGAGGGCCGAAGGGCCTGTTCCTGTGCTGTATTGTTCTTTGTTCTTTGTTATCAGCATTCCTCGGTATGTTTTGTCCCACCACCAGTGAGGGAGTTGCCCTCAGAATTCTCAACATTGCCTCTGAACTCCTTGAAGTCAAACATGGGCAAAAGCATTTCCTGCTCATTCACAGTACCAACCCTTCTCCACCTCTGCCTCCACCCCCGCCATCCCTCAGCTGATGAATCAGTACTCCTCCATGTTGACCACTTGGAGGGAACTCTGAGGCTGGCAAGGTGCTGCCAGTGAGAACAGAGAGTTTGGTGCTCAGCCAAAACTCCATTCATTGCAGCGGGACTGGAAAATCCCAGCCATGGGCGAGGTTGGAGAATTCCAGCCTTAGTCTCTGAAGATGTTCTCCAACTGACCAATTTACGAGAATGGCTCTAGGGATGAGAAACTTCAGTTATGTGGATAGATTGGAGAAGCTCGGTCTGTTCTCCTTCGGGAAAGAAAGATTAAGAGACTTATTAGAGGTTTTCAAAATCATAAGGGTCTGAGGAAAAACTTCCCATTCA
Source organism: Mustelus asterias (assembly GCF_964213995.1). Taxonomy (NCBI): domain Eukaryota; kingdom Metazoa; phylum Chordata; class Chondrichthyes; order Carcharhiniformes; family Triakidae; genus Mustelus; species Mustelus asterias. The sequence goes on from NC_135818.1 coordinate 90,330,369, forward strand.
CAGAGATAGCGGGTCATCGACTCAAAGTGATTGACAAAAGGAACAATGGAGACATGACGTGGCAGTGGCGCAATTGTAAAGTGTCAGCACGGTGACACAGTGGTTAGAACTGCTGCCTCACAACACCAGGGACCCGGGTTCGATTCCCGGCTTGGGTCACTGTCTGTGCGGAGTCTGCACGTTCACCCTGTGTCTGCGTGGGTTTCCTCCGGGTGCTCCGGTTTCCTCCCACAGTCCAAAGATGTGCAGGTTAGGTTGATTGGCCATGTTAAATTGACCCTTAGTGTCCCAAGATGTGTAGGTTGGGGGATTAGCCATGGTAAATGCGTGGGATTACGAGGATAGGGTGGAGGTGGGGGATCCTGGAGATGTCTGCTGGAGAGTCGATACAGAGTCAATTGGCAAAATAGCCTTCTTCTACACTGTAGAGATTCTATGATTCTGTGAGGAGAAACTTTATTACAGTCAGTGGTTTGGACCTAGAATGCATTGCTTAAGAAAATGGGGGAGGTAGGTTCAATTGTAGCTTTCAAAAGAGAATTGGATTATTATCTGAAGCAAGAAAGATTTACAGGAAATAATTTCATTTTTAAGAAAAATAATCCAGGCTCTTGAACACGCTTCTCTGGAGTGAACTCTCTGGTGCAGTGATCCAAGGAGTGGCAACTTACCTTTAATGTGGCAAAATACTAATTCATAGTACTATATCTTTTTTTTATTCATTTGTGGGACTTGGACGTCACTGGGTGACCAACATTTATTGCCCATCCTTAATTGTCTGAGGCAGTTGAGAGTCAACCACATTGCTGTGGTTCTGGAGTCACATGTAGGCCAGACCAGGTAAGGACGGCAGATTCCCTCCCCTAAAGGACATTAGTGAACCAGATGGGTTTTTTTGACAATCGACAATAGTTTCATGGTCATCAGTAGATTCTTAATTCCAGATATTTTGTATTGAATTCAAATTGCACCATCTGCCGTGCCGGGATTCGAACCCAGGTCACTCGGCCATCGCTTTCCCATTGGTGGCACATTCAACTAGTGGAAAGGATTTGGATGTGACTGTTACGTGTGGCTCAGGTAGTACAGCGGGTAGAAAATGTTTGCGAGCGCTGAATGCATCCCTTTTATATTGGGATGTCAATGTTTATCTTACACTTTAAAAACAGCTGCTACGCACACATCTGGAGTCTGCATCTGCAGTTTGGAATCTGCGCTTTTAGAGAGTTGTACAGCTTATAGAGTGTAAAGACGTGTTCCCAGATAAGAGGGTAATTAATGTAAGCCCGCTATTCAAAAAGGGAATTAGAAAGAAAGCAGGAACTATAGATCAGTGAGCCTAACATCAATAGTAGGGAAGTTGCTGGAGTCGATTATCAAGGATTTCATAGCTCAGCATTGGAAAGCAGGGTAAAATCAGACAAAACTTATCTGAAGGAAAATTGTTTGCAACTGAGCCAGCCAAGGCATGAAATCTTGAGATGATGGTAAATCTTTACTGGGCTTTTGTGTCTGTAAGGGTATTACTGGGATAAAAGGAATGGTGTGAGTTTGAACCGTATTCTTGTGTTTGTATTGAAATCTTTCCAATCTTTTCATCCAGTGTAATATATTTCATTTTTTCTTGTATTAATAAAAGTTTTATTCTTTGTGTTAACAGTGTATGGCAGACTCTTGTGAACTTGTTCAGTAACTGATTTCCACGGTTTCTAAAACAAAACAAAGTTAGGATCTATCAAGCCAGGTTTCACTCTGGGATCTGACTTGTCTGGGTTCAGAATGAAGTAAAGGGGCAATGGGTAAGTTAGTATTGACTGCGCCAACATAAGATTAAAAAGGCATGTGTACAATTGACTGAAGCTTTTGTGAGAGCTCAATGGAGATTTGTTTGGCCGGCTTATCTCCTTATCAATGGTAGCAGTAGACATCATTGGACATCATTAAAGGACTGGGGTGTTAGTCCGTGAAGTGAGAGAGAGTAGAATGAGCCTGTTTGCTAGACTGTGTTGAGGACTGTGAGGTCATTCATGTGAAGCAGCAACAGTTCAAACAGGCTGCTGCAGGGTCCATGCAGGAGAGATATTTACCTTGGCTGGTGTATCCACACTGACAGATCAGTCTCACACAAACACTACAACCATTTAGGCCTCTATGGAGGGTCCGGACTGGTTGTTACTCAGCAACCAATCGTGCAAGTGGATTCTAGAGTCACCTCGAAACTTCTCATCATAACAAAGATATCAAGGGATAAGGGTTTACTCTGAGTGAGGGAGTTGGGGGGGAGCGGTGGGGTCAGGGACACAATCTTCCCTGATCTATCTGCCTGAAGGAGTGATCTAAGGAGCCAAATGATGTTCCCGCGCTGCTCCTCCCTGTGGACTCGTCCATCTGGTTCCAGTTGGAAGAGCTCTCTGCCAGCTCTGTTACTGATTCGGGGCAGCTGTGAGGGTGATGTAAGTGTATCTCTGCCCAGGTTACATTTCGTGTTGCTTCCTCATTGCCACATTCACAGCCTTTATAATAGGTGGGGAAAACCCCAATTCTGCTCGGAGATACCCCAGGTGGCAGGAGGAGAGAGTGCTGTATATGTTCTAATGAATGTGTTTAGAGCCAGGGCTCTGGATATCAGGATCTCAGCACAGTTTGGCCCATACAAAGGATCAAACCACCGTAAGAAGTTTAACAACACCAGGTTAAAGTCCAACAGGTTTATTTGGTAGCAAAAGCCACACAACCTTTCGGAGCCCCAAGCCCCTTCTTCAGGTGAGTGGGGTCACTCACCTGAAGAAGGGGCTTGGGGCTCCGAAAGCTTGTGTGGCTTTTGCTACCAAATAAACCTGTTGGACTTTAACCTGGTGTTGTTAAACTTCTTACTGTGTTTACCCCAGTCCAACGCGGGCATCTCCACATAAGGATCAAACCATCAGCCAGGGCAGACATTAAGTGCAATTTAATTCAGCCATTATAATTCCGTGTACAGAAGAGCAAAATATAATGTTTGTTAACAAAAGGCTGCTGGAGACTGGCAGCTAGCAGCGATAAAATAACAAATAGTAAAGGAAAAGTCTGAGCAGCTGACTCTGCCTGGAAACCGTTAACTCTCAGATTGGCACCAGCCTCTCTGCCACATCATTACCTGGAATGTGGCTTCTACATGTGGCCCATTGACTTTCTGGCCTATGATAGCACCATCTCCTTCACCATGCCCATCAGCATCTCAGTCAGTCCTCCATGTCTCCCTAGCCAAGACATCCCCATATTTTAATGCAGATGATGATGATCTAGGACATTCTGTGATGAGTATCAGTGAGGCCTGCCTGAGAGGTCCAAACATTTGAACCTCATCTTTAAGAGGCCTACTGTCAGCTCGTTCAGGGACCCATGGATGTGAATGTTGTCGCTCTTCTCAGCAGCGCTCTGCAAGTTCCTTCAAAAACCTGTGGCATCTGGGAGTGGGCCAGAATGTAGAGGTCGTGAGAACCTCTTGGTAATTGACACAAATATGCAGGATTTGCCTTCTGCAACCACATATCAGCTGCATGTTCAAAGAGTGCAAATCTTTCCTATTGGTGAATGTGACTAGCTTTCAAGACCACATGTGTACAGTCAATAGCTGTTTGCACTAACAGGAAAGCTGGGATTGCTGGAGAGCACTCTTCCAGCCAGGCCTTTGGGATCCAGGCAGAATTGGACAAATTGATTTACTCTGCTGAAAAGGGCGTCTGTCACCTCCCTGGCATTGGAAACTAGGGGCAGGATTTCTCAGTCCTTCCTGCCGGCGGTATCTTCCAGTCCCGATGAAGGTGACCCCCTGCAGCAGGTTACCGGGTTGGCAGAATGGGGGTGAGCCATGAAAAATACCAGAGACATTGGCAGGACTGGAAGATCCCGTCAGTGGCCAATGGCGAGCTGCCTCTGTCACCTGGAAAACACACCACGGGGAGTGGGGGTGGGGGTCTGGAAAATCCCACCCTGGGTCATTGAATCTGTTATGTGTGGGAGGGGATGGCGCTGGGTAGAGTGCTCTTTCGGAGAGTCAGTGTAGATTTGCTGGGCCAAATGGCCTCCTTCTGCATTGTAGGGGTTCTAGGGTTCTAAGGGAGTCAAAGGGTAATGGGGATCAGACAGGAAAGTGAATTCAAAACCACAATGAGATCAGACATAATCTTCTCAAATGGCAGAGCAGTCTCGAGGGGCCAAGTGGCCTACTTCTGTTCCAAGTCTTGTTTACCTGCCGAAAGAATTGTTTCTGTGGTTCCTCTGGGTTCACCTTACTCTATTGGTCGCAGCAATCCTGTTATGAACCAATACCTCTCTATGAAGTGTGACCCAAGCCTGGAACAAACTGTCGAGATGCTGCCCGCCCTCCCTTTACATGTCAGTGTCTCTAACTCACATTCTGAGCAGAGAGATCTGACAGAGATAGGCACTGCAGGTATTTCTGCGTGGGACAGGCTCAATATCCACAATCTCATACATTCTCATAGAATCCTACAGTGCAGAAGAAGGCCATTCGGCCCATCAAATCTGCACTGACCACAATCCCACCCAGACCCTATCCCCTGACACGAGGGTCAATTTATCATGGCCAATCCACCTAACCCATCTTTGGAGTGTGGAAGGAAACCGGAGCACCCAGAAAAGACCCACGCAGACAAAGAACAAAGAACAGTACAGCACAGGAAACAGGCCCTTCGGCCCTCCAAGCCTGTGCCACTCCTTGGTCCAACTAAACCAATCGTTTGTATCCCTCCATTCCCAGGCTGCTCATGTGACTATCCAGGTAAGTCTTAAACGATGTCAGCGTGTCTGCCTCCACCACCCTACTTGGCAGCGCATTCCAGGCCCCCACCACCCTCTGTGTAAAAAACATCCCTCTGATATCTGAGTTATACTTCGCCCCTCTCACCTTGAGCCCGTGACCCCTCGTGATCGTCACCTCCGACCTGGGAAAAAGCTTCCCACTGTTCACCCTATCTATCCCCTTCATAATCTTGTACACTTCTATTAGATCTCCCCTCATTCTCCGTCTTTCCAGGGAGAACAACCCCAGTTTACCCAATCTCTCCTCATAGCTAAGACCCTCCATACCAGGCAACATCCTGGTAAACCTTCTGTGCACTCTCGCTAACGCCTCCACGTCCTTCTGGTAGTGCGGCGACCAGAACTGGACGCAGTACTCCAAATGTGGCCTAACCAGCGTTCTATACAGCTGCATCATCAGACTCCAGCTTTTATACTCTATACCCCGTCCTATAAAGGCAAGCATACCATATGCCTTCTTCACCACCTTCTCCACCTGTGTTGCCACCTTCAAGGATTTGTGGACTTGCACACCTAGGTCCCTCTGTGTTTCTATACTCCTGATGACTCTGCCATTTATTGTATAACTCCTCCCTACATTATTTCTTCCAAAATGCATCACTTCGCATTTATCCGGATTAAACTCCATCTGCCACCTCTCCGCCCAATTTTCCAGCCTATCTATATCCTGCTGTACTGCCCGACAATGCTCTTCGCTATCCGCATGACACGGGGAGAATTCTTGAGAGATATAAACCACACGAACTGCTCTGCCCAATATTAGCTTCAATTATTTATAACATTTCGTCTGTTAAGCTCAAGTTGTGACTTTGGGGAATCAGAGACGTGATTGAGCTTCATTAGACAACAAAAGGAGTACATTTCCCTCATTCAATTGAAGAGCACTGATACACAGTTTACATAATATTTCATCCAAAAAATAATATAAATATATATTTCATCCATATAAATATTTACATAAATAATCTATGTTGTATGTTCTGATGTTTTGTCAGAGAATAGTGCTCTGGGATTATGATACCTTTACTTTCCCTAATGCTCCTGTGTCACAGGTGCTGGAGAAGAAATAGAATCATAAAATTGCTGGTGATTTTGTTTATTTAGCCAGGCTAAACTGGTCTCTGGAGAAGACAGGAACTTCCCGTCTAATTGCTCACTGTATTATCTGTCTCCTGGTGGTTTGGGGAGTCTCTATTGTAAATCACAAAGTTGCAAGGCTGGATGGAGCAGGAAGTGCTGACTTGCTTCTGTTTTTAAGTTTGCATCCTATTGGCATTTGTGGAATGTTACTGTGTGTAAATTGGTTGTCAATGTGCCTACATAAAAACACTGATTGGTTTTATTGAGCAATGCCCTGAAGATGTTGCAACGTGTTACAGATAAACTTCTTTTTTAGAAATTTCTGTGTAGCTTCAGAAACAGACCAAAGAAAATTCTATAGGAATGGGGTGTACTGTAATTAAAGTAATTGGTTACAGTGCAGAGTGATTTGGTGCGTCGTGTCTGTGTTGGCACTCTGTAAGTATAACTCAACATGCACACTCCCCCGACCCGATTTGCCCTTAACTCCACTTTCCTGTCTCCTTCCCCGTAACCCTTGACTCCCTTTACAAGCAAAACCTGTCGAACACAGCCTTGAATATCAGACTCCACAGCTCTCTGGATGAGAACTCCAAATACTAACAATCTTCTGCGAGAAGAAATTGTCCCTCATCTCTGTCTTAAATAGAAGATCCCTTAGTTTGATCCCTTGTTTTATATTTTCTGGGCTTAGTATGAGATTGTGTCATAGAGAAGAGGAGCAGGAGGAGGCCATTTGGCCTTTCCAGCCTGAATGCTTCCTCATGAGAGGAAACATTCTCCCATCATTGACCCTGTCATGTCAGCTCAAAACTTACATCTCTCAATAAGGTCACCTCTCATTCATAGAATCATAGAATCCCTGCATTGCAGAAGGAGGCCATTCAACCTATTGGCATTTGTGGAATGTTACTGTGTGTAAATTGGTTGTCAATGTGCCTACATAAAAACACTGATTGGTTTTATTGAGCAATGCCCTGAAGATGTTGCAACGTGTTACAGATAAACTTCTTTTTTAGAAATTTCTGTGTAGCTTCAGAAACAGACCAAAGAAAATTCTATAGGAATGGGGTGTACTGTAATTAAAGTCATTGGTTACAGTGCAGAGTGATTTGGTGCGTTATTCGATAAGGTGCCTCACAAAAGGTTGCTGCAGAAGATTGGGGTACACGGAGTTGGGGGTAAGATGTTGGCGTGGATTGGGGATTGGCTATCTAACAGGAAGCAGAGAGTTGGAATAAATGGGTGCTTTTCTGGTTGGCAGTTGGTGACCAGTGGCGTGCCGCAGGGATCGGTGCTGGGGCCTCAACTGTTTACCATTTACATAGATGATCTGGAGGAGAGGACTGAGTGTAGGGTATCAAAGTTTGCTGATGACACGAAGATGAGTGGAAAAGCGAATTGCGTGGAGGACGCGGAAAGTCTGCAGAGAGATTTGGATAGGCTGAGTGAGTGGGCGAGGATCTGGCAGATGGAATATAATGTTGGCAAATGTGAGGTTATCCACTTTGGAAGAAATAATAGTAAATTGGAATATTATTTAAATGGAGAAAAATTACATCATGCTACTGTGCAGAGGGACCTGGGGGTCCTTGTGCACGAATCGCAAAAACTCAGTCTGCAGGTGCAGCAGGTGATCAAGAAGGTGAATGGAATGTTGGCCTTTATCGCGAGGGGGATAGAATATAAAAGCAGGGAGGTCTTGCTGCAACTATACAAGACACTGGTGAGGCCGCAACTGGAGTACTGAGTGCAGTTTTGGTCCCCTTATTTGCGAAAGGATATATTGGCCTTGGAGGGAGTGCAGAGAAGGTTCACCAGGTTGATACTGGAGATGAGGGGTGTAGCTTATGAGGAGAGATTGAATAGATTGGGTCTGTACTTGTTGGAGTTTAGAAGGCTGAGGGGTGATCTTATAGAGACATATAAAATAATGAAGGGGCTGGATAGGGTAGAGGTAGAGATATTCCTTCCACTTAGAAGGGATACCAGAACTAGAGGGCACAGCCTCAAAATAAGTGGGGGCCGGTTCAGAACAGAGTTGAGGGGGAACTTCTTCTCTCAGAGGGTAGTGAATCTCTGGAATTCTCTGCCCATTGAAGTGATGGAGGCTCCCTCGTTGAATATGTTTAAATCACGGGTAGATAGATTTCTGATCGATAAGGGAATTAAGGGATATGGGGAGCAGGCGGGTAAGTGGAACTGATTCGCCTCAGATCAGCCATGATCTTGTTGAATGGCGGGGCAGGCTCGAGGGGCTAGATGGCCTACTCCTGCTCCTATTTCTTATGTTCTTATGTTCTTATGACCCATCGAGTCTGCACCGACAACAATCCCACCCAGGCCCTATCCCGATAACCTCATATATTTGCCCTGTTAATCCCCCCTGACAGTAAGGGGCAATTAAGCATAGCCAATCCACCTAACCTGCACATCTTTGGAGACGAAGGGGCAATTCAGCATGGGTTTGTAGACAACCTCTGGTGCCGGGACCCTGGTTCAAAAGCACTGGGCCCTGGCAGTGGGAAATGGGTGATGGGGGGAAGCACCCCAGAAAGCCACTTCCCTGATGTTTCTTCTGGCTCCCCTCATTCCCCTCCAACCAGTGACCCCCCTCCCCTCCCCTCACTCAGCTGCAGCCTGGCTCCCTTCGCTGCTTTCTGGGTGCTTTACCAGAAACAACCTGTGATTGGTCAGCAGCTCATGGTGGGTTGGGTTTCCTCCGCAGCCCCCTAAAGCCTGATGAAAATGTAAGGTTGCCTGGTTAAAGGCAGCTAATTCTATAGAGCCTCCCCCAAAGGAGGCGATCCAGGAATCCCACCGCTTCTCCAATCAACGGCTAAGAACCCCATTGCCAAGATCACATTTGTTCCATTATGTCAGAGGTAACTATCCATCCTTCCAAATCATTGGAACTTGGAACAGCTGGTCATCTGGTTCTAATTTCGAGCAATTTTTAATTTCACATAAAGTTCTTGCATTGAAAACAGTTTTGCTGCTCCAACTTGAATACTTCCATCCTTCTCCTTATCACTGTAATTTCTTTACTCTTATTCTTTTGATTTGATTCTCCAGATCGCATTATTTTTTTTTTCACTTTGCTACTTGTTCTTTTCTCCAGTTGTCACTTTGCCATTTTAAGCAGAATGTCCTTGAGGAAGACGGGGAAATACTGCCAACTGCAGCAAATTGGGGCTGAAGATTGTGAAGAGGAAATACAAGTTAACCTTTCCTCAGCCATTGGCAGAATTATTATTATTCATTTTAACCTCACCATCAAACATTATGAGTGGGTGAAAATTAACTCTGGCCCGAGTCTAACTCTGTCGTTACTGATTCACAGTTTTCAGGTCTATGGCGTACTTTCCTAATGCTGAACTAGTTCCAGTTCAGTGAGCCCATCAATGTTTACAGGCAGTTAAAAATCATGGGATTCTGACATTCACACAACTAAAAGTGTGTGGTTCAAGATAATCGCCAATTACAAGGTTGTAATTCTTAACGAGCAGTTGTTGTTTCTCCATTTAAGTTTCCTTTTCTCATGAAGGTTTCGGTTTGAACTGGGATACAATCCTACAGGCAGCATTGCACAGTCTTGCCCAAGTGTTATGCCTTTGTGAGTTTAAGACAGTGAGCCATGGCAGACTATTTGTGAGGAGCTGAACCTACTTTGTCCATATTTAACATCCATAAGAACATAAGAAATAGGAGCAGGAGTAGGCCATCTAGCCCCTCGAGCCTGCTCCGCCATTCAATAAGATCATGGCTGATCTGAAGTGGATCAGTTCCAATTACCGGCCTGATCCCTATAACCCCTAATTCCCTTACCGATCAGGAATCCATCTAGAACCATAGAACCATAGAAAATTACAGCTCAGAAACAGGCCTTTTGGCCCTTCTTGTCTGTGCCGAACCATTTTATGCTTAGTCCCACTGACCTGCACTTGGACCATATCCCTCCACACCCCTCTCATCCATGAACCCGTCCATGAACTTAAATGTTAAAAGTGACCCCGCATTTACCACTTTATCCGGCAGCTCATTCCACACTCCCACCACTCTCTGCGTGAAGAAGCCCCCCCTAATATTCCCTTTAAACTTTTCTCCTTTCACCCTTAACCCATGCCCTCTGGTTTTTTTCTCCCCTAGCCTCAGCGGAAAAAGCCTGCTTGCATTCACTCTATCTATACCCATCAAAATCTTATACACCTCTATCAAATCTCCCCTCAATCTTCTACGCTCCAGGGAATAAAGTCCCAACCTATTCAATCTCTCTCTGTAACTCAGCTTCTCAAGTCCCGGCAACATCCTTGTGAACCTTCTCTGCACTCTTTCAACCTTATTTACATCTTTCCTGTAACTAGGTGACCAAAACTGTACACGATACTCCAAATTCGGCCTCACCAATGCCTTATATAACCTTACCATAACACTCCAACTTTTATACTCGATACTCCGATTTATAAAGGCCAATGTACCAAAGGCACTCTTTACGACCCTATCCACCTGTGACGTCACTTTTAGGGAATTCTGTACCTGTATTCCCAGATCCCTCTGTTCAACTGCACTCTTCAGAGTCCTACCATTTACCCTGTACGTTCTTCTTTGGTTTGTCCTTCCAATGTGCAATATCTCACACTTGTCTGCGTTAAATTCCATTTGCCATTTTTCAGCCCATTTTTCTAGTTGGTCCAAATCCCTCTGCAAGCTTTGAAAACCTTCCTCACTGTCCACTACACCTCCAATCTTTGTATCATCAGCAAACTTGCTGATCCAATTTACCACATTATCTTCCAGATCATTGATATAGATGACAAACAACAATGGACCCAACACCGATCCCTGCGGCACATCACTAGTCACAGGCCTCCACTCAGAGAAGCAATCCTCCACAACCACTCTCTGGCTTCTTCCATTGAGCCAGTGTCTAATCCAATTTACTACCTACCCATGTATACCATGAATCTTCCTAACTAATCTCCCATGAGGGACCTTGTCAAAGGCCTTGCTGAAATCCAGGTAGACAACATCCACCGCCTTCCCTTCATCCACTTTCCTGGTAACCTCCTCGAAAAACTCTTAATAGATTGGTCAAACATGACCTACCACGCACAAAGCCATGTTGACTCTCCCTAATAAGTCCCTGTCTATCCAAATATTTGTAGATCCTATCCCTTATCACACCTTCCAATAACTTGCTCACCACCGACGTCAAACTTACTGGCCTATAATTTCCCGGATTTCTTTTGGAACCTTTTTTAAACAACGGAACAACATGAGCCACCCTCCAATCATCCGGCACCTCCCCCGTGAAGACTGACATTTTAAATATGTCTGCCAGGGCCCCTGCAAGTTCAACACTAGCTTCCCTCAAGGTCTGTGGGAATACCCTGTCCGGTCCTGGGGATTTATCCACTCTGATTTGCTCTGATCTATCCGTGATTTAATCATATTCAACGAGGTAGCCTCCACCACTTCACTGGGCAGAGAAGCCCAGAGATTCACCACCCTCTGAGAGAAGAAGTTCCTCCTCAACTCTGTCCTAAACTGACCCCCCTTTATTTTGAGGCTGTGCCCTCTAGTTCTAGCTTCCTTTCTAAGTGGAAAGAATCTCTCCACCTCTACCCTATCCAGCCCCTTCATTATCTTATAGGTCTCTATAAGATCCCCCCTCAGCCTTCTAAATTCCAATGAGTACAAACCCAATCTGCTCAGTCTCTCCTCATAATCAACACCCCTCATCTCTGGTATCAACCTGGTGAACCTTCTCTGCACTCCCTCCAAGGCCAATATATCCTTCCGCAAATAAGGGGACCAATACTGCACACAGTATTCCAGCTGCGGCCTCACCAATGCCCTGTACAGATGCAGCAAGACATCTCTGCTTTTATATTCTATCCCCCTCGCGATAAAGGCCAACATCCCATTTGCCTTCTTGATCACCTGTTGCACCTGCAGACTGGGTTTTTGCGTCACATGCACAAGGACCCCCAGGTCCTTTTGCACAGTAGCATGTTGTAATTTTTTTCCATTTAGATAATAATCCAATTTGCTATTACTTCCTCCAAAGTGAATAACCTCGCATTTGTCAACGTTATACTCCATCTGCCAGATCCTCGCCCACTCACTCAGCCTGTCCAAATCTCTCTGCAGACCTTCTACGCCCTCCACACGATTCACTTTTCCACTTATCTTTGTGTCGTCTGCAAACTTTGTTACCCTACACTCAGTCCCCTCCTCCAGATCGTCTATATAAATGGTAAATAGTTGAGGCCCCAGTACCGATCCCTGCAACATGCCACTAGTTACCATCTGCCAACCAGAAAAGCACCCATTTATTCCGACTCACTGCTTCCTGTCGGATAGCCAATCCCCAATCCACGCTAACACCCTACCCCCAACTCCGTGTGACCCAATCTTCTTCAGCAACCTTTTGTGAGGCACCTTATCAAATGCCTTTTGGAAATCCAAAAACACCGCATCCACCGGTTCCCCTCTGTCAACCGCACTAGTCACATCTTCATAAAAATCCAACAAGTTCGTCAAGCACGACTTTCCCCTCATGAATCCATGCTGCGTCTGCTTATTGGAACCATTCTTAACCAGATGGCCTGCTATTTCTTCTTTAATGATGGATTCCAGCATTTTCCCAACTACAGACGTTAAGCTAACCGGCCTGTAGTTACCCGCCTTTTGTCTATTTCCTTTTTTAAACAGCGGCGTAACATTAGCCATTTTCCAATCCGCCGGCACTACCCCAGAATCCAACGAATTTTGATAAATAACCACTAACGCATCCGCTATTACCTCTGACATTTCTTTCAGTACCCTGGGATGCATTCCATCCAGGTCCGGGGACTTGTCCACCTTCAGTCCCGTTAGTCTACCAAGCACTGCTTCCCTGGTAACATTAATTGTATTGAGTACCTCTCCTCCTACCAACCCTCTATCGTTAATATTCGGTAAACTATTTGTGTCTTCCACCGTGAAGACCGACACAAAAAACTTATTTAAAGTTTCAGCCATTTCCTCATTTCCCACTATTAAATCCCCCTCTCGTCCTCCAAGGGTCCAACATTCACTCTTGCCACTCTATTCCTTTTTATATATTTGTAAAAGCTTTTATTATCATTTTTTATATTTAGAGCTAGCCTAGCTTCATAACCTATCTTTCCTTTCTTTATCGCTTTCTTAGTCGTTCTTTGTTGTTTCTTAAAGTTTTCCCAATCTTCCAATTTTCCACTATTTTTGGTCTTTAATTTAATACTCTCCTTAATTTCCTTCGTTATCCACGGCTGGTTATCCCTTTTCTTACAGTCCTTCTTTATCACCAGAATATATTGTTGCTGAGTACTGAAAAGGATCTCCTTAAAAATCCTCCACTGTTCCTCAGCTGTTCCACCTACCAGTCTGCTCTCCCAGTCCACCTTAGCCAATTCAGCCCTCATCCTATCGTACTTCCCTCTGTTCAAACAGAGGACACTGGTATGGGACCCTACTTTCTCCTCTTCCATTTGTATCAGAAATTCGACCATATGGTGATCACTTGACCCAAGAGGGTCCTTCACAAGAACATCCTTAATTCTACCTAGATAACTCGTTCCCTCGTCGGTTCTGTAACATACTGTTCAAGGTAACGATCCCGACAGCATTCTAAGAACTCTTCCTCCATCCCACCCCTTCCAACTTGAGTCAGCCAATCAATATGCAGGTTGAAGTCCCCCATGATTATTGCCGTTCCGTTTTTGCACGCATCCATTATTTGCTTGTTTATAGCCCTCCCCACCTCAACATTATTATTTGGGGGCCTATAGACCACGCCTACTAGTGTCTTTCTCCCCCTGCTATTCCTTATCTCTACCCATAACGATTCCACGTTTTGTTCCTTAGAGCCTATGTCATCCCTCACTACTACCCTGATATTATCTTTTATTAACAGAGCTACCCCACTACCTTTTCCTTCCTGTCTATTCTTCCTAAATGCCTGATACCCCTGGATATTCATCTCCCAGTCCTGGCCTCCCTGCAGCCACGTTTCTGTAATGGCCACTAGATCATACTCATTTGTGCTGATTTGCACCATCAACTCATTAACTTTGTTCCGAATGCTTCGTGCATTCGGGCAAAGTGTCTTTATTCCAGCTTTTATCTGGACCCGATTTGATGAAACGCTATCAACCTCTCCCTCGCCCTCTACTCCTTTAACTACTTGAATGCCCTCATTCACTTGCACTCGCTCCCTCTCCTCTACCATTGATTTCATAATTCCTCTTACCTCTGCACCCTCCCCCCCCCCCATAAATTAGTTTGAAGCCCTATCTACAGCCCTAGTGATACGATTTGCTAGGACTCTGGTCCCAGCACAGTTCAAACGGAGACCATCCCATCTATGCAGGTCCCATCTGCCTAAATACTGGTGCCAATGCCCCATGAATTCAAACCCATTCCTCCCACACCAATCCTTGAGCCATGCATTCCACCTGTGTGTCTTCTAGCAGGACGAATTGGATAATGTTGGGAGCAGGAACACTGGCTGAATCTGACCACCATCCCTGTGTACACTAATGGTCGTACTGACCTCAGTGACCACTGCTGATACGGTTAACTTGACAGGGGAAGCTCAAGAACATTGATCCAGGGGCTGTTTTAATGTGCTATTTGGATCATTTTCTAACTCTCAAATGCAAAGCCCTTTACCAGTGAGAGCAGTTTTGCATTCTGAGGAAGAAATAGAAAAGATAGTGCAGGGTTCTATTGAAAGTTGCTGTCAACAAGATAGCTGCAGAAAGAACGTTTTCCCTGGTTGGGAGGGGTGTCTGGTACCATGCGACAGTCTCAGAATAAGGGGCAGCCCATTTAGGGATGAGACGAGGAGGAATTTCCTCACTCGGGGCATGGTGAATTTTTGGAATTCTCTATGATAGTGGGCAGTGGAGACTGTCATTGAGTATGTTCCAAGCAAAAATCAATAGATTTCTGGATACCAATGAGATCAAGGGATACAAGATAATGCTGGAAGATGGTTTTTTCTTGCAGAGAACTCTTCTTCAAAAGGTCGTGGAAACAGAAATTTTGAATATTTTTAAGGCAGAGGTGGCTGGATTCTTAATAAGCATGGGGATGACAGGTTATTGGGGGTAGGCAGGATGCAAATTTGAGGTTGCAATCAGATCAGCCATGATCTTATTGAATGGTGCAACAGGCTCGAGGGGCCAAGTGGCCAACTCCTGCTCCTAATTCCTATGTTCATATGTTTGTATGACATATGGTTTCCTCTTTCCTCTCTTCTCATATTCCCTCTTCTCAGCAATGTGAATCACCAGTACGTAAAGTATTTGTAACCTGTATATGATTTTCTATTCATAGCACTTCTCTCTATTCTGTCTCTCCACAGATGGGAGTTGCACTGGGTTTCCTAATTCCTCCCATGCTTGTACCAAATGTGGATGACCTGGATCAACTGACTTACCATATCAACATCATGTTCTATGGCACTGCTGCAGTGGCAACCGTGCTTTTCATTCTTGTTATCCTAGGTAAGAAGCGTGTGAAATGAGCTAAGAAGGACATACTGCCTAAACGAAATGTTCCATGATCAAAAATGTATCGAGGGTGGAGTTGGGAACTGCTTTTGGCTTTGCTTCTACAGCTGCAGTTTGTTGCAGTTTCCTTTTGTAAAGTTGTAGACAGTATTATATTGCACCATCTCTGAATGTGCTGAAGATAAACGGTTTTTAGTAATAGAAAGTTCTAGAATTGTCAGAGTACTCCACAAAGGATGAAGATAGAATTAAACGCTGAATTATAAGCAAACGATTGGGTCATCATTTATTTGAACACTATGATTGTATTTAGGACTACCTTTTAAAGAAAAGGCATGCATTTATATAATGCCTTCACATCCTTCTCGATGCATCCAAATGTTTCATAGCATTATTTAAAATTATTTTTAAAAGATCTCACTGTTATACAAGTAAATGGGAGGGCAATTTAAACACAGCAATCTTCTACAAACAGCAATGGGATAATTGACAAACTAACTTGTTACAGTGATAGTTGAGAATCACAGAACAAGAGACCGTTCAGTCCATCAAATCTATTCAGGGTAGATCATGCCTGATCTGTACCTCAGCCCCATGCCCCTGCTTTTTCTCCAGATCTCTTCACACTCTCCCTTAAATTAAATCTTTGGGATTGTGATAAATGTAATGGGTGCAGCTTTTAAGTGGGACTGTGATAAGTACCAGAGTGGGTCAACTTCAATGTAAAGAAAAATTAGACTGGTCGTCCATTTTAGATTTAGGACAACAATATGCCATGATATTGGGCCATAATAAGTGTGACCCTGGTGATGTGTTCAGAGATGTAAGAGGAGCTTGTGCAATATATTAGTGGATATAGCTGGCTTGATTTTATTCTTTCACTGGATGTGGGCTTTGCTGGCAGGCTGTGGTGGAATGAACTTTAGCCTGGGCTTCTGCACTCCTGGTCCAGTAACATTACCTCCACAGCACCATTTACACCAAACTGCGGGCTGAATAAAATAGACTTCAGGTGATCAATGGTAATCAGTTGTGGTAAACATTATTTTATATTTTAATTCCAGATTTTTCTGCTTCAGTTGATCAAAGCTGGAATTTAGAAAGGGTTGCAATAATGTTTCATGCCCATTGCTTTTTAAACAGTTTTATGTATTGCATTGAACAGACTTCCATTCAAGGGTCGTTGGAGCTACATTGGAACTGCTTTGTAGCTATGTTGTAACTGCGTTTTTTTATATCAGTTTTTCAGGAGAAGCCAGATATGCCACCAAGTCAGGCACAGGCAGCTATCCTCGCCAGTCCATCGCAGGAATACTCCTACATTCAGTCTATTCTGCAAATGATTAGAAACGTACCATTTTTTCTTCTTATTGTTACCTACGGTAAGTTTCCATTCCAATCCAATCTAAAAGCAAAATACTGCAGATGCTGGAAATCTGAAATTAAAACAGGTGTAACATTTACTCCACACAAGCCAGACAATGACCATCTTCAACAAGAGAGGATCTAACCATCGTCCCTTGACATTCAATGGCATTACCATTGATGAATCCCCCACTATCAACATCCTGGGGGTTATGATTCACCAGAAACTGAACTGAACCCAGCCATATAAATACTGTGGCTACCAGAGCAGGTCAGTGGCTAGGAATCCTGTGCGAGTAATCTTCTACACCTCTGTTAAATCACCCCTCACTCTCCTTCACTCCGAGAAGAACAGCTCCAGCTTCTCCAACTGAACCCTGTAACTAAAAACTCCCCTCATCCCTGAACCAGTCTGGTAAATCTCCCTCCACACCCTCTTGAGGACCCTCACTCACATACTTCCTCAGGTGTGGTGACCAGAACTGGACACAATTCTCTCGTTAGAACCTAACCAGAGCCATCTGGAGCAGTTTACTTCAAAGATTTAACTGAATCCCTACAGTGCAGAAGGAGGCCATTCGACCCATCTGCACCGACTCTCTGACAGAGTTCTTATCCAGGCCCACCCCCAGCCCCAGAGGAAATCATAGAAACATAGAAAAACTACAGCACAAAACAGGCCCTTCGGCCCACAAGTTGTGCCGAACATATCCCTACCTTCTAGGCCTACCTATAACCCTCCATCCTATTAAGTCCCATGTACTCATCCAGGAATCTCTTAAAAGACCCTATTGAGTTTGCCTCCACCACCACTGACGGCAGCCAATTCCACTCGCCCACCATCCTCTGTGTGAAAAATTTCCCCCTAACATTTCCCCTGTCCTACCCCCAGCACCTTAAATCTGTGTCCTCTCGTAGCAGCCATTTCCACCCTGGGAAAAAGCCTCTGAGAGTCCACCCGATCTATGCCTCTCAACATCTTATATACCTCTATTAGGTCTCCTCTCATCCTACGTCTCTCCAAGGAGAAAAGACTGAGCTCCCTCAGCCTATCCTCATAAGGCATGCCACTCCATCCAGGCAACATCCTTGTAAATCTCCTCTGCACCCTATTTCAATCTTTTCCACATCCTTCCTGTAATGAGGCGACCAGAACTGAGCACAGTACTCCAAGTGGGGTCAGACGAGGGTCTTATATACCTGCATCATTATCCCCGGACTCCTCAACTCAATCCCTCGATTGATAAAGGTCAGCACTCCATACGCCTTCTTAACCACCTCCTCCACCATGCGGGGCCGATTTTAGAGTCCTATGGACCAAGGTCCTTCTGATCCTCTACATGAATCATGAATAAACTGAGGATGTAAGAGATTCAGATAAACAATCCTGTAACTCACTTTGGCTTGGTAATATAAGAAATGGTGTAGTAGAAATCTAGTTAATGTTTCTAATCTCTCTTCAGTGGCTGTCTTGATATGTCAAGACTAGAAGATATAAGAATACAGACATTAAAATCACACTTGTGTTGGAGCTGCACTAGCAAAACCAGCCAGATGAAAGTAGCGTTAACAAAAACAGAAAATTGCTGGATAAACTAGCAGGTCTGACAGAATCTGTGGAGAGAGAATAGAGCCAATGTTTCAAGTTAGGATGTTCATCCAGACTCGACACGTGAGTTCTGTTCTCTCTCCACAGATGCTGCCAGACCTGCTGAGTTTATTCAGCATTTTTCTGTTTTTGTTTCAGATTCCAGCATCCACAGTATTTTGCTTTTATAAAAGTAGAGTTCATGTTTACAAAGATTGGAGAAAACTCTTTTTATCTTTTTCCACAGGAATTAACACAGGTTCCTATTATGCAGTTTCAACGCTTCTGAACAAGATGGTGCTAGCACATTACCCGGTATGTACCCTGTCCTCTCACGGGATTTTTATTACTCATAGATAATACTTCAATGCCAGGAGAAATTGTGCCTATAACTGAAGACTGTTTTTAAATCATCTTTTCTTGTACGCCAAACATCCAGTGCAAACAATCAGGGCGGAAATAAACCCATGTCCCAAGGTTGACAGGCCCACAGTCTGTTCTCTCTTCCCTTACAAGAGATGATCTCTGGTTTTCATTTGAATGAGGAAAATGGCAAGGGAAGTTATTCTGACCTAAACCATGACAACCAGCACCTGACCTTTGTAATATTGAGCATAGGGAAAGCAATGACATACAAGCCAGAGACTATTTGCTTAAATTGCTTTTAGTTCTATTGCAAAGGGTGGAACAGCTGACATTAGCAGATGTCCTTTGGTTAGAGGTGGTGTGGGAGGGAGAAAAGCAAAAACTGACAGTAAATCCACGCCCTGACTGGATCCTGATGTACGATGTACTGGTCCATTCAGCTTCACACTAGTTCAATACTTTTTTTCTACTATGCTAACTTCGAGATTCTATCATTCTACAAATATCACCTGCTTCTGCATAATACATGTTAACGCTGAAAGATTTTATACTTGTGTTTAATAGCTGTTATACAATTTTATTCATTTTTTATCAAATATGTTCCTTAACATGCAAAAGCAACCTTGAATGGGATCAGTTCAGTGGTTGCAGCATTCTGACACTTGAACCGATGCCTATAGTTAGTTATCGAAATGGGGCAAACAGCTGCACTTTTGTGAATATCAACCATGGTGGTCTTTCTCATTAGTTGTGAGCGTTTCTTAAGCATTTTCTGGAAATATACCCAGTTCTTTTTCACCATCAGTTGACAGCAGTTCCTCCATTATTGCACCAAGAAACACACTTGCGATATCCGTCTGTAGTGTCTTCTTTTGCAGTCATTTTGTGAAGTTTTGGTAACATTCTAAATTGACAGCCCACTATGGAAACTGAGAGGATTTATGTTTTGTTAGTCAATTGGTTAGTCAAAGTTTACATTGCTTCAGTGTTGTATGTTGACAAGTTTCAAGAAATCTAATTGGTCATCAATCATTTAGATAACTAGTTCTGATGTCTGTGGTAAGGCCTGATGGCGGCAGTTTTCCAGGTTGTAAGCATTCTGGTATCTACAAAATGTAAGTCACTGAAACGACAGAAGAATTTTCAGAAAATCCGCCAAAAATCACTTGAGCCTCAGATTAGTTAAGTGTCAATAATATCGCTAACACAATATTCCAACTATAATACAAAGACCTGTGTATCAAAACAGGCAAGTACTGCTATAATACTGGCAACCACCCAATAAAAATGTCTAAGTATGTCCACGAGACAGTAAAACGAAGGAGATAGTCATCGACTTCAGGGAATGTAGTGGAGAACATTCCCGTCTACATCAACGGGAGTGAAGTGGAAATGGTTGAAAGCTTCAAGTTTCTAGGTGTCCAGATCACCAAGAACATGTCCTGGTCCCTCCACACTGACGCTATAGTTAAGAAAGCTGACCAACGCCTCTACTTTCTCAGAAGGCTAAGGAAATTCAGCATGTCCGCTATGACTCTCACCAACCTTTACAGGTGCACCAGAGAAAGATCCTTTCTGGATGTATCACAACTTGGTATGGTTCCTGCTCTGACCAAGACCGCAAGAAAAGACAATATAGGGAGTTAGGTAGGCAGTTGGGAAGGAGGAACGCAAAGGTAGTAATCTCAGGATTGCTGCCTGTGCCACGGGAAGGTGAGAGCAGGAATGGAGTGAGGTGGAGGATGAATGTGTGGCTGAGGGACTGGAGCGGGGGGCAGGGATTCAGGTTCCTGGATCATTGGGACCTCTTTAGGGGAAGATGTGACCTGTACAAAAAAGACGGGTGGCACTTGAATCCCAGGGGGACCAATATCCTGGCAGGAAGGTTGGCTAAGGCTACTGGGGAGACTTTAAACTAGAAAGGTTGGGGGAAGGGAATCGTGATGAGGTGACTGAGAGCAAGGAGGTTAGCCCGCAAATAGAGAAGGATTGTAGACAGTGTAAGAGGGAGAATAGACGGGTGATGGAGAAGGGGAGAGCTCAGACCAAAGGTTTGAGATGTGTCTATTTTAACACCAGGAGTGTAGTGAATAAAGCGGATGAGCTTAGAGTGTGGATCAATGCTTGGAAGTGTGATGTGGTGGCCATTACGGAGACTTGGGGACTGGGACAGGACTGGATACTTCAGGTGCCGGGTTTCAGATGTTTCAGAAAGAACAGAGAGGGAGGCAAAAGAGAGGGGGTAGTGGCATTGCTGATCAGGGATAGTGTCACAGCTGTAGAGAAGGTGGAAGCCGTGGAGGGATTGTCTACGGAGTCTCTGTGGGTGGAAGTTCAGAGCGGTAAGGGGTCGATAACTTTGCTGGGTGTTTTCTACAGGCCGCCCAATAGTAACAGGGATGTTGAGGAACAGATAGGGAAACAGATCCTGGAGAGATGTAGGAATAACAGGGTTGTCGTGATGGGAGACTTTAATTTCCCAAACATCGATTGGAATATCCCTAGGGTAAGGGGTTTGGATGGGGAGGAGTTCGTTAGGTGCGTTCAGGAGAATTTCCTGACACAGCATATGGATAAGCCGACAAGAGGAGAGGCTGTACTCGATCTGGTACTGGCTAATGAGCCTGGATAGGTGTCGGATCTCTCAGTGGGGGAGTATCTTGGGGATAGTGATCATAACTCTATCTCCTTTACGCTAGCATTGGAAAGAGATAGGATCAGGCAAGCTAGGAAAGTGTTTATCTGGAGTAAGGGGAAATATGAAGCCATCAGGCAGGAGATTAGAGGCGTAAATTGGACGGAGGCATTCTCGAGGAAAAGTACTGAAGTAAGGTGGCAGATTTTCAAGGAATGTTTGTCTGGAGTTACATAGAACATAGAACAGTACAGCACAGAACAGGCCCTTCGGCCCATGATGTTGTGCCGAGCTTTATCTGAAACCAAGATCAAGCTATCCCACTCCCTATCATCCTGGTGTGCTCCATGTGCCTATCCAATAACCGCTTAAATGTTCCTAAAGTGTCTGACTCCACTATCACTGCAGGCAGTCCATTCCACACCCCAACCACTCTCTGCGTAAAGAACCTACCTCTGATATCCTTCCTGTATCTCCCACCACGAACCCTATAGTTATGCCCCCTTGTAATAGCTCCATCCATCCGAGGAAATAGTCTTTGAACGTTCACTCTATCTATCCCCTTCATCATTTTATAAACCTCTATTAAGTCTCCCCTCAGCCTCCTCCGCTCCAGAGAGAACAGCCCTAGCTCCCTCAACCTTTCCTCATAAGACCTACCCTCCAAACCAGGCAGCATCCTGGTAAATCTCCTCTGCACTCTTTCCAGCGCTTCCACGTCCTTCTTATAGTGAGGTGACCAGAACTGCACACAATATTCCAAATGTGGTCTCACCAAGGTCCTGTACAGTTGCAGCATAACCCCACGGCTCTTAAACTCCAACCGCCTGTTAATAAAAGCTAACACACTATAGGTCTTCTTCACAGCTCTATCCACTTGAGTGGCAACCTTTAGAGATCTGTGGATATGGACCCCAAGATCTCTCTGTTCCTCCACAGTCTTCAGAACCCTACCTTTGACCCTGTAATCCACATTTAAATTAGTCCTAAGTTCTGCATGACAACGTTCCGATGAGACAGGGAGGTGTTGGTCGGTTATGGGAACCGTGGTACACGAAAGCTGCACTGAACCTAGTCAAAAAGAAAAGGAAAGTGTACAAAAGGTTCAGAGAGCTAGGCGATGATAGGGATCTAGATGAGTATACAGCTTGTAGGAAGGGACTTAAGAAAGAAATTAGGAGAGCCAGAAGGGGTCACGAGAAGGCCTTGGCAGGTAAGATTAAGGAGAACCCTAAGGCGTTCTATAAATATGTGAAGAGTAAAAGGATGAGATGTGAAGGAATAGGACCTATAAAAGGTGAAGGTGAGAGAGTTTGTACAGAACCGGAAGAAATAGCAGAGGTGCTTAATGAATATTTTACCTCGGTATTCACGGTGGGAAAAGACCTGGGTGATTGTACTACAGGATTGAGGTGGACTGAAAAGATTGGACATTAAGAAAGAGGATGTGTTGGACATTTTGAATAGCATCAAGATAGATAAGTCGCCGGGACCGGATGGGATGTACCCCAGGTTACTGTGAAAGGTGAGGTTAGAGATTGCAGAGCCTCTGGCGATGATCTTTGCGTCGTCGATGGAGACAGGAGAGGTTCCGGAGGATTGGGGATGTGGTTCCTATATTCAAGAAAGGGAATAGGGATAGCCCAGGAAATTACCGACCGGTGAGTCTAACCTCAGTGGTTGGTAAGTTGATGGAGAAGATCCTGAGGGACAGGATTTATGAACATTTAGAGAAGTTTAGTATGCTCAAAAGTAGTCAACACTGCTTTGTCAAAGGCAAATCGTGCCTTATGAGCCTGGTGGAGTTCTTTGAAAATGTGACTAAACACATTGACGAAGGAAAACCGGTAGATGTGGTTTACATGGATTTCAGCAAGACGCTCGATAAGGTCCCCCATGCAAGACTTCTCGAGAAAGTGAGAGGGCATGGGATCCAAGGGGCTGTTGCCTTGTGGATTCAGAACTGGCTTGCCTGCAGAAGGCAGAGAGTGGTTGTAGACGGGTCATTTTCTGAATGGAGGTCGGTCACCAGTGGAGTGCCCCAGGGATCTGTTCTGGGACCCTTGCTGTTTGTCATTTTCATAAATGACCTGGATGAGGAAGTGGAGGGATGGGTTGGTAAGTTTGCTGATGACACGAAGGTTGGTGGTGTTGTGGATCGGTTGGAGGGATGTCAGAAGCTGCAGCGTGACATAGAAAGGATGCAAGACTGGGCGGAGAAGTGGCATATGGACTTCAACCCTGATAAATGTGTAGTGGTCCATTTTGGCAGGTCAAATGGGATGAAGGAGTATAATATTAAGGGTAAGACTCTTAGCAGTGTAGAGGATCAGAAGGACCTTGGGGTCCGGGTCCATAGGACTCTTAAATCGGCCTCGCAAGTAGAGGAGGTGGTTAAGAAGGCATATGGTGTGCTGGCCTTCATCAATCGAGGGATTGAGTTTAGGAGTCGGGAGATAATGATGCAGCTTTATAAGACCCTTGTCAGACCCCACTTGGAGTACTGTGCTCAGTTCTGGTCGCCTCATTACAGGAGGGATGTGGAAATGATTGAAAGGGTGTAGAGAAGATTTACAAGGATGTTGCCTGGATTGGTTGGCATGTCTTATGAGGATAGGCTGAGGGAGCTCTGTCTTTTCTCCTTGGAGAGACGAAGGATGAGAGGTGACCTGATAGAGGTGTACAAGATGTTGAGAGGTATAGATCGGGTGGATTCTCGGAGGCTTTTTCCCAGGGCTGAAATGGCTGCTACGAGAGGATACAGATTTAAGATGCTGGGGAGTAGGTACAGAGGAGATGTCAAGGATAAGTTTTTCACTCAGAGGGTGGTGGGTGAGTGGAATCGGCTGCCGTCAGTGGTAGTGGAGGCAAACTCGATAGGGTCTTTTAAGAGACTTCTGGATGAGTACATGGAACTTAATAGGACTGAGGGCTATAGGTAAGCCTATATATATGCCTAGGTAGGTAGGGACATGACCGGTGCAACCTGTGGGCTGAAGGGCCTGTTTGTGCTGTATTTTTTCTGTGTTTTCTATGTTCATCTACAATGAGTCATAAATGTAGCTCAGTTCTCTGGCTACACTTCCCACTGCTTTGGAAAACAAGCCAGCATAATCAAGGATCCCCCACATCCCGGACATTCTCTCTTCCACCTACAAAAGTCTGAGGTCACATACCAATCAACTCAAGAACAGCTTCTTCCCTGCTGCCATCAGACTTTAGAATGGACCGACCTTATATTAAGTTGACCTTTCTGTATACCCGAACTCTGACTGTAACACTACATTCTGCACTTTCTCCATTCCCTTCTCCCCTATGTACTCTATGAATGGTATGCTTTGTATATCATGCAAGAAACAATACTTTTCACTGTATACCAATATATGTGACAATAAATTAAATCAAATGAAAATAAGACAGTATAAATCTAATCTGGCCAATTGCTGTCCTTCAGCCCCTTCAATTCATCGGTAAACTGATTGAAGGAATCATTGACAGAGACATCAAGTGAGAGCCACTCACCCACATCTGGATTACCATTGCTCAGTTTTGCTTTCCTACATAATTAAAAAATTAATAATTGGGAAGCAGATTCATCAGTATCATGAAAATAAGTGATGGGGAATATTTTTACACAAAAGACTGAACAAGCTATGGCTGTCTTCTTTAGAAAAAAGAACAGCACAGGAACAGGCCCTTTGGCCCACCAAGTTTGTGCCAACACAGAGGCCTCTCTAACTAATATTTTCTTGCCTCTACGTGGTCCATATCCCTCTATTCCCTGCCTATTAATGTATCTATCCAGATGCCTCTTGAACATTGTTATAGAATCTGTTTCCACCACCTCCTCCTTGAAAACAATCCAATTTTGTTGAACATTTCTTCAGAGTCCATATCCTCCAAACCAGGCAACATCCTGGTAAATCTCTTCTGCACTCTTTCCAATGCATCAACATCCTTCCGGTAGAATGGCGACCGGAATTGTACATAATACTCCAAATGAGGCATGGTTGCACAGTGTTAGCACTGCTGCCTCACAGCGCCAGGGACCCGGGTTTGATTCCTGGCTTGGGTGACTGTCTGTGTGGAGTTTGCACCTTCTCCCCGTCTCTGCGTGGGTTTCCTCCGAGTGCTCTGGTTTCCTCCCACAGTCTGACAGATGTGCATGTTCGGTGCATTGACCCAAACAGGCACCAGAGTGTGGCGACTAGGGGAATTTCACAGTAACTTCATTGCGGTGTTAATGTAAGCCTTACTTGTGACTAATAAATAAATTTAAATGCGGCCTAACCAAAGTCTTATACAGCTGCAACATGATTTTCCAATTCCTATACTCAACGCCCCGACCAATGAAGGCCAGCATGCCATACGCCTTCTTGACGACCTTGTCCACCTGGGTTGCCACCTTCAGGGAACTGTGGATCTGCACACCAAGATCCCTCTATGTTAATATTTCTAATGGCTCTACCATTTACTGTATAATTTCCTTCTGAAGTAGACCTTCCAAATCACATCACCTCACACATGTCCAGGTTAAATTCCATCTGCCATCTTTTGGCCCAGGTCTCCAGTCAATTTATATCCTGCTGTATCCTCTGACAATTCTCCTCACTATCCGCTACTCGCACAATTTTTGTATCATCTGCAAATTTACTGATCAGACCACCTACATTTTCCTCCAAATCATTTATGTATATATTACAAACAACAGAGGCTCCAGCACTGGTCCTTGTGGAACACCGCTTGTCACAGACCGCCAGTTAGAAAAGTATCCATCCACTGCTACTCTCTGCTTTCGATGCACAATCCAGTTTTGTATCCAACTTACCAGCTCACCTCGGATCCCAAAATAATTCACTTCTGAGTCAGCCTGCCATGGGGAACCTTATCGAAGGCTTTACTAAAGTCCATGTATACAACATCCACTGCTCTGCCCTGGTCAATTTTTCTTCTCACTTCCTCAAAGAACTCAATCAAGTTTGTGAGACACGACCTCCCCTTCACCAAAACCATTCTGCCTATCGTTAATAAGCCTATTTTCTTCCAGATGTGAGTACATCCTGTCCCTTAGAATCTTCTCCAATAATTTCCTCACCACTAATGTAAGGCTCACAGGCCTGTAATTTCCCAGATTGTTTCTTCTGCCCTTCTTAAACAAAGGAACAAGTTAGCTACTCTCCAATCCTCTGGTACCTCGCCCATGACAAAGATTTTATAGAACATAGAACATAGAACATTACAGCGCAGAACAGGCCCTTCGGCCCACGATGTTGCACCGACCAGTTAAAAAAAAAAAATTTTGGCCAAGGCTTCAGCAATTTCTTCCCTTGCCTGTCTCGGTATTCTGGGATAGACCTATCTGGTCCTGGGGACTTGTCCACCTTAATGTTTTTCAAAACCTCCAATATAGAACATAGAACATTACAGCGCAGTACAGGCCCTTCGGCCCTCGATGTTGCTCCGACCAGTGAAACCAATCTAAAGCCCATCTAACCGACACTATTCCAATATCATCCATATGTTTATCCAATGACCATTTAAATGCCCTTAATGTTGACGAGTCCACTACTGTTGCAGGCAGGGCATTCCACGCCCTTACTACTCTCTGAGTAAAGAACCTACCTCTGACATCTGTCCTATATCTCTCACCCCTCAATTTAAATCTATGTCCCCTCGTGTTAGCCATCACCATCCGAGGAAAAAAGCTCTTACTATCCGCCCTATCTAATCCTCTGATCATCTTGTATGCTTCTATTAAGTCACCTCTTAACCTTCTTCTCTCTAACGAAAACAACCTCATGTCCCTCAGCCTTTCCTCATAAGACCTTCCCACCATACCAGGCAACATCCTGGTAAATCTCCTCTGCACCCTTTCCAATGCTTCCACATCCTTCCTATAATGCGGCGACCAGAACTGTACGCAATACTCCAAGTGCGGCCGCACCAGAGTTTTGTACAGCTGCAACATGACCTCCTGGCTCCAAAACTCAATCCCTCTACCAATAAAAGCTAACACTCCGTACGCCTTCTTAACAACCCTATCAACCTGGGTGCCAACTTTCAGGGATCTATGCACTTGGACACCGAGATCTCTCTGTTCATCCACATTACCAAGTATCTTACCATTAGCCCAGTACTCTGTAATCCTGTTACTCCTTCCAAAGTAAATCACCTCACACTTTTCCACATTGAACTCCATTTGCCACCTCTCAGCCCAGCACTGCGGCTTATCTATGTCCCTCTGTAACCTGCAACAACCTTCCGCACTGTCCACAACTCCACCGACTTTAGTGTCATTTAGCGTCATATCTCCTCCCTTTTTATCTCAACATGTCCTTGAATGTCAACAGTTCTTCTTTAGAGAGGACTGGGTGGAGATCTGATCGAGGTCTTTAAAAATATGAAGGACCTTCACAGGATATATGTAGATAAGATGGTTTGGATTGTTGTGAGCCAAAAACTAGAGAATATAAATAAAAAATAGTTACTGTAAATCAAATAAGGAATTCAGGAGAAACGAGTTGAGGTAATTACCAGAGATGCATTACGGTACAGAAACAAGCCATTCAGACCAATGTCAGTGTTTATGATCTGCACAAGCTTCTTCCTACTCTATTTCATCTACCTTTATCAAGATATCCCTCTGTCCCTTTCTAACTCATACTTATCTAGCTCCCTCTTTGATGCATCCAAGGTAGTGATGCTTTTTGAAAGATCATATCCTGCTATGTTAGCCTTGTCTACTCTGAGTGTTTAACTGACTAGTCAGTTAAACAGTTAGTCAGTCTCCACATCATAGTCAATATTTAACAGGTGTATCTTTTCGAAAACGGGTAGAGTGCCTCAAAACTGACAACAGGTGCGATCTTACCTGCCATTCACGCCATGCTCCTGCTGCAGTAAGGTCGGAGAATTTGGCGGCTTGCCAATCTCTATTCATTGCAGCAGAATGAGAAATTCCCGCCAGTGTGAACGATGATAAGATTCCAGCCAACAAGTTCCGGCTGGATTTCGGATCTCACCAATATTTTGGGTGGAGTGGTTTGGGCTGTATCAAGGATTGCTTGGACCATTCGGAACATGGGAAAAGACAAGTGTGGTACCTAATTGATACACTCCTGTGCCAATTCAGCACCTAGCCAAACAACCAGGAAGTTACTTTATCATCTAATAGAACCATAGAACCATAGAAAATTACAGCTCAGAAACAGGCCTTTTGGCCCTTCTTGTCTGTGCCGAACCATTTTATGCCTAGTTCCACTGACCTGCACTTGGACCATATCCCTCCACACCCCTCTCATCCATGAACCCGTCCAAGTTTTTCTTAAATGTTAAAAGTGACCCCGCATTTACCACTTTATCCGGCAGCTCATTCCACACTCCCACCACTCTCTGCGTGAAGAAGCCTCCCCTAATATTCCCTTTAAACTTTTCTCCTTTCACCCTTAGCCCATGCCCTCTGGTTTTTTTCTCCCCTAGCCTCAGCGGAAAAAGCCTGCTTGCATTCACTCTATCTATACCCATCAAAATCTTATACACCTCTATCAAATCTCCCCTCAATCTTCTACGCTCCAGGGAATAAAGTCCCAACCTATGCAATCTCTCTCTGTAACTCAGCTTCTCAAGTCCCGGCAACATCCTTGTGAACCTTCTCTGCACTCTTTCAACCTTATTTACATCTTTCCTGTAACCAGGTGACCAAAACTGTACACGATACTCCAAATTCGGCCTCACCAATGCCTTAT
The DNA here is from genome assembly GCF_964213995.1 of Mustelus asterias. Classification (NCBI taxonomy): domain Eukaryota; kingdom Metazoa; phylum Chordata; class Chondrichthyes; order Carcharhiniformes; family Triakidae; genus Mustelus; species Mustelus asterias. The sequence goes on from NC_135818.1 coordinate 90,359,514, forward strand.
ATAACCTTACCATAACACTCCAACTTTTATACTCGATACTCCAATTTATAAAGGCCAATGTACCAAAGGCACTCTTTACGACCCTATCCACCTGTGACGTCACTTTTAGGGAATTCTGTACCTGTATTCCCAAATCCCTCTGTTCAACTGCACTCTTCAGAGTCCTACCATTTACCCTGTACGTTCTACTTTGATTTGTCCTTCCAAAGTGCAATATCTCACACTTGTCTGCGTTAAATTCCATTTGCCATTTTTCAGCCCATTTTTCTAGTTGTCCAAATCCCTCTGCAGGCTTTGAAAACCTTCCTCACTGTCCACTACACCTCCAATCTTTGTATCATCAGCAAACTTGCTGATCCAATTTACCACATTATCATCCAGATCATTGATATAGATGACAAACAACAATGGACCCAACACCGATCCCTGCGGCACACCACTAGTCACAGGCCTCCACTCAGAGAAGCAATCCTCCACAACCACTCTCTGGCTTCTTCCATTGAGCCAGTGTCTTATCCAATTTACTACCTCCCCATGTATACCTAGCGACTGAACCTTCCTAACTAACTAATAATAATTCAAATTCATGCAAGGCAGTTTAAGAAGGCAGTTTTCAGCCAGTTTTTAGAGAGCTGGATTGAAGACACTGAACTGTATTATATTGCCCTGACAGCATCAAGAACTAGAGGATACAGATTCAAAATAATGGGCAAAAGAAGTAAATGCAATGGGATGAAAAATGTTTTCATCTAGAGGCTGTTTGGAGTCTGGAATGAACTTCTTGAGAGAGTGGGGGAGACCAGTTTGATTGAAATATTCAAAAGGGAATTGGATTATGATTGGAAAAGGAAGAATGTGCAGGGTTATGGGGATAAGGCAGGAGAGTGGGACTAGGTAGAATGCTCTATCAGAGAGTCAGTGCAGATTTGATGGCCAAAAGGCCTCTTTCTGCACTGTAAAAATGATGTGATTGTGCTCAGGTTTCTGCTATGCCTTCTCTCGCTTCCCTCAGTCTTCTAGGAAACATCCATTTGGGCTTGCGGCCTTTTGGACTTTGACTTACATCAATCATAGAATCCCTACAGTGCAGAAGTGCCATTCGGCCCATCTAACCTGCACCGACAACAATCCCACCCAGGCCCTATCCCTGCAACCCCACGCATCCACCCTGCCAGTACCCCTGACACCAAGGGGAAATTTATCATAGCCAATCAACCTAACCTTTGGACTGTGGGATGAAACCGGAACACCTGAATAAAACCCACACAGACACAGGGAGAACATGCAAACTTCACACAGTCACCCGAGGCTAGAATTGAACCCAGGTCCCTGATGCTGTGCTGTCCTTTCTTTCTTATCTATAATTTCCTGTCAGATTGTTCCACCTCCTCTTATGCACAATGATTCACACTCGGTACATTAAACCTCTTTACCCAGATAGTAATGAGAATGTGGCACTCTTTACAGCAAGAAGCAAATAACATAGATATATTGATTGGGTGTTTAGATAAACACATGGGAGGGGTGGGGGAAGGAATAGTAGACTTTGTTGATGGGTGCAGAGCAAGTAGGGTGTGTACTACAAGGGTGTTTGGCATAGCAAGGGTTAATGTGAAACCGGAGGACTACCGCCCTCAGTATGATGTAAAGAGCCACATGATAGTGGACTGAGTCTATCAGAAGTCAGTACTGAGATAGCACCTAGTTAGGGCTATACCCTGGAGACGTATATAGTGATGAGTTGTTAAAAAACAATTAATATTCAACAATACAAGCCTCCCAGACTTATTTATGAGACACAGAACAAACCCGACATGAGCCAAACAAAAAGTGGCAGAGCAAGAAGAAAAGGAGACATGCCCTCTCTCTGTCCGACCCCAAAAACCATACAAGAGGCTCATAAACACTGGCATTTAATAGACTGATGGATTGTTTCTGTGCTGTAAGATTCTATTTAACCAAAGGTTTTAAACAAGTTATTTCTGAGGTAGAGGCCTATAACATCATTAAGGTGGCAGTTGGTTTCGAATTGGATTTTTGGAAAATTCCTTTTTCTCCTGTGTGAGGAGGGCATGATGTGAGCTGCACCTTCATAAACATTTAAGTTCTGTTAAGAGTTAATTTCTGTGAGGGCTGCAGCATTTCTTAGTGAGAAATTGGAGTTGAGAATGAAATAAAGTGACATATCCATCAGGATTTGGGGCCAGTTGAATGTTTGAAATGAGGCCTATGCCAGGAATTTCCTTGTGGCTTCTCCCACACCTTAACTTTGGCACAATGACTCCATTTACACAAAAAGGTTACAGTGGCAGTTATCTCTGTGAATAAGAAAAGAACTTGCCTATTTGCACCTTATCTGTACTTTTCATTATTTTAAATGTCTAGATCATGACTCCACTGAAAGGACATGCTTATAACTAGAACTATCAATTGTTGCAAAAGATTGAGCTCGCAATGTTTCTTGAGGTGCTGAGAACCATAGGAACTGCTGTCAACAGGGAAAGGAACCAGAGTGTATTTTTGGAGTGAGGACAGAAATGAACAGTGACCTGGCCAATGCCCTCCTGTACAACATATCCTATGTCGTTGGAGAGCAGATTCCCAGATAATTTCCCCCTGTTTAGATCAGTGATTTATCAGCTTTCCTGTGTGTGGGAGTGTGTGTGTGTGTGTGTGTGTGTGTGTGTGTGTGGAGGGCACTGCCCTCCAACAAACCTATTACACAGCTGGAAGTGGGTGTGAGCATTCCAGAAGCGGAGTATTCTACTGCTGCTGAAAATGTATTTTATTTAGTCATGGCAATAAAATCATTGTGTGGCAAAAGGCACAAGAGAAATAAGATCTACTTACATGTCACTACTGCTGACAGTAACTGTAATGTACTGACACAAAAAGGAAAACTAGACACATCATACACCTCAGGTGAGCTGGCAACTTCTAGTGATTTTTAATGAGAAATGAGGATTTATGGCCCTCACACAGCCACTTGCAGATACCTTCTGCCACTGAATAGAACAGAAACTGAGGATAGGAATAGGGTGTTTAATCTCAGAACTTAACTCCTTAGTATCTGCCTCCCAGATTATTTCAAAGCTTTCTCACTAAAGAGGCTCGTGTGGATATATCTGTTCCACAGTGTTGACTACTTTCCATTTGTGACAATTCATCCTATTAACTGGGTTTATTTTCTATTTATTTAATATTTTAGAACATAGAACATAGAACGGTACAGCACAGAACAGGCCCTTCGGCCCATGATGTTGTGCCGAGCTTTATCTGAAACCAAGATCAAGCTATCCCACTCCCTATCATCCTGGTGTGCTCCATGTGCCTATCCAATAACCGCTTAAATGTTCCTAAAGTGTCTGACTCCACTATCACTGCAGGCAGTCCATTCCACACCCCAACCACTCTCTGCGTAAAGAACCTACCTCTGATATCCTTCCTGTATCTCCCACCACGAACCCTATAGTTATGCCCCCTTGTAATAGCTCCATCCACCCGAGGAAATAGTCTTTGAACGTTCACTCTATCTATCCCCTTCATCATTTTATAAACCTCTATTAAGTCTCCCCTCAGCCTCCTCCGCTCCAGAGAGAACAGCCCTAGCTCCCTCAACCTTTCCTCATAAGACCTACCTTCCAAACCAGGCAACATCCTGGTAAATCTCCTCTGCACTCTTTCCAGCGCTTCCACATCCTTCTTATAGTGAGGTGACCAGAACTGCACACAATATTCCAAATGTGGTCTCACCAAGGTCCTGTACAGTTGCAGCATAACCCCACAGCTCTTAAACTCCAACCCCCTGTTAAAAAAAGCTAACACACTATAGGCCTTCTTAACAGCTCTATCCACAATATTTTGTGTACTTCTGCAAGTTTTTGATATTTGTGAAAATGGAATCAACATTTTCTCGTAGTCTGACATCCCTTGTCATTCTGCCTCTCCACACACTAGCTGAGTTAACCCAACCTCAAATTAATTCTGGGGACATTTCATAGTAGCCGATTTTGTGACGGATTCCAAATAAATAGCGCTATGGTTCTCCCATTCCTACACCACATAGTAGCCATGTATGTATGTTGGAGCAGTATATTGGCTCTGTAACTACTGTCATCTTCATACTGCTCAGTTTCAGTCTCAGTTTTTGCCAATAGTAAAATTACATCTTTTATTTCTATTTCATTGGAGAGTCCAGCCCCAGCCCAGCCCCTCCCCATGTTACTGCCTTGATCTGATTAATCAATTAGTCTAATCAGCTTCATTGTGTTTTTTCATCCATTGTACTTACGGGAATCATCCAGATAACTCTGCTGTACTATTTTTTGTAAGTTTATTTCCATCACCATTACATTGTTAACCTCTATCTTCCAAACAGCAGACAATGAGATTGTAGATTGTTGTTTTCTCTCCTTTTGTCAAAGCATGACTCCGAACTCTGACAGATTTGCTTTGGTTTTGCAATCTGCATCAATCTTGATTTGTTACAATAAAATTTCTAAGTAGAAATGTCAAAACAATCCAGCAATTCCCAGTTGGTGCCGTTGATATCTGATTGGTACCATGCACCACTCACACCATCAGCTCACCATGTGCTGAAAGAAGTATTTTGAATGGCAGCAAAGCAACATCAAGGGAATCATCCTGAGAAAGGACCTAGGATGTGTTAGAAGTACCCAACAACACAACTGTCTTGCCTCCACTTGGCATTCTGTGTGGATCAACTTCTGTAATCAGTGGAAGAAGATAATAAATTAGGTCATCTCTCTTTGCTGTTCCCATATCCATTGATTCTGCTATGATTGACAAATTGATATGTGATGTAGAATATCAAATCAGTATTATTCTCAGTAAACAAGTAGGATATTCGAGTTATTAGAAGGATTAAGAAAATATAATTTTGATCTTCGGAAACTTACAAATGTATCTGGGAGTATCATGAAAGTAAAAGGTAAAGTTGCCATAGTCCCACTGGTGGTGATTTTAACTCAAGGGTCACCACACTTCAGGCATGGGGCAAGGTTGAGAAGGCAGGACCTTCATGAATAACATCAACCAGTACAGGAATTGAACCCGCGCTGTTGGCATTGCTCTGGATCACGAACCAGCTGTCCAGCCAACTGAGCTAAACCAACCCCCAAGGGAGTAACATATGTCTGCAATATAAAGCAAATTAGTCTAAGGGATGTACAATTGTTCAAGGTTGCTCTGTGCAAGTGAAATGTGTAGCCATTTCATTAATCTTTATGTCAATGTTTAAATATTCTGCTCTTTACTCTGTTATCTATGCCAGTTTGTTGAAAAATTGAATGACTGTTAAAGATTATCATAATTTCTTTTATTACTTTTTTCTAATGAATCTGGAGGACAAATCACTTCTGCCTTAGTTTTAGTTGTCATCTTTTTCCTTTGTGAGCATACCATCCGATTTAGATAAATATGGATTTTGTATGCGCAGCACTCTCAGACACGTTGGTGTATTTGAGTGCTGTGTCATGAATAAAAGGGTTATCATTTGCACCTATATTTTCCCACTAATTTCGCCACCTTGATTGTTTGATCCAGAGGAGATACACAGTGGACACAAGGTGCTTCCCCTTACAGATGGAAGGAAATCCAAGGGCCCATCCTGTCCTTGCGTGTGCCTCCTGCCAGCTGCTTACACAGCAGTATGGTAGGTGGTGCAGCCTGTTTTTACACACTGTCTTAATCAGAGTTTTGGCACTGACTGGTAGAAATCAATAAAAGTAATGTAACTTCTTTATTATTTTCATTTAATTGATGTAACTACAATTTGTACTGCAACTCCTGAGTGTCTATTTGGGACATCGATATATTGTACAAAATGATAGTGTCATCTTACCCAGCAAACAGATTCTTACAGCGGATGCCGGGTAGCTGGAGTACAGTACTGCTCTGTTGGTTTCTACAGACGTACAACGCAGCTGGAAGAGTGCTGGTAGGAAGTGATGAAATGGTTCATTAAATTCACATTCATTTTAAATGGTAAAACTTATAAGGGCTATTAACCAATCCAGAATGAATCACAAACTCAAATTGTCCAAGTGGAGCAGAATTTGTTTAAATGTTCTGCCAGTAATAGTTTAGGGTTTACTACAGGCACAGTGTTTTTAACTGTATTTTAAGGGAGCTTTATGTTTTTTAATGGCAAATTTTCTGAAGGTGAATAAATGATTCTTCTTCATCCTAGTGGATGGGGCATACCACAGGAGTAAGTCCATGTCACACGAGGGACATATTTGTGCTTGTGTAATGTCAGCCATCCTCACAACCTTCCCTTTCCAAAAATCAGCATTTTATCTCGGTTGACACGGCTTTTCTTCTCAATATCAGTAGGACGATTACTTCCTCTTTATTGGTTTTTATTTCAAAACAATAATTATTTAAAGTCAATGTCAATGTCTAAAACTCGAAAATCTGGTTTGGATCTGTAGGAATGCCACCATTGCCAAACATTATTCAATACATCCTCATCTACAAAATGTGGAATATCACCAATCCTCTCTGAATATATGCATCAGATCTCGGGCAAAGGGAGGCAATGGTATGAGGAATGAGTACAGAAAAGTCAATGCTTTCTCTCCCTATACCAAAACACATCCCTGCACTCAGTCAGATTTGCTTTGATTTTGCAACCTACATCAATCTTCATTTGTTACAATAGAAAATTTATAAACAGAATAGAGAAGACAGAAAGAAGCAGAGATCATTGAAATGGGAATACTGAGATGCTCGCTCTATGCCAACATCCCTAGGCACAATGCAACAAGAGCAGACTTGGTGCTGTACACTGGGCAACATCAGTGCTAATTCCTCTCCATGTTTATGCTCCACACTTCTGGTGAGCGCGTTGAACAACTGTTGTTCATTTGAGTAATTGCCCAACAGTAGAAAGATTAGGGTGAAAGTTGTCAAGAAGGGCCACAGTTGATTGTATTTACAAAGTCAAAGCATCTGTATGTAATGGATGAGGTTAGCGATTAGCCAAATTCATTTAAAACGAACAGCCAGTGAACATGATCCCAGTACACCAGGCTTCTCCAAAGTATCCACAATTCACTAATATCACTTATCCCCTTCTGCTAAGTATCCACAATTCCCTTCTGCTAAGTATCCACAATTCCCAAGTATCCACAAGCTAAGTATCCACAATTCCCTTCTGCTAAGTATCCACAATCCCCTTCTGCAAAGTATCCACAATTCACTAATATCACTTATCCCCTTCTGCTTTCCAAAAACAATTCAGTCTGTGGCATATTTGTTTGCAATGTTACCTACTGTGACACAGGAGGAACCAACTAGTAATGTTGCTCATTTTAAAACTTTGTCTTCAGTGCTTCTCCCGAGTAACACAGGCTTATTTCTGTGCTGTATCCCAATTGTTTTCATCTAAAGAATGAAGAAGATTCATGTCTGTGGATTGTTTTTATTATAAACCTCGGCATCTTAATTCAGCAGAAAGCAATTGCATTGAGATTAATGTAGATGTTTCAAAGGGAAAGAGGGTAAAGAATCAGTGTAATCTACCAGGTGACGAAGAGGGATCTGTAGCTATTGATGGGAGAAAAGCAAAGTGTTCAATTTGATCAAACTAAGGGATCTGAAACTGAACAGCTAGTGCCTCTGCACAATGATCCAGTTTCTAGCATAGTGCATTGCAACAGGGCACAACAGGAATCCTGGGCCGAATGGCTGTCCTCTGGGCAGTAAGATTCAATGAACAGAAAGCCTTACAATGCTATCTGCCTTACCCACAGCGAAGCCAGGTCTATACCTCTGCATTTTCTTATTTGAAGGGTAAGGTTCTTTTCAGTGCACTTCCTATTTGTACTGGGGTCTCCACGCATACCACCCTGTTTGACAGGTACAATGGTCAACTGCTCCTCGTCCTCAGCCTTGCAATTGGTTGTTGGGATGTTAATGACTGGAATTTGTGACGACTCTTCCTTTACAAAGTTTTCTTCCTGTTTTTGGGCAGGTATTTGATTCTGCCATTGCCTTTTGACAGTGTGATTGAGATTGATAGCTTGCACATTGGGACTACGTTCTATTTTACCACGACACTGCCACATTGGATTTAACTCATCTGGTTTGGCCGACCTCATTCTTGTCGATGCCAATGAACAATGTAAACCTGTCCAATCATTTGTCCAGTTTCTAGGCAAGGAAATGGAAAAATCTCATTGGTTATTAGGGAGTGATGATCTACTTTTGAAATAAGGGCTTGTAATGCATCAGAAAAGGTAGTAAGTGTCTTGCTGGCCTGTTCTGTGCTTCCTCCATCTACTTGACTGGATAGGATTGTTCCATGTGTAGTTTGTGCTTGAGGTATTTATGACTGGTTATGAGCTTCATGATGTTGCTTGTGTTTTGGAAGAACTTTGAATCTGCTAAGTTACCAAGCCACAAGAATGGAACTATGAAACATGAGGCAGACGGTTTCCTCCCTAACATACCTGTTTGAATGTTAATAGTCTGATATTAAAACATAAGCTGGAATTTTACAGTCCCTCACCAACAGGTTTGAAAGTTGGGGCTCAAAGAATGAAGCACATGTCCTGCCCACTGCTCACCCACCTGTCCTTGACCTGCCTCCTATTTTTCAGGGGAAGTGGAAGTGTTGAGTAGCCTGGCCACCCTTGGCCTATTGAGGCTCTTAAGTGGCCAACTAAAGGTCACCTAAGTGCCTCATCCTGGCCCCACTGCTCTTCTATCTGCAGTAGGCAGAGGCCTATGCTAAGCAGGTAGCCCAACAGCTTTAGCTGCATGGACTGGTATTGAGTAAGGGGGTTGTGACCATCAGAGATAAATCCCCTTACCCCCCCCCTCCCTCAAGGTCATACCTCCTTTAAACCTCCTCCTCCTGCCAACCTCTGAAACCCTGCCCCAGCCCCCTTTCCCTTCTCGCTGGGGCCTGTCTACCAGGCTCTGCAGATACCCTGGACTAACCTTTAGTTAAGCCTCCATTAACTCCTCTTCTCTGGGGATTGGTTGTTGTCCCAGCAATGGCTACTACTCAAACCAGGTGCTGCTGGAATCACAAAGTACTGGCCATCCGATTGGCCAGCACCTCTCTAGGCTGGGGTTACCTTGCCATTTGGGGCGAAAGTCTCACCCTTAGTAACTAACGCTGAGCATTGAATGGCTGCAGGGCCACTGGTATTAGTGGGGATGTGTTCCTCCCTGAATCTTTGGTGGCTGGACTAGGAACCCCACATCTGAAAAATCCTGCCCAAAGAAAACCTCATGGCCACTGTCCTGGCAGTCACATCTGATTATGCATCTCTCTTCAAGGTACTTGTCCTACACTAATCCAATTTTACCTTGAAGAGACCTAACCTAGTGGATTGAAATCTGAAGAAATCAGCTTTCAGCAACAAGAATAACTGAAGACAGAAATAATCCAGGAATCCAATGGTTTTATTTTTGAAATGAACCCTGTTTGTAGAAAGCTGTTTTTTGATTCGGTGGCCGACAGTGTGAGTATGAGTACAGACCAGATACGTGTGAATGTGTGAAAAATGACAAGGTGTGATGTATAAATGTGAACTTGAGCTACCAGCTGAAATGGCATCAATATCATTAACCTGAGAAACCTGCTGATTATATTCTGCTTTCTCTCAGGGTGAAGAATTGAATGCTGGGAGAATTGGACTCACTATTGTGGTATCTGGAATGGTTGGTTCCATTATCTGTGGAATCTGGTTGGACAAAACCCAAACATACAAGTAAGAGTTAACTCCAATCTGCACCCAGAATTGGGCACTGGCTTCCCTTTCTCAAAATATTTCTCAATGCTCTGATTAGCACAGCTCTGGAGAGGGGGAATGAAAGTGTATGTGATCAACCCCAACTGGTTATGTGGTGTGACAATTAACCTATAATGATTCATTTACATTTAAATGTTAGCTGGGAAAGGAAAACTTCTGGCAAAACCAAATGTCCTAAATCAGTTAGAATATTCTGACTGGAGAGTATAAGAACAATGGACTGAGGCTGTGATATGACGAAAGAATGGCTGCTGCTGGTGTTTTATTGTGGGCTTGGGTATCACTATATTGTTAACAAAGGAACCCAGTTTGTGTCAAGATTCCTTGTATGATGAATACTTACACCCAGAGTTATTTGTTCAATGATGGCAAAGTACTCCCCTGGGGGAAGAATTCTTTGTACCTCACTTACCTATCTCTTGTTCAGTTTGGTACAAAGAACTCAATATGTAGGAGAAAATACATGAGCAATGAGGCTTTAGTTTGTAACAAATCTTTTCTCAATACTCTTAGATGTCTGCTCTCTGAGTACAGCACGATAAGCTATCTGAATTGATGTTGTCTGCGTGTTTTGCAATCCCAGTATGAGATGGTATTACCTGTCTCTGGCATTTCTTGCTGAATTTTGAGCAAATGTTAGAGTTGCCAACCAATTCTTTTATCTGCCTGGCTGGGATTTTGCAGTTGGTCACTATAACTAGCATTATTACAACTTTATAACTTTTGTGTGCTTGTAAATGTGAAACTACTGTCTTTGCTGTTTAAAATTGGCAACCAGTTGAGATTTGAAAACCTGGCTGAACTAATGTTCAAACCAGCCAGGTATTAATCCTAACCTGTGCCACAAACTTTGGCTCCGTAACACGACAGCTCCTGTTTTATTACCAAATGGCGTTCACACGACTCATGAGCTCTTCCTGCTCCCACTGCTTTCTTAGTGTCTGCTGGTAAGCCTTCTCACTCCCAGATAAATAGGACCTCTCTCTTCATGTGAATCTCTTTGGTATCCAGTGGTGCATCAGAGAATCTTGGGGCATGCTCTCTGGCTTGTTGTGTCTTTTTTTCAAACTTTGTCCTGCTCATTAACTCTTCTTTCACCAATTCAATGCTGCGCTGCTTGCCACTATCATGCTGCTATCATGTCACTATCATGTTACTATCCTGCTGCTGTCATGTTATCATCATGCCACTATCACATTACTATCATGCTGCTATCATGTTACTATCATGCTGTTATCATGTTACTATCATTTAAATTGGCATGCAGCATGAAGTTTGATCAGGTGAGAGAGCCAGTTGTACATTGCAGTGCAAATGCCAGTTGTTGGGAGTTGTTTAGCCAAGCTTATATCCTGGACATGTGAGAAGTGTTGAGGTTAAGCTACTGGCTTCACTTGTTTCAGTGTCAAGTGGCTGAATGTAGTCACAGTAACGAATAAAAGATGTTGTTATTGAGAACATAATAGAATAATAGCAAATCAAT